>NW_026533199.1:9150000-9640000 GCF_028296485.1 Oppia nitens
AGATTACGGCGCTTGAAGTGGTCGACTGTTATAAGAAGTACGAACAGGAAAAAGTCTATTACTATAGTATTAGAGTTGATCGACAGTTCCAACCCGACCCCAGTTTTATTCACCGATCGTATAGAGAATTCATTGAATTCAATGATAAGATCACTGTTTTGTATCCTTTGGCGAAATTTCATGTATTACCGCGATCTTCGAATTTGATCCGTTCAAACACTAGAGATGTAGCCGTTCAACGAATGCACGAAATCAAGCAATTTGTGTCGGGATTAATGCGTTTGGCTCATGAAATATCTCACTCAGACATTGTTTATACATTTTTTCATCCATTGCTCAGAGATCAGGAGGGAGTTAACACATCGACTACTATTAACATAGCTTCGCCTTCAAGTAATTAATGATTGATTTAAACTTTGCCTAATGTTTGGACAAAAAGTTTTATATTGTAATAATATTATTACTATTTTAGGTCACATTTATCCGTCAACACCTCATTCAGTATCACGTCGTGACACACTTTATGGACCAACGATTACTGGTCAGGTGAAGTTGTCCATTGTCTACAAGAATATGTCTTTAGTCATTATGATAATGCACGCCAAGAACTTGCAATCATGCCGTTCAACTGCACCCGATTGTTACGTTAAGACTTATCTTAATCCTGATCCAAGTAAAGTGACAAAACGCAAGACGCGTATCATTAATAAGTCATGTCATCCGACATTCATGGAAATGATTGTTTATCACGGAATACCAATTGAAAAACTTCAACAAAAGACACTTCAGGTTTATAAGTGTAGTAAAGTTAATGACAAATAATTACTAATTATTTTTATATGAATTATCGATAGGTTTCTGTTTGGGATTACGATAGAGTCACTGAAAATGTATTGATTGGCGGAACGCATATAATTCTAAATCAATTGAATTTAAAACGTGAAACTTGTGATTGGTTTGCACTTCAAGGAAATTAGTCTATTTTAATATAAAAAAGTTTTATTATTTTCATATATATTTATATGCATTAATATAATGTTTAATAACTAACTCTAATAAGAAATTATACTTATATTTATTTACTTAGATTCTAAAATATTTATTATTATTTATTTCTTAAATATTATTTACTACTATTGATATTTTGTTTTTTAACTAATTAATCGTGCCTTTAAAACGCAATCTATAAATATTTATTTTGCAAATATTGTAAAGTTTGCTAATTTTTCTTTATAAAAGTTATATATTTACAAATATTTTTATATGTTTTAAATAATTCTAGATAAAATTTTTAATACAATCATTCAAAGTATTAATTAATGATTTTAAACAAATATTTTATATTTATATTTACTAAAATTTGTATAATTTAAAAAGTTAACGATTTAAATAAAATTCTATATATAAATTTTTATATAATTATTTCAAAAAGTGAATTAAATCAACAATAATTGTCAAATAATTTTATTGAAATTCAAATTAATTAATCCGAAACAAATTACACTTTCGATAAAATTAAAGCCCATTTTTCGAGAGTTGTATTTATTGTCAATAAATATTATATATATATTTATATATATATTTTTGAGGGAACAGTTTGCCTATTAATAAATTAGTTAATAAATATATTTACAGGATTTACTTTTAACATTAAAATTTTAATAATGAATAATTTAACAATAGTTAAAATTATATTAGTAATTTTTTAAATATACAATAGTTAAAAAAATTTTGTTAACATTTTGTAAGTTTAGATAATGTGACCTCAATTAGGAAAATTCAAATCTCGAAAAATTGGCTCAAATTTGTTTTATAACAGACAAAACTTTTATATTTTATACAATGAATGTAAATGATTGAGATTATCATTTGAAAAACAGACAGTAATTATATATAAAATCTATAAAATAAATAATTAATACAAATATGTTTATATAATAATAAAAAGCATAAGCATTTTTTAAATTTATAATAATAGCAAATAGCAATAATACATGAATTTAATGTTATATAAAAAATTGTGTAAAACCTTTGACACCAAATGGAATGTGATTTTTAAAAATTATCAAATCGTTAAAAAAGTTGCATAAAAGCCATTAACAAATCAATGTATAATTTTATATATTTGTAATAAATTTGTACAATTCATTACTTGTGGTGAATTTTATATATATATAAATTTTCTATGCAATAGTTTACAATAAATGTTGATATTTAATAAAAACTAAATATCAATTATTTTTTAATAAAATTATTATACAATAAAACAAATTTTAAGTGCTAATAATTATTTATAACCGACAAGTTTACCAATATGATATATATATATATATATATATATATATATAATTATAGTAAACATCAGTACATTTAAGCAAACATTAATTGGTGCGTAAGTTAAATGATTTAAATGCATAAATTAAGTCAAATATGAGTCTAAAGTTTTAATGGGGAGGGAATGTTCACAATTGGCAGTAATTTGTTGGTTGTGTTTGTTTTTTAATATCAATACTCTAAATAAATAAATATATATATATATATAATCTTCATTATATTTATTTTTATATAATGTTAATATTAAAAAATATTATATAATTGTACAATAATTTAAATAAGTCACAAATAACTTAATAAGAATTAAATAAGATTAAGAATAATAAATAATATAAATTTTGACTCACATTATAATAAATATACATAAATATAGTGCAAATTAAAGTGAAAAACCATAAGAAAGACATACTTTTCCACTAAATATAAACATAAATAAATGAATTGTCAAATACTTAGAATAGTTATTTAAATACATGAAAATAATTAAACAAATGTCAAATTTTTCTCAGTTTTATTATTTTGAGAAACCCTACACCTTATTTGTGATCATTATGTATTGATATATAAATATATCAATTTATATATCAATTATTATGTATATATATATACTGTATATAAAAACAAAATCTCTATATAAAAACTCTATAAAATATAAAACATAAAACAAAAAAATAATGCACATTTAAAGTAATATCTAATTAGATTATTAGATTATATATCATATACTAATTAATTCTTGTATATATAATATTAGTTTAAGAATTATTAAAGTGAGAAAAAATACAAAAGTGATAATACAGTGAATATTTTTATTTAAAAGATTTACAAGTTTTTAGAATTTTTAAAATCATAAATATAATAATATATTTATTATAACTATTAATATAATAATAAATGTACGCAAAAAAAATTGCTGATAACTTGATTCTTAAAAACGAATCGATTTATAATAATAATAATCAAATTATTTGTGTAAAAATTATGGACTTTCATAACGATTTCTTCGACCGTTTAAATATAATAATAAATTTTATCGAAGAATGAAAAATACAAAATTAAAAATAAATGATATATCAATTGATTTAATGATAAACGCTTGTATAAAGAGCTATACTGTAATGATTTGTAATAAAACATATGTCACCGTAAAAAACACTAATTTTTAAGTATCATCTCATCAATAATTTTAAATATTTTTTAAAAATTCACCGATTTGTCAGATAATTATTTAGTTATAATTACAATAAATAATAATTGATATTCAAAATTCATGATTCAAAACAAACCATTCAAATTCAAGAAGAGACAAATGACGAGTAAAGACAAGAATAATGCAATTATTTGTTTTCATTGAATCGTTTGTTGCTTTCATTAAATTTATATAATATATATATAACTTATATATATAACGCTATACTAATATTTCAATTATTATAATATACTATTAGATTTTAATTTAACCTCTTCTATCATTATATATATATATAAATAACCATTCGTTGAAATTTAGTTACCATTAAATTAACCAAACATTTCTATATTTACTTAGATATTAAAAGATCACCAAAAAATTGACTGAAAATAATTAAAAAAAAAACAAAATAAGTTACTTTGTTTTATTAAATAAATAAATTAAAATAACAAACCATAATTAATAAGTAGACTTTACTAGAGATGGTTGACAAATATGGTATTTATTGGACTACCATATCTTCATCGCATTTCGGTATATCAAAAATTTCGGCAAAAAGTGGCGGCAGTTTAAGTCGCGTCCAATTGGATCTAAACCATTGCAAATGATGCGCGTGTTTGAGTCCCAGGGATCGTAGCTCTTGTAGTTTCATCATAAGCTGGGGAAATGTGTGCGGTTCGCTCGGGTGGTTGCGTCCCATCTGCAACTTCAATGCCTCCATAAGCTTCTCCTGACTGTGATCTATGGCTTTCGTATCATAAATACTCGACCTCTCTGTTGAACAAATTATTCATAAAATAATTTATTTAGAAATATATTTTTTAAAATCTAATATATATATATATATATACAGTAAAATATATTCATAAATATCTCAATTCAAATTGATGTTCATTACAAAAATTAATTGCAAATGCTTTCATTGAAATGTTTAAAAATCTATTGAACTTTAAATCTATACTAAGATCTAATATATACTGTATATACTCTACAAGTTATATAAATGCCATAAAACATTAACTATTATTCATTATAAGATGTATTGGTTTAATGACACAAATATAATGACTGTATTTAAGTTAATTTTAAACCAAAAGCCAGCATTCATTGAATTTTCATGCATTCTCTGTACAAGTAATTCAATGTTAAAACTCAATTAGTTTATTGATGTTTATATAACTAATATTTATATAAACTTTCAATATTTATATTTGATTTTCTTAATGACATCTTCTCGCATAAAATCTTTATTAATATATGATTACAACATAAAAATATTATTTCTTTTATGATAGTCATTGAGTAAAATTGTTACGATTTATATTACAATATAATACATCTAAATATACAATAATATATAATATGCTTTTAATAATATATAAAAAATAAAAATTGTTTGCTTCTAATTATATTACAAAGTAGAGTAAAATTTCTTTACAAATACATTCAATTGTTTTTAAAATATTAGAATTTAATTAAAATTAATTTAACAAATTTAAACCATTAAATGTTGTATTAACATTAGACTCATATTAATAATTAAATTTTTAATATATTTTAGATAATTAATTAATTAATATTTTGACCTTTTTATTAGATTATTTATGCATTTTATGGCTAAAAACAAAGTTGGAAATCAGGTTTTTCTATTAATTTATTAATAAAAAAACAAAGATAACTCTAAAATAAAATCAAATATTTTTTCTTTAAAAAAACGATACAAACTTAAAATATCTGGAGAGAGCAATACAATTGTGAGATTAGGTCTACAAATAGCTTTTAAAAAATACTATTAAAATAATATTTACAAATTGGAAATTTACACTTTTAGAAATCAAAATGTTTCAACTTTTGGGCAAATTGTATACATAAAAAACTAAATCATATAATAAAAATACACTATTTCTAACAAAATAAATGTATTTTACTGAGAAAAATGCTTACAGTTTTACTGCCATAAGACATAACCAAATAAAGTATATATAAAGCTATAAAAGTCACGAAACATTAATATCGCTATAATTGTTAAACAAAAGCGAAGGTTAATGGAAGAGAACTTTCAAAAACATTGCATAACATCTCTATTATATTTATATAATATCAGCTCTTTTTAAATATTAAAAATCACATATATATATAACCCTTTATTTTAAAATATTTTATGATTCAATTTTAAATATAATACTCATAAAAATATAATAATAATAAATAAGTTGGATTTTTTTTATAGAGAACATAACTTTATAATAACAATAACTTTATTGGCCTAACCCTAAAATTAGTTGAAGTCCATAAAGATCAAGATAACTAAATGGGAATCTTAATGGGAAACTTGTTTTTTTGTCGATAGTCAGCACATTATATCAATATCTGATGACTGGCTAATCATATCACTTGTGAGCACAATAACCGTTCAATGGTTTGTTAAAAAAATATTAATAAACATTTTTATCGATAGATTTGATAATTGTAATCATATGAGACAAAAAAAACATTTTAAACCACAAAAATAAGTTACCATTACTTTGCAATTCATAATAATTATTAAAGGAAAACATAATTATGACTACATTATATGGTTATAAGATATGCATACATTTATATTATGATAATTTTAAACTACAGGTATATATAATTTATTATATTTGCTTAAAACTAGTTTAAATAAATAAGACATTAGTGTCAGATATTTCGTAAACTTGTGAATCAACAAAAACCTTAGGAAATCATTAATCAAAAAAATGTGTAATTAATTTGCTTAAAAATTGACAAATAATTTTTGAACATCTATTTTTAAGATTAATTATAAACCTGGTTTAGTATATTGTGAATTATAAATTGTAATTTACAACTAATTGTTTATATAAGACATGGATATAAATATAATAAATGATAATAAATACCTGATTGTAGTAAAACGATTCCAGCGAAGAGACCAATTTCGGTGTCGTTTAATTGAAGATTGTTTAACACAACCATAAAGTTGAAAATATTTGCCACAAATTCATGCTATGATTAAACAGACAGCGAATTCAGATTTCAGATAATCTCCGATAAATCCGTTTTATATAATATAAAAAGTTTTTGTTGTATGCATTCATAAAAAGACACAACAAATAAACAAACAAACATTTATATATAAAATATTATAAATAATGTTATATTAAAAATATAAATATATAAAGTAACAAACAAACAAACAAATGAAACAAAACATTTATAAAAGTAATAAAAGAAATAAAATATTAAATTAAAATAAACGATGAAATGAAAGCTTACGTCAAACATGAGCTCCATTTGTTGTCTTGTGATGTATGAGCCGTCGGCAAACGTCAATGTATTGTCTACAGTGTTGATCATCCTCGAGATGTGAACCAACCAGATCTCCACAAATCCTAACTTAATGAGTATCAGTTGATCGTCTTGTGACAGATCTATAAAACCGGGAACACGTTTGGCAAACTCGACCACCCGTTGTATGGATGGCGTCACCAATACAGCAAAGTGTTGCCACATAACTATTTTCTTCTGCTCTAACGAATCGGCCGCTAACCCTGAGTTGGATGTCGGTGTGTCCTCACCACTACTACCCGTCTGGTAGTCATCCAAACTCTATAAATTATTTAACCAACAATTAAATTAGTTATCTAATTAAATAGTAAAATATCGTACAAAAATAGCTGGTTTTCGTATCAATCCTCTAGTTTTCTCCTCAGTGTAGGCACAGTTTGCGTGATGTGCTTGTGATATGGTTAGGATTATGTCATACATCGCCAACTGCTTGTTCTCCACGTCTCGCGATGACTGGTCTGCTTCTGATTGTGTAACCCGTGACTCTTCTCCCCTCTCACGCGACCTTTTCGGGACCCGACCGTATCTAACAGCTATTTATAGTCAAACATACATTTTATTAATAAATAACATAAAATAACATATTTAAACATAATTAGTCAAAGTTATATTAATAAATTTGTTTATTATTTTTTTTATAGAAAATGACAACAAATTTATGATTTGCTGCCAAATATAACAGTAAGTAACCTAACGTACCCTTAATAGATCACATCATTTAATATTTATTTAATTAATTTAATACTAACTTTTCTTATGATTTAATTGATATAAATGTCTAAATTAACTCTTTGAAAATTATTTAATTCAAAGACACTGTCTTAAGTAAACATATCTATTTAAATATTTACTTAAAACAGTATACAAAAAATATTTAATTAAATTCATACATTTGGTCAACTTTCACTTATAAACTAAAAAAATATGATAAAATATTAAAGAGAAAAAAATTAATCAATTTGTTAGTTGAATATAAAGCCAAAGACTGGGAGTTAAGGCTATGAAAGCATCACTTTTTATCATACAGTCATTTCAACAGTCATGCCATTCAAATGTTGTCTAAAATTAGATCCCAATGTCTCTAATGTTTTTGTGAAACACGAGTTTTATGACATAAAAATCAAAACAAGTGCCAAAAATATATAAAATCGTGGTCTCAGAGGCACACAGTCTTCTCCTGGCAAGACCTTTGGCCAAACTCCAGCCCCCTATATATACATAGGATATATATATATATATATTTAGGGGGTCCCATCCTATCCAGACCTTGACTTTAACATTCATTCATTAAATTAATGTTTCATTTATAAGATAAATATTTTTAAAAAATAAAGTGACATTAATAATAATAATATAAAAAACAAGAACTAATTGTATGCAAACTATTTAAATCTAAACACAAGTTAACACTTTTTTCTCTCTAAAATAAATACACAATAAATAAGAAAGTATTTCAATATATATAATAGTAAACTTAGTTAAGTCTTAAAATAATTAATAGACTTATTTAAGTACATTTATATCACACATTAATTTAAGTGCCAAATAACTTAACAACAAAAATATAGAAATCATTTTCAATTATTAGTTGTATTTAACTATCATTTTTTAAAACTAACAAAAAAAAGTTTGCATCAGTTATTCATTGTATAACTAAATTATATGATAATAATGTTACGAAAACATACAATCTCTGGACATCCCGACGGCCAAACATTTCTTGAAACGACAGTATTGACAGCGATTTCTGTTGAGACGAATCACTAGACATTTGCCATCTCTTAAACACCGGTACTCTATTTGCTTCTGAATTGATCGACGAAAGAATCCCTGAAATAGTGGATCAGTTAGTAGTCATCATATTTTAAGACAATTTAAAATCAATTGGTTTGACACATACTTTGACGACAATCAATCAAATTAAATGACTTAACAATCAGATCATATGATTATATTAAAGTTTTATTATTTATGAAGAAATCGTATGAATTATTATAATAAGCTTTTTATATATTGTGAATAAATTAATAAATACTTTTAATATACTATTATTATTATTATTATTATTATATATATATATATTTAGTAATAATTTTTAGTTATTGACTTTTTTTGAAACAAATAAAATATATTTTACAACAAAACACAACAATAATACTAATAAATTAATTAATAATAAATAATGAATTTAATTATTTAAATATAATATAATAATATATAAAACATACAATTAATTTAATAGATTATTATAAATCACTTAATATTATCAAACACTTGTCAAACATTGGATTCAATGTATGACAATATTAATCAATACATAGAATATAATGTTAATAATAAATATTGGCATAAAAATAACTTTTAAGTTTAAAACAAATAAATAAATATAAATAAATAAATAAATAAATATATTATTATATTATATATAAAATTGTTATGAAAAAAGCCAATCAATTGTTTTATAATAGCTTTTTTGTAGACAAAGAGAGATACAGTCAACACCACAGCCCTTACAGAGCATTACAGCCACGCATACACTCTATGGAGACGCCGACTCTCCATAGATGTCATACCTTATATCATAACTACCCGTTCCTATCATCAACACTACTGTATTAAATTTAATATTAATTATACATTTCTGCCCAATAATTAATTATTTATTTAATTGATTAATATTAAGAGTTTATATATATAGTTATAATTATATCAATTTATTAGTATCATTAAATTGTTGTCATATAATTGTAAATATATATTGTATTTTGAAATAATTGAACTTGGTATTTGTCTAGATATCAATATTTTTTAAAAGATAACCTTGTTACAATATATCTATTATATAACTTATTATTTAATACATTAGACATCAATGCACTTTAATGTTTATTAGAAATGGTTTATTCAAATACATAATGTAAAAAATTACAACAAATTATAGAAATATTTATTTTAATAATATTATAAGTATATTAATGAAAAAATATTTTGTTTGTGTTATTATATAACTATATTATACTGTATTATATAACTTATTATTTTTTGATATAACAATTATAAATAATAAATAAATGAAACATTATATGCAATTTTATTTGTTTTATTTCAATTGTTGAAATACAAGAACTACTACTCAATTGGCAAATACGATATATAAGGCTATCTTATTTGAAAAGTTATTGCACTAATATTAATCAAATTAAACACAAAACACTCATAGATTATATTTCATGTAAAACATTGGGTAAATAATAAGATTTGCTTAATAAAAATCAACGAGTTTTCTAACCGATTTGCATGTCTATTGGCGTGAACTCAATAAAAACATATAATATTTAACAATAAATAAACAAAACAAAAAAGTTATTAACTTATTTAAGACTGACTTCTAGATAGAAAAAATAACATGAATTATGAATTTTCTATATTATTTATACAATATAATATTTATATAATATAAATATTATTATTATTAATAATAATATGAATAATAACAATAATTAAAGATTCAAAGAAAATAAAGTGAAATTAGGTTTATATAGTTAATATGCATTGGAGAGTATATAAAATTGACTTTTAATTATAAAATATATGATAAGACCAATTGGCAAATAAAATCTTAAGAAATATTATAGTTTTTTCATAAACAACAGCAACAACTAGTCTTAAACACCAATTGGCGACCCATTGGCGACCCAATGGCACCGATTCACATCAATTCCGGTTATATTATGATCACTGTATTCAGTGTTAATTTGAATACAACTTAAACTTGTAATTGAAAGCAAAAGTGAAAGTTATATAATTTATTAGGAAGTGTTTCAAAACTATAAAGTGTTTCAAGTTTTCGATTTATAGGCTATAGTATAGAGTATGACCTCATTTGGCATAACTTTTCAATTCATGTGAAACTTTCAGTTATGAATGTTTATGATGTTTTGTAAATTTGTATGTGTATGTGTATGTCTGTGTGTGTGTGTGTGTATGTATATGTGTATGTGTATGTGTATGTGTATGTCTGTGTGTGTGTGTTTCAATCTGACAAGATATCTAAATAGTGTTTTATTTAATATAAACATTAATATAACACAATTTAAGCTAGAATTGTGTATACAAATACACACACATACACACAAACTCATAATCCTTTAAATTAATAAAAATATTTTAAAACGAAATTTTCAAATAAAAAAAATTAATTGAATTGAGAAATTATAGTACAATATTTAATAATTTGTACTTATAATACAGTATAATCACAGTATTGAAATTTTGTTTAGTTTTTTAAATGATAACTTAGCTTAACAAGATTTAGGTCAAAATAATCGTTTATTGGCTATCAATTAGATCTCATTTTATTTTGATTAAGAAAATTGATAATTAAATATAACATTATACTAGTAATTTTGCAAATTTATTATTATTGTTATTACAATAACTATTATTTTTTTAGTAAAAATTCATAAATTAGTGGAAAAAATACATGAAATTAGAGAAAACCGGAATTAAATATAACAGTAAAACAAAAAATATATTTCTCGTAATAATTAATCATAAATCTAACTTAAAATACTATTAAATATTTACAATATTAATTATTAATAATTTATTAACACATAAATAATTTGAAAAATATTTAGAAATGAAAAGTCTTTTACTGAGTAAACATATAATTTATTATTTTTAATTGATTGTAGTCTACTTTAATTTAGCAAAAATATGGTCAAACATAGTAATATTAAAACTATAACATGGTTTGTCACACATACCTTACAGCCCTCACAACTGGTCACTCCATAGTGATAACCGGATGCCTTATCGCCGCACACTTTGCACGGAACAAATGATTTGGTCGGAGTATTGCTGTTAGAGTCGGCCGCAGCAAAACTATTGTGATGTGAATCTGTATAATAAATAATATATATTAATATCAATTAAATGACATTATTATTTATATATTAATTTAGTGATACATTTTTAAAATGTACACTTTTTAAACATCAAATCAAAAATTTAAAACAACATTTGTATTGTTCACTATTTAATTTTACTGTTTTTTATATTTTTCTAATTTTATCTATTAATGGCATATTTTTTATTATTTATTCATTTATAATGTATTATTAAAACAATTTAATGTAAAAATGTATAATAATAATTTACCAAATTATATATATAAAATGGTTAGTATTTACAAAAAAATAGATTAATTGTATTTAATAAATTAATGAGCAAAATTTTTAAGCAACACTTTATTATATTATATTATAGTTTTAACGCTTATTATTTTAACATACATACACACAYACACACACACATACATACATACATACATACATACATACATACATACATACATACATACATACATACATACATACATACATACATACATACATACATACATACATACATACATACATACATACATACATACATACATACATACATACATACATACATACATACATACATACATACATACATACATACATACATACATACATACATACATACATACATACATACATACATACATACATACATACATACATACATACATACATACATACATACATACATACATACATACATACATACATACATACATACATACATACATACATACATACATACATACATACATACATACATACATACATACATACACTTAAATATTATTTGTTTAAAACTTAATTATCGATTTAAATATTTTTAATTTGAATAATTGAGAATATAAAAATTAAAGAACAATATATTTTTGTTAAATAAAATACAATTATAAAAATATTACTAAATATCAAAATAATATTTATATTAATTTAATGTACAATTTGGCCTTAATTTATCTTTTGAAAATTTAAATATATGTAAAGTAGAGTATATTATTATATAGTAATACTAATATATAATATAATGTTAAATAGTTACGTACTGTATATGTAATGACAACAATAATAATATTAATAAATTAGTTTAACTTAAATATTATCTATATAGAGAAAGGTATAATAAAAACAAAAATTTCAAAAATTAGAAGAAAAAATTAAAACAAGTCGATGAATATATGCGCAAAATATACTTACAGTATATAATATATATATATATTATATATATTATATTAAATACTGTATCATAAGTATTATTTAGTATAATAACACATAATAAGCAAAATATAAATAAAAAGAGAGTGAAATGGCAAACATTTAATAATTTCATTTCCGGGTTGACCTCCAATAGCGGGACACAAATAATAATGTGTGCAATGAAATACTTAGATATACTGTATCAGAGATATCATATGTGACTATTGAGATAATCGGGACATTACAGCATTTATTACATATATTTGTGTTAAACATTATCTTAATCTTTTTGGGTCTCATTTGGGCCACTTGTTTATTAAGCCATATAAATGGTGATTAACACCATTGTAAATGTATTGAGACCACTAAAATCATATAAATTGATTTTAATTGTTTAATTATCAAAAGACAATCAACATTTAAATTTCAATTTCATTATAAAATTTAATTAAAAAAAAAATGACTATATTTTAAAATAAGTATAATATTAGCATATTATTTTGAAATAAATATTGTCTAAAACTTCAAATCATTAAAAAACATTTTTATGCTAATTTTATCTCAAGAAACCATAAATGCAAATAAAATATTTTTATCAATTTATATTAAAAGAGCGAAATTAATCTAAGAAACTAGTCTTTCCTATTTTGCAATTGATTTTTATTAAATATTATTAAATAAAATTAAATATTTTATCAATACTGTTCATTACATTACTAATGATAATTATAACTATTATTATTATTATTATTATTATTATGTTTTCTTCCGCATAGTTTATTTTTCATAATTCTAACTATCAATAAAAAGCTGGTTTTTGTTAAATAAAATATATCTATAATTTACATTTATAGAAATTATTCAAAATTTTTACCATATTTTATAATAAAAAATATCTTAACAATTATAAATTAGTATTTATTAAAAATTATAACTTGAAAATATTATTATTATTGTTGTTGTTGTTGTTGTAATGCCTCTCTATTTTTCGTCTCCTTATCCCTGTTTGTATATAATATTTTCATTTCATTTTTGATGCCCTGAGAGCCCCTGTAGTCTGGGGCACAGGGCTTCTAATTCTTAGTTAAGCAGACATAGCATGTATGGCATACATGTATTTTATATACTATGCAAAACAAGTAGCTTATAATTTCTCTTTTCATAGGAACCAATGGTCATCACTAACCGTGTGGTTCACTATCACTGAGTGGTACCAAAACACTTATATTACATCTTATTTTTTGTTTGTCTTTTAAAATCTAGTTTTATATTGCTTTTCAATGTCTTATCTCATAAATTGTTATATAATGTTATACCCGTATTATGTTATAAGGGCTTTAATGCTATTATAAACATAATAATTATATATTCATTGTTTTGTTGTTTGTTTATTCACTTAATGATATTTTTCTTTCCCACTTTTCAATCAAAAACATAATACAGATTATAATCTGCTATATAATAAAGTTCAATAATTTTGATGTAATTAATATTTTCAAAATGATTTAATAAAATAAATGTAATTATTATATCATTCTTCATTCACAATTTAATATTATTTAATCACTAGTTTTATTTTTTATAATATAAAAACATGAAACTAATAAAATACATATTATTTTTTTGTAACAAAAGACAAGAAATTTGCTAACAGGTAAGTGCATTAAAAATAAAAATTTAAAGGAAATTTCATAAATATTAAATTATGTTATTCATAAAACGTATATTTCCGTAATTTAAAAATTATAATAAAATTGTGAAAATTTTTTAATTAACAAATTAATGTTGAATATGTATTTCAAGTATTTGAAAGCATTTTTTAATAACTATTTTTAATTTATGTCTAAAAAATTCAAACACAAATATATTTTAACATTTATTTTAATTATGCTTAAATTAAATATATTTTAATTTTGCAACTTTTCCTAAATCTCTATATTTAATGCAATGAATAATATTAAATGCCTAAAAATTTTGCAAATATTTTTACAATAATAAATGTTTATTTCAATAGATGATAGTCTGAGAGGTAGAAAGCGGGAGAGAGAGAGTAGTAAATTGTGTGATCACTGATCATACATTGTTCACTGTTACTAGAAATAGCTGTAAACCATAGCACCATATCGTAGTTATTTCATGGGATAGTTGGGTCGCTAAGAAATATATGAGAGTGAGAGGAGGGGCTCATTGATCATACATACAGAAAATTTAAAGGAAAGAGAGAGAGAGAGAGAGAGAGAAAGGTATATGTTAGAGACAAACTGTGTTTGTGCTAAACATTATTTTTAAGCCATATAATAAAAGCAAACCATAAAAGTAAAATTTGATTCACACACACACACACACACACACACACACACACACAGAGAGAGAGAGAGAGAGAGAGAGAGAGAGAGAGAGAGAGAAATAACTGTATCGAAGACTTGAAGGCAATACTTAGTGTCAATGACCTAAACCATCCTCGAGATGAACATCTATTGGCTTTTTCAGTCCATCACAACTACCAGTGCTGAAGCTATAGCATCGCTACAATTTTTAATGCCTCACCGAAGCGTTTGTGTCAAAATATTTATTTTTATAATATAAATATGGCTTTAAAAATATTAAATTTGAATATAAGTTTTATTTTATATATTTTAATTATAATTAATGATAGGCTCAAGATTTAAGAGTTGACACTTAAGTGAAAAAATTAATGAGTCTTTTAAATTATTGACTTTAATACATGTATTTCATTTATATTTGATATTAACATTCATATTTTTGTAAACAATTAAATTATTTATATATAATTAATAATTAATTATTAGTAGTTACTAATTGTAGTGCATTAAGAGTTTAATTAACACGAGTCCTTAATCAACAAATTGTGGACAAAAATTATTTATATAATGTAATTTAAAAAAAACCTTAATACTGTATTTAATAGTTTTCTTTTTGTGTTAAGTCATTAAAATACACATTTATTTAAATTATTAAATTAAAACTAAAATACATTGTTAAACCAGTATATTATATTATACTGTATTATATAATATTGGTTGAAATAATTTTATATACATTAGTTTTTTTACTACAATATATGCATATATTGCATAATTAATTATACATTAATTTGCAAAAAAAACTGCATATTGTAACCGAAAATACAACATAATAGTTTGTGATACAATTAAGTAAGTTATGTATTAAATGCTTAATATTATTATATATTATTTTTTTATGTTTAAAAATAATTAGCACCTGACTATTTTGTATTATAGTTATTATTTTTATATTATTTTTATATTACAATTTAAGAAATACATTAAATCATTTAACATTATATTCTAAAATTATTTTAATTAAATATGATTGATATTACTTACTAAAAATGCAAATTAAAATATTTTATTTACTGTATGATTTATTACATTTTATATGCAAATTTTAAATATGCAAAAATTAATTATTTAAAATCAATACTAAATAAATAAATTTATAACAAATCTAAGTTAAGATTAAACTTTTTTTGTGCAATAAAACAAATTATTGAGTTGAATACAATATTTAATGATATTTTTTTGTAATTTTGTAATAAAAATAAACAAGAATACAGTATAGTATCGTTTATATAATAAATTATTTAAAAAACTAAAAATTATATCATATCTTTAATTTCACATTTTTCAAATAATAATGGAAAATAAATATTTTAAAATCATTATATAACTGTTAGATCTAGAATTAGATGATATTTACCAATAAGTTTAGTGCAATAGAAAATGACATCAAATAAAGTAACATTAAACAAATCTATAATGTAATGGCACCTGTAGTTATACGTAGTAAAACATAAATATTACTTCAATTGTAATTATACATTTAATCAGATATTATAAAATAAATATTAAATATGCAATATATTGATAAAGATAAATAATAAATGATTGATAAACAATATAAAGAAAAAGATAAAAACAATTTTTATTATTATATATCATTATTAAACCAATAGCAAGATATTGTGATAGTGATGTAAAACCTTGTATATTGTATAATATAGTGCAATAACTAAAAATATTGGTATTATATAAATGCTGTTTGAATGGCAAGTGTTGTTCACTGTGTTTGGGGTCAATGTCTCATCACTGAAACAACTTTCAAAGTTTGTTGAACTCTCTCAGAGAGAGAGAGAGAGAGAGAGAGCTTTAACTAAGAATTGGATGAACGATACGATTGAGAGAATATCCACTGTATATATATAAATGTTTGGTTCATGAATACCACCAAATTTTTAGATATCACAAACACATTATAATATTAATGCCAATAATTAGCATTTACTCTCAAATACCTTTATATATGACTTAAAATAAGTAATCACTTATTATTTAAGTTATATAAATACTATATAAACTTTGTTAATAATATCTAATAAATTAATCAAATTTCATTTTTATTTTATTTTTAAATAATCAGATATTTTAATAAAATTAGAAAAAAATTCTAATTAAAAACATTTTAGACTCTAAAATTTAGAGTATATTAATTATCGGATAACTATGACTTACAATTTTATTAATGTTTTATATATAATTTTATTATTTTACAGTACTTATTCGATGATTATAATAAAAATAGCATACTATTAGAATTTTGATTAAAAAATAAATAATTTACTTTAAAAATTTATTAAAATATTTGTAATTGTTAAAAATGTATGTTAGTTAATTTAGTCTAAACCTATAATTAAATATGTCTACTGTTAATATTCAGTATATAATAACTAGTTATTATGAGAATAGATATATTGAAAATAATAATAATTTTAACTACAGTATCGCTTCTAAATTTGATAGTTATTCGAAATATCATCGAATCAATTAATATACAATTTTAAAATAAAATTACTAATTTCAATATAATGTAAGATTCATATTAATTTGTTTGAAAACTTTTGAAAAAGTTTAAAATATATTAAATGTTATTACAATTTAAATAAAATATTAATAATTAGCAATCTTTAATAATATGTTATTTCAGAATTGCGTGTTTAAATTGATTTTATTTATTGAAATTTATAATTAAATAAATATATAAGTAGATATTTAAAATATATAAATATAATGAAAATATAATATTATTTGTAAAATAATTAATTGATAAATAAAAAATGATATTTAATAAATAGAAATTTAAATAAAATACTAACTGTAGAAGAATTTTGATACTAATGTTCACTTAATTGCATAATATTTAATATTGCTAATATGAAATAATAGTATATATATATCATATATTAAAAAATAATGACATAAATAACATTAGTCAACAAAATTATATTTTTAAAATAATATAACAAATTGTTCTGTAATGCAAAACAATGAAAATAAAAAATGTAATAAAATATAAAAAATAATGATTTGATTGGACTGTCATTACTAGAAACGACATTATAATTGTATAGTTAATGTATTTGAGACAATAGTGACTAAATGATAATATATTGATGAAAAATTTCATTGTCAGTGTTGCCAATGTTGTCAATGGGTGTAAACCAATAGACTATATGAAAAAACTGGCTGACAATCAACATATTTGATGTATTTTCTGCTACACTGTCATGTCATAGACCGCTAACACAGAGTCAACTAAGAGATCACCGCACACACCAATTACAGGTATATACACACAGGTATATAATATATAGTATGAGTGTATTGGGTAATACCTTATTGAGTGAGTCCCGGTGTACTGTATATGTTATACACAAGTAAACCATTTAAGGCAACGAACTCTCACTTAAAAATATTTAACGACAACGAACTCTCAATAAAAAAAGCTGTCAATGAAATAAAGTACCATTTGTTTGGCCGATAATAACATACATAAAATGATAATAATATTGAGAAACACTTTTTTACAGTATTTATACAAAACATTTCAATACCAAAATGTAGAGTGTATTCAATTTTAAGTACTTAATATCTAATAAATACTTATACAGTATATACAGTACTATATAATACATGTATTAATATTATTTTTAATTAATTTTTTACTTATAGTGAAGGATAAACTCATTGATAAATAATAAATTTTGACAAAATTAAACAAAATATTTTTAATGATTATATTTATTGTATATGTTTTCTAATAAAAATATTATATTTTTTAAAATAAATTTTTTAGTAAAACTTTTTAAACTAATCAATAGATAAATTTTAATGCAGTATTTTGAAACATCAATACATTTTATCATAATTGTAAATCAATGACGAAAATTTATTTTTTTTAATTTTTCGTATTTTTATTCTGATTTTTATCATTACTTTATGTATCTTTTGAACTCTATTTTTCAAATGTTTTTGCTTTACTTTTTACTTTAAGTTTATTAGACTTTTTTGTCGTTGTTATTTAGTATTATGTAATTCAATTATAATCACAATATATAATACAGCAAATATTAAAACTTTTATGAAAAGTAACATGATTAGACAAGTTTAACAAACAATAAAATATTCAATGAGATTATATATGGTATATATATAATCACATAAATTAAATTTAACAAATAATACAATAAACATTATTTTTTATATTTAGAGAAAAACAATATAAAAATAAAGAAAAGTAAATAATTTTTTTATTTATCATTTTTTTAAGGGATATCTTTTATAAAAATTATCTGACAATTGCATACTTAAATACTATTATATAATGATAAAGTATTTAATAGTTTTATTATTATAGATTAATAATTTTATTTAAACTGTAGGAAATATGTTATAAAAAACAATCGTTTAAATGATTTTGAAAATTTAAAATATGAAATTTTTGTTAAAAATCCCTATTGAATTGATTATAAGTAATTTTTAAAAAATAATTGACAGCGCTATTAATTAGACAAATCTTTTACAATTTCTAAAAATATTTAATGCAAATGATAATCGTTTATAGATATTATCATTTAATATTAATTCACTGTATATTACATGTGAATGGAAGGGAGAGACAGATAGAGAAATTAAAAATCATGAAATAAATGGATAATATATTAAAATTAATATTTGAAACATATATATATATATATATATATTAATTGTATATATTCTATTTAATAATTGTAAAAGGGTTTGTATTATATATATACTATATTTATATACTTATATATAACTTGAAATTAATAGTATAATTATTTTTTTAATGAACAATAATTTTGAAGAGAGAGAGAGAGAGAGAGAGAGAGAGAGAGAGAGAGAGAGATAGTATAGTTGGTATACGAGATCGATGTCCCTTCACTTGAAAGTTGAGGGTTTAATGACCTGCGGAAGCAAACCTCTCTCTCATAGGCCGTTGACATTGAAAAGGTAACAAAACTCTCAGTGTGTTTGGTTTGATTGCATTGAATGTAAAACGTGTGCACAACATATACGAAGTTATTATATAATGTAATTTTATTAATAAACTGTATATTCATATGTATGACTACATAACACCCCATCACATATGCATCCCAACCCTGAACTTGACACAAATCCTAAACATTTGTCTAATAATAACTCATTTACTTTTCACAAATAAGTTATCCTTTAATATCATCCATTTAATCGATATTCAGATTAAAAAAACACTTTTCAATTGTATATCGATTTTCAAAATAAATTATTGAATTAAAAACAAATAATGAGTTGTGAAAATAGATATTCTATGATTGATTTTAAAAAATATTTATTAATTATTTTAATTTAAATAATATAATATATCGATATAAATAAAAATGGCAATTCAATATTAAAAAATATTATTCAATTCAAGATTGTCTAAAAAAATATCAATAGTTGAGATCAAAACCAGAAATACGACTCATTATTGATGGGAACACAATGTTTGTCTATTTATCATATAATATGATATTCAGTGACCAAAGCAATGTATGCAATACTTAATAGCATTTAAGAGATAAGAAAAATATAAGAGAAATAAATTGAATCAATGAATACCTTGAGAAATGTTAGAGTTTTTATTTCTTCCACTTTTGACTGCTTTATGAGTCGGTGAAGAACTTTCGGCTAATTCTCGTTTTGTTTCATATATAACAGTAACCGGCGTTTGGCCATTAGTGCGGGCAGTGGCAGATCCCACATGCATACCATTACTGGTGACAAGTGGTGGTGAAGTGGCCAAAGCCGGCGGTGACCCATTCATAGGGTTTCTATTCATTGGTGTTATGAGAGACTGCGGTTCAGTTCCCGGATAGGGTGGTAACGGACCGTAGTCTTTGGCCGTATATACGCCATCGGAAACTGAGTTGGGATCATAAATACATGGCTTTTCATCGTACTCTTTCTTAATCGGCTCATAGAAAGACAGGGGAAAGTCGTTCTCAAATAATTCTGAACCTAATTTGACGGCAGATTCTGGAGATGACGTCGAACTCGTGACCGGAGGTAATACACCACACGAGCCGTCATCCAGTTTGAAAACATCCATTAATTTGAGTCTTTTTTCGGCAAAACGGTCGCCGATATGTGGACATGAATCACAAACAGTGGCCGAAAGTTCAGATTAAGATCCTCGTGTCAGATGTGATATTGAATATAGTATTTGAATCACTAATCAGTTATTAAATAGTGACACACTTTATCATATAAAACAAATATAAAATCCAAACAAATTGTGTAAACGTATGAATATAATTATATATATATATAAAATCCCGGATTAATTAATAACAAATAAAAGACGCGATGATGTTATTGATGGTAAAAGTTTGCAAACAATTTAAATATCAAAACTTATCAAACCTTTTACGTCTAATTGAAACAATGTTTTTACTCAATAATAAATTTAATAATATAAACACTAAAAAACAGATTATAAAAATAAAACTTTTTTTTTAACTAAATAATTAAGTCATACTAAGGCACAGGTATCACATAAAAAAGCATTTGATATATGAAGTGTACATTAAGGCAAAGTCAACATCAAGTTTATATGAAAACTTTATGTGAAAATCAAAACATTCAATGTATAGATATGTTGTGTGGACTAAACATTTTTCAAAGTGAGAGCGAGTATTACTATTTAGTGAGAGGAGAGAACAGTTGTATGAGAGAACAGGTCGACGTCCTGATCGCTACTAACACTGACTGACTAATGCCAAACACATCCACCAAAAAATGGTATTCACTTTTGGTGAGCCAACCCCTCGCTATGTGGCCCACCATTAGGTATACACAGACTTGTTCTCCCAGTCTTTTCTCTATTCATTTAACTCAATACAACAGTCTTGAGTCGCACACTATCTCACATACGGAAGCGATATTATTGTTGAACAAAATTATTATAATAATTAAGTGAAACAGTTATCTTATATTTTTTAGTGAAATTTGGGATAAAAAATCAGTTTAATGTTAACAATTATAATTTATAACTTGTTTAATCCAAATTTTCACCAACACTTATATGTAATGCAAATTTTATATAATTATATCATATTTTTCATATTAAGTTAAACATATATTTATTTTACTTATATATTATATTAAGTAAATAACTAAAAAAATAAAATTATCATTGGTTATAATTATTTTTTTATATATCATACAATAACATAAATGCATTTAATTGGTATTATAAGTTTACAATTATGTCACGTTTTCAATAACTATTTTTTTAAATTTAAAGTAGTACTATATTAGAGGTATATAATTATAATGAAATACATTAAAAATATTAATACAATATTAAAATTAATGTATAAAAGTGATTATTTATAAAATCTCTTGATTTTTTCAGATCACTTATAAAGTAAATGTTTATTAAAACCAAAATTATAGTTTTACATTAAGTGAATGACTGAAGAAATCAAGAGTAGAGTGAATGTAAATATACACTAATTAATAGATAAAAGTGATGGATAAATGGTAAGTCAGTAGTTGTGTTATAAAAAGCTATTAAATGTAGGGAACGGGTGCTTTAAGAATGGGTGATAATATTGCTGTACGGTCTGGTTTGACGGTCTCTCTCTCTCTCTCTCTCTCTCTCTCTCTCTCTCTCTCTGTATGTATGTATGTACTGTATTCATATGTAATGGCAAATTTAAAATGTTAGCTAATGCATAAACTGTTTCAATAATGTGGAGTCCAATAGTAGAGGCATATATATATATATATATATATAACATATGACACAACAATTTATGTCAGAGTCATGGCTTTTGTTGAGACTTTTTTTTGTTATCCGCCGCCGACTTTCTCACAGGTATGTTAAATTGACGTAATTAAGTATTTTTATCTATTTATTTTCTATACATAAGCTATTAATTTATATTAAAACTAATTTAATATTTATTTTTTTGTAGTTGAAAAAATTTTCGGCGCCTTCGGCGCCAAAAATTGGTAGGGGGCCCCCTAACTTTTTGGCTTCATGCCAGGGGGTAAAAAGCCAAAATTTCTATCTTCAAAACATTAGAAAACACGACTATTGGTGTATTTGCAACACTTTGAATCCGCTGTTATTTTTTACCCTAAACTCTATATCTACAAACAACCATCACTTTTGGTTTTTGCCTTAATTCATGTATATATAGTCTATAGACTCAACTTTTATTTTTGGTCTATATTTCCATTTAGCTCTTAATGTATTTTCCATCAATAGGTAGAACCCCGGGATGTTAGCGCACAACAAACGGCTTCTCAGAAAAAATAATAAACTAATGTTTAAAAAGAACCCATTTTTTGTTCATTCAATGGCTTCAAGGTCTGGACAGTTGTACTCTGTCTATACATTGACATTATAGTGAATATAAGAGTGGACTACAAAAAATAACATTTTAGTAAAGGGGATAAATCTGAAATACTACCTGAGCTGTACCTGTAGCTATACTCTACAATTTAATATGCTATAGGCTATAGCACAGACTGGTCAACAGCTTATTATTTAAATTATATATGAATTTGTATTCACACAAAAAAACATTTGCATATATTTTTATAAATAAACTGAAAACATATAAAAGACTTTTCTAACCAAATATAACAAATGTTTAGAATATCAGCAAAAATAGAGTAGAATTAAAATCATTTAAATATAAATATTATTTCGTTTAATTGAATATTATAGTAAAAATAATTTTATTAACATTTATACTTAAACGCTACTCTATTATAAATACTATAATAACAATATTATAAATATTTTAGTATAATTAAAAGTTTAAGTAAAAATTTAGTAATTTTACCACAATTTTATCATATTATAGAATACACTTAAAAGATTAAAAGATAATTATTGTAAAACTTTGATAATCTCATTAAAGAAGAAAGAAAAATTACAATTATAATTAAAATTGTGATACATTTGGTCATTAATAGATGTTTTTGTATATCGTATTAGAGACCAAAAAAGCAATAAAAGTTAAGAATAATTGGTAAAGAAAAGCGATTGTTTGCGATATACAGTACACTAGAGAACAGTAAAGCAATTCAATATACCTGTGCTTTACTACAACTACAGGTGCACTTGTGCTTATAGTTTTGGCTCATTTTACTTTACTTTATTTTACTGTCGCTTTCCTAATGCTTTTCATTGTATTATTTGTGTGCTTTTGTCCAAAGAATAGACCAAACAAGGGGAGAGTGAGTGAGTGAGTGAGTGAGTGAGTGAGTGAGTGAGTGAGTGAGAGAGAGAGAGAGAGAGAGAGAGAGAGAGAGAGAGAGAGAGAGATTAAAGTAAATGAGAGGGAAATCTAGGATTTTTCTATTTTTTCTGAAATTCAATTCAAATGCTTAAAATGAGAGATTGAAAAAGCATTTATTATAAACACTGGTCTATTGTACCTATTTATACAAAGTTTGTATTACAAACCCTATGTCTCCCATGTCTGACCATTATTTAAATATTTAACAGTAAACAAATCAAACTGTGTCTAAAAATACAAACATTTTATTAAAAACGTTTAAAACTAAACTTTCATTGCTTTTATAATATCAATATTAACTAATTTATTTCTAATTTATTTCAATTAAAGTTTTAAAAAATTTATTTGAAATTTATTTGAAAAAATAATTTGATCTGTATTACAACTATTAGCTAAAAAATAATGTTAAAAAATAAAATAGATCTATAATATACTGCTATTTACAAACGTTGAGACATTAGTCTTAGAGATTAAAAAATTTCAAATTATCTTTTTTTCTAAAAAAATCACTTTTAATTTCAAACTTTTTCAAGTTATTAATTACATTTGTAATCATATAAACAAATTTAACTCAGGCTTTAAAAAATAAATTCAAAAACATTGAAGAATTAAAAGATACATCTATAATATTTATACATAATGTCGGTTAAACAATAAATATATTATATAAACTTATATTAATATTTTTATAATAATAACCTGTAGGTAAAATAAAATAATTATATCTATAATTGACTATAAGCCTGTATATAGTAATTTGCTTCAAATATAAAATAATAAAGAAAAATTGTAAAGTTTTACATTTTTCAATATTTAGTATTTCTGATTTTAAAATGAAAATTTTGAGTTTATGTTGTAAATAACGATTGGGTCATAAGTCATAACTGTTAAGATAACTTCAAACTTAAATAGGTTTTATAAAAAGCAATGTTAAGATTTGTAAATTACTTTCAGAAATTGTCATTTTTAATCTAAAAATAAATATCACAACTGTTACATATAGTCTTACAAAAACATTTTTAAAAAGTTATTAGTTTTAGTTCATTTAAGTAATCCATTCACTCATCCCATTAATTTATAATATTATATTTTTATATAAATGTCACCAAACTATAGAGTCCATACCATTAATATTTGGTTATTTTTATGTTTAAATTTTTCTCATTAATATATTTATTACAAACAATGATTAATAATATTATGAATAATTTTATAATAATTAATTTAAAAATTTTATTTTATGATTTTATAAATTATCATAGTTATATATTGCTGTTAAAAGTATGTAAAGTATATCATATATAATGCGGAAATTTGCCGAAAGCTATCATATATTTACTGTAAATTATAGTTAAGTTTAAATAAAAATATTTTGAAAGAAAAATAAAGTTTTAGCACTCAATTCTGTTTAACCCTTATTTGAATGCAATGTCGTCCATAACATAACATATTTATTAAGCAAAAAACATCAAATATGAGGTCTGGTTTCACTTTAAATTGAAATTATAATTTAGATTTTGTTAAATAATTTAATTTTTTTGTTGTTTGTCATTGTTTTCATTTTGTTTAAATCAATAATTTAGAGAAATATCTTATTAATTTTATTTTTGTTTAAAAGCATACAATATTTGAATATATAGCCTCATTATTTACGATAATATTAAAATATTTTTTTAAGCTTCGACTAATTAAAAATATTTTTTATTTTAAAATAATTGATTCAATATAATTGACATAAAAATTAATGATTAATAAAAATTACCAAAACCGCCAATTTATTTTTTGCTATTAATATTAAATTATGCTAAAAAATCTTAATTTTATATAATATATAAAATTTTTAAAAAGTTATATTAATTCACCATATTATAAGTTATTATAAATATTATATCATCAAATATATATATAGTGAATAAACAATTTTACTTTTTTACTTCTAAACATGTATATAAACATAAAACTAATTTAAACATTTATATATTTGGATATTATGTATGTATATTGTATTACATCAATATTAAGTTTGTATTATATTTAAAGTCATTTTACATTATTAGTTATTGCATTAAAGTTTGCTCTAACAATACATCAGGTCATTAGTGATAACTATTGATAATTATGGTTAATTATATTGTATTTAAATAATTATTTTTTTTTGCAAATTTATACTATAAAATATTTGTGTGTGTCATTAAATAATAAATATATTATGTACCTAAAAACTATACATTTTACTTATATATATTAAACATTTGTACCGCATATTTATATAAGTTACTGATTCTTTGTATTGCACAGTATATTACAGGTATTTATAGTTAAAGTATTGTCATTTACTGTATTTTAATATATTAATAACTTGAAAGTTTACAAATATTTTATTACAAAGTTAATTTTTACAAAATTGCAATATATAATATAATATCTAAAATATTAATAGCATTTTAATTTATAGCATTTAAAAAATAATTAAATTAGTCGAAATGTTTGTTAGACACTGAGAATATATTGACCACTCCTTAATATATATTTTTGATAAAATTTACACAAAAAAGTAGAACACATAAGTAAAAAATACATAAAAATTGGGACAAATGTTAGGTATTTTGTGTGAAAATGTCAACAGTTATACTATAAACGGTATATTCAGACATAAGTATATTATATTACTGTACATAAAATAGAGGAGACGGTGTCTATGAGTGTGAGAGAAACGGATTGAGACTAAATAGGGGGCAAACGGTATTCATAATAAAAAAAAAAGGTTTTAAATGCAAAGTGAAAGGCTATTATCAATAGCATAAAGCAATGGAAATAACAATTATTATTGTAGTGAATCTCATATCGATTTTTCTGATTATTTACTGATAGAAATTGAACGGAAATGTTGTGAGAAAAGTGTGTTTTAATATATATAAAGAAACGTTAAGTCAAGTGTCAGTCGGGGTTTGGGGTAAAGATTACGGTACTGAAGAACCATCGTGTGTACAGTAATTTACTTTATTTTACTGTACTGTACTGTACTATACCATCCCAGTGCTGGCATCCGCTCCCATTACTGACTCCCTTTCAATTTGGGAACAGTCATAACAGTCATAACAGTCATAACAGTCATAACAGTTCCATAACGTTTGTGACCCGTTATGTAAAAACTGGACTTATAATCAATAATAACATAAATCAGGTTTTGCTAACATATGTTGTTTGTTATCGTAAATTGCAAACACTTTTCCCAATGAAATCACTTGCCATTTGGGACTTTACTCTCTTTTGTCAATATAGTCATATAAAACACTTGTTCACCGAAACAATTATTTTTTAAGTTTTAATTAATCCTAATATTTTGCACAACTATTCAAATTAAAAATATTTTGTTTCTAATATTATATTAAATATTAATATATTTTTGTATTTAAATTTTATTAAATTACTTGACATTCTAAAAAATATTATATAATTAAATTATAAAAATAAATAGTATATATATATTAAAAAAAAATTATAAAATATAAATTAAAAATAATATTGAATGATTACTCCTTTGTATTTTATTATTATTATTTATAATAATCAGCAATCATTGGAGTGTTATTTATAACACATGGGCAGTATTTTTCAAAATATTGATTAATCATATTTAACAAATTAATCTTAAATTACAATATATTATATAATTATTATTAACAATATATACTTTAAGTATTATACTATAATAATAATCAAATATCTTGTACCGTAGTTGAACTGTCATGTTATTTTGATAAAATAACTTTTAAAAACAAAATAATATTTTAAAAATAATCTATTGTATAGTTAAATTTTTTTCTTAATACTTAATAACAAAAACATAAACATTAAATAAGTAAAAGAAAAATACATATAAAATAGATTTACAGAAAAAATATTTAATGAAAATCGATATTGATTTTAACAAAACTATAGATCTAATGATTTATATATATTTTTTAAAAACTGTATATAATTTTTATAAAAAACATGATTAAGTTTTGGTGTCATTTGTAGTGAAAGTAACTAAAGAGTATTGAGAGATACGAAATGAGGGCAAACTTGGCCTCAATTTCGTCTCAAAAGCACTTTATTTCCGATTTAAAAATGAGAAGAGAAAGAGAGAAAGAAAGAAAGAAAGAGAGAGAGAGAGAGAGACCTCTTTTATATTTATTTGCATTGTTATTACTATAAGTTTAAATACCGGGCCACTGGGAAAATAGGCTTTTAATGGGGGGGACAAACACTGTATTTAGGTTATGATTTCACTAGTTTTATATTCAATAATAATGATAATTCAATGTTTTACAACTGAATTTATTACAACACATTGAAGAAAACAAGTGATAATTTTAATTAATATAGTTTTTAAGAAAACGCAAGCAATTTTTTAAAATAATTTTTTAGTTTGTTTTATTTTAGTTTTATTACTACATCATTAGTTATTACATAAATATATATATATATATATATATATAGTATATATTAATTTGTTAAATAAAACTACTATTTACTATAATAATTTTATTTAAAAAAACTAAAATTATCATTTAAAATAATATTATAATATTGTATTAATTAAATAGCAATCAGTTAAATAAAATTGACAAATTAATTGAAATATTTTGATCACTAATACCTCGACTGCACTTTTGATTGCTATTATTTCAACAGAAGATTTATAAGTAAGTCCTGTCTAATGGATTAACTGAATGAACATTACATATGAATTACATAATTTGAATATAAGATAAATTTAATATAACTCTAATAATATATCGACATATTGTATAACAGATATTTTATTAAATTTTACTGTAATATCAGACAAGAGAGAGAGAGAAAGAGAGAGAGAAAGAGAGAGAGAGAGAAAGAGAGAGAGAAAGAGAGAGAGAGAGAGAAAGAGAGAGAGAGAAAGAGAGAGAGAGAGAAGAGAGAGAGAGAAGAGAGAGAGAGAGAGAGAGAGAGAGAGAGAGAGAGAGAGAGAGARAGAGAGAGAGAGAGAGAGAGAGAAAGAGAGAGAGAAAGAGAGAGAGCGAGTAACTAAATTATGTTATTTATATTTATAACTCAATATTTAATTGAAAAATATAATCAAAAAATAACATTTTATATTTTATTATCTAAATTGTTGTTTAATTAGTATAATTTCTGTTTATTTTATTTTCAAACCAAAATTATTTGTTAACATATTTGTTAAACATCTGTCAATTTGTCAGTGAATAGCAACCTATTGTCTCGAAATTTCCTCAAAAAACAGAAACTGTAAAAGAGTTATATCAATATATATTATGGATTTATAAATATATACCCTAAATATTATATTAGTTATAAATTAAAATTCATAGTAAGGCGTTGTTCACATATTACGTTCGCATTTGAGGGGAGGGGGGTTGACCAAAGCGAACTTTTGCGAACGAGCGGGAGGGGATGGGTATAGTCTTTAAGAACGTTCGCATTTAGATAATATATTATTTCTTGTGGTGGGGGGGGGGGGTAGCGGTTAAGGACATGCGAACGTAATTTTTTTAAATGACTACATGCGAACAATTGCGAACATAGGGGAGGGAGGGGTCTAGATTTCTTAAAAAGTGCGAACGTAATATGTGAACCACGCCTAATAAATAAATTGATTTATATTTTCTATAATTATTTATAGAATAATTAAAAGATTATTAAAATAAAAGTGAAAGTGAAAGTCAAGCTAAATATAAATTCATAATAAATTCATTGTTTGTTTGTTTATTGTCACAAAAGCTTTACAACACAATACTTTAAAGTATTATTGAAATATTTATACTATTATACATCAAACGCGTGTATATTATTGGTTTACAATAGAAAATCAGTTGAAATACAAATGAAATGTTAAATTAGAAAAAAACCCTTTTATTGTAGAATTCAACCCTTTCTTAGAGGAAATTTGTCTGAGATTTTCGTTCATAAACTAAATTCAACCAAATAATGATATATACGTTAAATGAATATATTAGGTATTTAATACATATAATAAAGTATTTCAATAAATATAAATATAAGTTAAATAAATATATGACAAAAACTTAGTATACGTTTATTTTATATATTGTGTTATCTGTATATTAATGATATTAATTATTATGTCATAATCATGTAATTTAACAAAATATCTTATTATTATGCATTAATATTTCAAATATTTTTTAATTTGATAATTTATAATTAATTTTATAAAACTATTCTGATTTTTTAAATAGAAATTTATAATATAAATTGAAAAAATCATATGCAATAAAATACAACATTTTTATTAAATAGAATTATAAGGATTTTAGTTAATTTACAATTTAATATAGTGTACAATAAATATAAATTATAATTTAGTAAAATTATTTAGAAAAATTCTATCTTAACAATGATATTGAAAAATATATATTTCAATTGTTTAATTAATAATTTAAGAAATATTATTAATTTTATTTTTAAATTAATTAATAATAAATTTTCAAAAAAAAACTTGAAAAGTTTTGTTTTCTGAAATCTATACGAGCCTTTTTAGTGTGTATGTGTGTGTGTGTCTGTAGCATATTTTTTTGCGAATTTTGAAACTCTGACTTCAGATTCGGTTAGAGGACTACTAATAATGAATTGAAAAGTTGCATTAAAATTTTGATATCTCTTCGGAAACAAAGAAAATGGCGGCCAAAGTAAAAAAAATTAGGTAAAAATTTTAACGTTTAGAATTGTAAAGAACATTAAAAATGGCGGCAAAAATATAAAAAATGTTAAGAAAAATTTTTTAAGTATAGATTTGAATAAAACATCAAAAATAAGGATAAAAAAATATGCATTAAAATTTTTATATCTACGGGAACAAAGAATAAGTATAAGCGGCAAAAGTATAATTATAGATTATTATTTTGTTATACTAAATCATTTGAGTAGTTGTTTATTTTGTCATACCGAGTCAATTGATACTCTACATGTTTAAAGTTGTATTTATTTTGTCATGTTGAGTCATTTAATACCATACATGACAATATTTATATTATGTACACTACATATATAAATTAAGTTCGTATCACAAAAATATTGATATCATTAACTTTTAACTTTAATAACTTTTTTATTACATAAGAAAAAACAACAAATTTAGTATCAAAACAAATATCAGACTAACTAATTTCTAAGATAATTGATAAAATTTAATAAATTATTAAGATATCTATAAAAATAGCTCAAGAAGTAAGAAATGGTAAAAATATTAATTACAAAAAGTATTTTCGTGAAAACAAAACTTAAAAAATTATTAACAAAATAAGTGCATTAAATTGGTATAAACGATGTTAATAGCGAGTATTTCCTCCGCTGACATCTATGACAGCTTGTAATCTTCTGGGAACACTTTGGATCAGTTTTTCGGTGACTTCTTGTGGTATATTTTTCCAAACATTAAATAGTGATTCTTTAAACACAGAAAAACTTTTTCTTTCGCTTTTTTGAACACGTCTGTCCAATTCATCCCATAAATGCTCAATAATATTGAGGTCCGGGCTCTGTGGTGGCCACTCAAGTGTCTCAATATGGTTGTCAGACAACCATTTCTTAGCCAATTTCGATGTGTGTTTCGGATCGTTGTCGGCTTGAAATACAAAATCGTTGTTAATTTGGAGATCTCTTGCGCTCTGAATCAAATGTGGGGTCAAAATATCATTAACGTAAACATAGCGATCCATAGTTGATGGTATTTCCACCAAATGGCCGACTCCCTGGCCTGTCATACATCCCCACACCATCACTGATTTTGAGTGCTTTACTGTTGGGCATATATTTTCGGCATTTAAACTTTCGCCTCTCTTTTTCCACACTCTTTGGCGACGTTTTGTGTTAATTATCTCAAATTTAGACTCATCTGACCACAAAACCTTCTTCCAGAATGACATCGGCATCCGGATGTACTTTCGTGCAAAGTCTAACCTTTTTCTCTGATTTGTTAGGCTTATCATTGGACGTCTTCTAGCAATACCACTGTAATAACCTATTTCACGGATCCGGCGTCTAATGGTGTTGTTATGACACAAAATATTTTGGTCGGCTAACTCTTCCCTTATCTCATCGGTGGTTAACTTCTTATTTTTTGCTACTATTCTACTTAAAATCCGATCTTGTTTTGCATTTGTACACCTTTTTCGACCACTTCTTGTGAGATTTTTAACTGTCCCGTACTTTTGGACTTTTAGTACAATCGATCGGACAGTATTATCTGTTGTTGCAAACACATCTGCTATCTTTGCGTATGACTTTCCGGTGCTGACTCTCATATCATACATTTGTTGACGAATTTTATCTGAAAACTCTTGTATTTTAACCATTTTAATGATAATCACTGCATTTACTACTCATTTACATGTATTCAAATCAATAACAATGCATTGGAATCAATTGGTCCCAACAATGTGTCTGAAATCACGCGCGTTTCAAAAACACGAAAATAATTTTTGTACTCAAATTATTGACACCTATAACTTTACCTTGATATATTTGGTGATTTAAATATTAGTTTTTACCATCTAGTATATCAATTTAATTGTGAGTTATTACTCTCTAGTTTGATACTAAATTTGTTGATTTTTCTTATGTAATAAAAAAGTTATTGAAGTTTAAAGTTAATGATATCAATATTTTTGCTATACGAAATTAGATAATGTTTGTACTGTATTTAAATTTTTATATGTTATTATATAGCCGCTATATTTATACAAACTAATGGTTTTTAATGCTATTCAAGTTTTTTTTTCTGAAAATGCTTTCTAGCATTCTTAACTGGTTTTATATTAAAATTGGCAAAGTATGTAAATTAAATGTTATTTAAATTCATAGCGTTTAAAAAACTAAATTTTATTAAAATTATTTTGTCATAAATTTAGATCATATGTTGTTTGTTATAACTAAGAAAATAAATTATATTTATTTTGATGTCATTTAGATATATAATAAAAATAGACTAAATTTAGATCTTTTTTATCGATCCATTTTTCATATCATTAAAAAATTAAACAATAATTTTGTCATATATTGCAAGGAAAATATAAAATGTTTTAATAGAAAAATTATATCATGTTTTCTAATTTACAGTATGCTATTGTAAATATATACAATTGAATTTTTAAGCAATACAACAAAATTTCATATATCATTTAAATTATATATATATATATGAGTATTTGTAATTTTAATAATTATATATTTATATACATATTTTATATTTAGTTAGATTATATACACAATAATAAACATAAAAATGTGTTAAGAATTACTTGTGTTAGCAAATGAGTATAAATGGGTACATAATATATATATATATATATATATAGAGAGAGAGAGAGAGAGAGAGAGAGARAGAGAGAGAGAGAGAGAGAGAGAGAGAGAGCGCGAGCGAGAGGTATTCAAGAGATAGTTGAGTTCAATGAACCTCAATATATATTTTCATTTATATATATATATATATATATACTGTTATATATTTGTATATACCGTATATAGAGAAGCAGAGAGGCGCAAGAATATATATATATATCTAATATAATGTTATATAGAATTATAAGAGAAAATTCAATGTACAGTACAGTAGAGTACATTTCTATCGATTAATAGAAAACTTAATCATAAATCAAATTCTCATATATTATGTTAAATATTATAAAAACTTCAATATTACAAATGTTAACTGTGTTTGTAAGTCCATATTATAATTATTTATATAATTAAATTCATTTTAGATATAAATCATTGGTTTTTTTAATAAATAATTTTCAAATGATAGCTTAAATTGACGACAGTTTCATTAATAACACAATGTATATAATTATTATATGCATATATTGTTATAATTATGAAAAATTAATCGTAAGCTCAACTCAATTGGTAAATATTAATATGTCAGTAAAAACAGATAAATATTTGACAACAATAATGAATGACTAAATTGTTAATAAAACAATAATTGAAAAAAAAGATCAAACCTTTAGTTTCGCATTTCAATTGAAGGGCTTTTTTGATTTCTTGATTTGATTTTCTTGAGTTATTAGTCTTAGATGTGTTGGCAGTATTTGAAGTGTTAGAGTCAGATGTAATAAATGATTCTTCGCTAAGACTGACCGTTGAGGTGACAATCTGTTCCTCAGATATGGTTGAAGTATTGTTGGCCGACTTGCGAGACACTCGCTTTGGTCTTACGCTCGCCTGTATTGCTGTCATTTGTTTTTTTTGTTGCGATTATGACTTATGATTTTTATAAACCCGTTTACCCGATAATATATTAAAGTTTGATTAGTCAATTGTTTTCTTTTTTGAAAAATATCTGTAAAAATATATAAATTTACAATTAATTAAATTTAATGATTACCTGTGAATGAAAATGTTGTGCAATAAAGTTTATTTTACTATAGAAATGCAATAACAAATGTATATTTTATTTATACCAAATGGGAATCAATTCTTTTATCAAATAATTACAGAATATTCTTAATTATTTAAAGAAAAATTATTCTGAATGTGTAAACTTATAAAGAAATAAATAATACTCTAATGAAAATTATAAATATATATTTTTGTAGAATATTTTATGTAAATATAGTAAATTAATTTATACTAATATTTACAATAATAATAATAATAATAAACATAAGAACAGGTAATCACAAATAAATAAACTACTATACTATACTGTATCAATTTACTTACATTTAAATTATAAATTGTTTGCGTGGATAACTGTTAATTATTATATAAAAATTGATGTCATAAACAAAATATTAAAACAAATAAAATGATTGTTTGTTTTGAAAGACCGAAAGATGTAAAAAATAAAAGTAAAATATATAGTATTTAATCGGCGATTAATTTATGTAGATATGACTCGATTGAAAGGCATAGTGTTTATGAGTCGACGCCTCCTTTTTGAAGTTACATTTATTTACAATTATACAAAACGTGAACACAATTTATGTTATTAATAATTATATAACTATATTTTATATATATAAGCAAATATTTTTGAGTCAATTTTAATGCAGACCAATGTAATAGCTCTAAATGATTGGCAAACGAGGTGTATATGAAAATAAGTGCACAAATAGATATTGAAAGTGAGTTAAAATCATATATAACGCGACTGCAAAACACATCCCTCTTATGGAGGACTCTTGTGATGTAAGAGTCGATGCTTTTGACAGTATTTGTTGGACAGAATCGTTGGCTTCTGAGTTCGTGAAGATATAAATATCACTTTTGTCAACAGCACTGGTAGATAGCAATGGCATTGTTTGTACACATTTGCGCAAACGTTATATTCAATCTATGAATGAATATACTGTATATACAGTACAATATTCTACGGTATGTACCGGAGCTTTAATAACCAGTGCTTCAGTTCATTGAATTCTTACATATATTCTCTATCCATTTATTCAGTCATTATTTTCAATCTTTTATTTATATTTATTTATAAATATCTTATTCATTCATTTATTTAATATTTGTTACTTTGTATTTTTCAGTTAAAAATATATAATATATTATAATATCTTAAATGATAAATTTTTTATAATATTCTGTAATTAAAATTGTCACTAATTTAAATAAAAATATATTAAATCTATACAGAAAAAAATATTTTCTATTATATCATAAAAATAAATTGTTAATATTATGTATATTTGATAGCTAAATAAGTAAGGTTTATATAATGCTGTTATAACATTATCTTGTGTTTGGTTTAAATAATTAAATAACAAGGAAGTAATTTTAAGTATATATGTAAATGTAACTTATTTGACAAATTGATATAAATTATTATTATACATTTGTTGCAATAATAACTTCAAATTAATAATAGAAAAAATATGTTTAAAAATTTAGTATCCAATATAGCAAATGTAATTTTACAAAAAGAGAAATAATATGTTAGACTTATTTAAAAAGATATTTTATAATTAGATAAAACAACTGATTTTATTTAATAATTACATTAATTAATTAGTATATATATATATAACATATATTAAACTTGTTACTTAACCATTATTTATGCAACACTTAAATATATTATATTAACATTATTTGTTATTTGAAAATTAAAAAAACAAATAACATGAATTCTATAAAAAATACTCAATTTTGTAATAAATAATTTTGAATAATTAATTACAAACGTTAATATTTGAAATAAACTATTGTACACCTAATAAATAAAACTATTAAACAATGAAATTATTAAACAATATAATGTCTGATAAAATAAAACCAATATTTTAACTACCATTAAAGACTGTATTTACTTTATTAAATAATTTAATAGTATTTATATGTTTTTATAGATAAAAGTGTATTTAACTATGAAAAAAGATAAATTTAGATATTAAGTGACAAATGTGTCGTTAATAATGAGCAATAAAAATATAACAAAATATCTTACAGTATAGCAAAAATTACTGTAAAAACTGTTTATTATTTATGTACTGATAATATTTTGTTAAAATGTATACTCAAAGAAAACTTTATTTTCCCAAAATAATGATTAATGACAGTGAAAGTAAGTATGATGTCAATGATATGCATAGATTATATGAAAATATTATTACAATTTTTATTATTTATTAAAATTTAATTTTTGTTTTGTAAAGAGTTTGTCTATTGTTTGGTTTGATTCACACAAGAATTAATAGAAACGATAACAAGTCGTTCACACTTTTCCAACACAATTAAACCCTATATATATTATATTCAACAATAATATCACTGATTGTGTATAACGTTTTTTACTACTTTTGTATTAATATATTAATATTATCTCATTTACACAAACCATTTGTTTGACATCAGTGAGATTGAGTTTTTCTCAACTCAATGTTTCAATAAATACAGATCACATATATTATAGTATTAAATAAATATAAATTATATCTTATTCAATAGTGTAAGCAATGGCAATAAGACATTCAACCTATTATATTATTTTAATCTCACATTTCATTTGTGTGGTGAATATACAGTATATACTTGTAGTTAAAGCAGAAAAAATATAACTCTCTCTCTCTCTCTCTCTCTCTCTCTCTCTCTCTCTCTCTCTCTCTCTCTCTCTCTCTCTCTCTCTCTCTCTCTCTCTCTCTCTCTCTCTCTCTCTCTCTAACAGCTCTCTGTTTTCCTCTAAAACACAATACATCACTAAAATGTTTTTCCTTAGGCTCCGGGCTTACACATAGACTTCATAGAAGTTCATTGACTATTGCCATCGACAACTGCATCAGCAAAATCAATAAAATATATAACAACAAAATAATAAAAAATAACATTATATAATAGGTTTATACAGTATTGTACATTGCATTGCATACAACTACAAACAAACATCACATCACTGGAAAAGCAACATCTTTTTGATGCAAAAAATAACATTTCTTTTAGAAAGTAACCATCATTTTGATGCTATATTAATATATATATATATAAATTAAATTTAAATATATTGTATGTGTCATTCAAATATATTTTGTTATTTTAATAAAATGAAAAAATAGACAAAATATTTTAAAGTATTATAAAAAAATATATTTTATTTATCTCTTATTCTTTTGCAAAGACTACTGAAGTTAGAATCAGTTGACTTTCTTTTACATATTTCTTGCATTAGATGACAATGAGAGCATAGTTTGCAGTGATTCCATGTATTCTTTACACATCTTTTACAGACATTGCAGTGTTTGTATGGTTTTCCATCTCTTGCCGTACAATCATTGCATTGAAAACAGTGTTTATTATTTTTAGACACATATTTACAACAATAATCACAATAATAATATCCATCAGCTTTTGGTAATTCAATTAATTTAAGAGAAATGTTTGTAAATATCCTGACCGGCGAACCAAACTTTCGACCAGAGTTTGTATCATTAAATTTATTGTGATTTTGATAATCTACCAAATAATCAGACATTAAAAGACCGGGTATTTTGTCGGTTATACGCTTTTCGTTAAAATAAGGAAATATTAACATTATTGGAAGTGTTTCATTTTCATCTGCAATCGAGTGATATTTTCGCCAAATATCACTAAACTTTCTTAAAGTTTTGGCCATTGCTTCAATGAGACCACCAAAAGGTGGATCGACTATAATAACAATCGATTCTTTAGTTGATTTTTCAATAAATCGCATAAATGTGGTCTCATCTCGAGTACCATTGAAAAAGTAATTATTAAATAAATTAAATTTTAAAAACTTTTTAGGAGAATAAAATTGTTTATATCTGTCGTCGATATCTAACAAAATACTCTTAATGTTATCGATTCTTCCGGATGTCAAGTGTTCATGAATTGTTGGACAACCTATACATATAACTGATGTAAATTTGTTTTTAACAATAATATCATTGACTATGAATTTGATGGTTTGGTCGGCAAACAAATATTGAGCGCAAAACTTATTGTCAGTCAAACTTGTCATCAATTTTGTAGGACTTTTCAACTGTTGTTCAGTGATATCACTAACAATATAATGTGTCTTATGATCAGACAATACATCTTCTGTGCCAATAATTAGTGAACAGTTTCGACAAAATTTCAATCCATTTGATGATAATTTCATCAAATTTTTATCGTAAGAGTATTTCAAATTGATTTCATTTTTTGTTTGTTGAAGTTGTCGTTGAAATTTGATTTTCAATTGTTTCTTACATTGAATTGTTTGCCACTCTTGTGCTGTCAAATAAAACGGACAGTCCTTTCTTGTCCGACAAGAAGAACATGAATAGAATCTCTTGTTTTTGTTGTCGATGTCTTCAAATAGCAAAGTTGGTCCGTGAATGCACTCGGGATTGACTAAGAGGTCGGTATCGATGAGCCGAATGCGGCCAACACTTGTCGACGACTTTGGTTTCATCTGACCTATCAATTGATGGCCACTCTATCGGCGATCACTTGTTGTCATCCAAAACACGTTTGTTTACATTCACTGCATTCACATAACATGTTTCATACAAAAACACATTTCACGCAAAATCCCCAAAACGTTGTTTTATAACTAAAGACTATATGTTTAGAAAATAATAATATATTAATAATTAAATTATTATTAAAAGTTATTATGGATTATAAAATAAGTATTTACTATACAATGTTTATTAAATTTAATTTGATTTTCATAATTATTTTCCTAAAATCTATAGTTTTTAAAACTAAAAATATAGTCTTTGCTTACTTTAGCCCTATATTTAAGTGTTTAGGGATTTGTCGGTCGATTCCGATAATACACTGACTGTTAGTGTTTGAAATGATTTTGAAGATAATGAGGAAACAAGTGATTAAGTGATGATTTCAAACATCATTGAAGACTATTTAACATCAATTGAGACCAATTGATGACCCAATTGTGTCGGCAAACATGTCAATTGGTTAAGCAATTAATTAACAAATTATGGCAATTGTAAGTAATCTCCTAATTATCAAATGAATATGATTTGTGTATTTCTTGTCATCCATTGGTTATTATCTCTTCATTTTATTTATTGAGACACAGAATGAGACAAGAATTGGTTTATTGAGTGTCAATGAATCCAACCATAAGATGCGGATCATTGTCAATGGCAAACAACTTATTATACAAGAGTGCTATCATAACATTGATGACCACAATAAGGCGTTAAGTCGTGAGTCCATCGACGACAGGTCCACACAATCATCAGATGAGGTGATCAGTGGTGTCACTAATTAATTTTTTTTAATGTCATTTATTACATTTTATATAATTAAATACAACATTTTGTGTCATATAGTCTAATAAGATGACCAGTCGTTTAGTGATCTTACACCGACACGAGTCGTTAGGTTTGGGTCTATCAATAAAAGGTGGTTCAGAGCACTCGTTGCCAATACTGATCTCACGTATTATCAGCCAAAGTCCCGCTGATATCAGTAAACAGTTGTTTATTGGCGATGAAATACTAGCCGTTAATGGCATTGAATTTGATGGGACGACAACACATGACGAAGCATTAAAACATTTGCGACAATCGGGTGATGATATAACACTAAAAGTTAGACATCACAGAGTGGCCAATATTTATCGAAGAAATTGGCGTAAAGATGACAATCATATTATCGATTTGCCAAATGATAATCCTCTGATCAGGAAGACATCGACACTTGACTTAAATAAAACAAAAGAGTTGTGTAAATGTGATGTCAAGTCAACCAATTGGAAGGAATGTCTACGAATGGAACTCTTCTTATCGAGTCTTTCACAATACGTCTCGTTTAGCGACAAATTGCGTGATTCGGGATTTGAAGTAAAGGCCATCAATGGACAGACAGCTGTCGTTCAGTGCGATAATCAAGATATGTGTCAACAATGGTGTCAAACAATTACTAATGACATTAACAATCTTACATATAATCACGTAAGTCAATGATTAAAATGAATTACTGGTAATTTTAGTTGAGTTTCTAAGTTTTATTAAATTTCAGATGAAACTCATAAATAAATCGTTGCCAAAGTCAGAACAGATACTATTTATGGGTTGGATTGCAGAATGTCAAACAAGTGGATACCAACCGAAACAAATCTATAAGTGGTCTCAACAATATCTCGTTGTGAAAGGAGGTTTGGTTCATGTATTGAAGAGTCCGCCCGATTCACTAATTGAAAACAATAATAGCAAACTGACCACTGATCTGATTAGTAAATCATTATATTACTATAATTGCTATCAATCGGTATTTCGGTGCATCAAATCAAATGAACAATTGGATGATAGAAGAAACACTTTTGTTATTCAAAGTGCCGATCAGTCATCGGTTAAATATTTTGCCGCAGAAACTAATGATGATTTGGTTCATTTTAAGAACGCATACCATAGAGCTAACTATCATTCCGTTACACAATTAGGGGTATAAATAATATATATTATTTAGTAATGTATTTATTAATAATGTTTTTTTAATTAATTTTATTAAAGAGCAAAACATTTTCGGTTGTTTGCGACAAAAAGTCGACTTCGCTAACACTTGACTGGTGGATGGGGTTTGCTCTGTTTGACCCCCATATGAAAGAGTACAAATGGATATATAAGTTTCATCAATTGAAACACTCATCAGATGACGGAAATCATAAATTGTCGCTCACTTTTGTCACAAATCCCAGCGATAGTCGTGTCACTGAAACTCAACTCATTGAATGCAATCAATTACAGAATCTCTTGTATTGTATGCACGCTTTTCTCAGCGCTAAAGTGGCATCAGTTGATCCAAGATTTTTGCAATCATCTTAAAAAAGAGAGTATTGTTTAGTATTATTGTAGGATATGCTTAGCATTTATTTATAAAATGTATATTTATTATGTAAAATATTTTATTTTGCAATTTATTAGCCAAAAGTCACTGATTTTTATTATTTATATGATAATTGAGTGCAACGAGTATTAGTCAATTTATACACAAAAAAAAAACAATTATTTATTTGGGTTTTTAAAAAGAATTAAATACAGTATTTATATTTATTATAGTAGTAGTAATAATAATATACAATATAATATATATAAATTATGTATTAATGTAATTGATAAAAATGGATTGAATTATTTGCCAAAGCTTATTTATACACGAATTGTTATATTATGTAATAATTTTAAATATATTGTTAGTTTTTTTTATACATTTTTGATAACATTTTAAATTAATGATATTCATTATAATGTCATTTTGTTAGCCTTTTTGATGAAGCCTTTTGTTAAAATAATAATTTATATTTACTATTGAAATGATGGTGCGTTAGAAAATTGACTAAAGTTTTGCAATATTAATTTGCCTTAAATTATATGTTATATATGGGCCATAAAAATATTTTGCATTGTGTTTTTATTGAATAAAACTGATTATTAATAAAATTTGTTACTTATTTACAACCATCATCAGGGTCATCTATTTAATAAATCAATTAAATTAGATAAGTATATATAAAGAAGTATTTCATTAATTATGTCCGAGTGGTTTTCTAAATAACTTTTGATCTGGTAGAGATAAATTATTTCTGTAAAAAGTTTATAATTTAGTTATTTTCGCGTGATAATAACCACTTTTCATTTTTAAATTTAAATCACGTGATCACATTTTTAACGGGATGTTTGCAAACCACTGTCAAAACCTAACCTATAAATGATTAATGATAAATGATAAAAATTTTATAGCAAATTTGTAAATCTTAAATTGATAATTTATGGGAAGAAAATTTTTTGAAATTGGTCGAATAAATTTTCTATGACTTTTCGAACTTGTGGAAAAACACATTATATAAAATAGTCGAAAATAAAATGACGTTATTTATGGATAGTAGACAATTATTAGATTTTACTACTATTACTTTTTCTAAAAACAAAATTTTTTTATGTCGAATATTTTTTCAGATAATTAAATTACACTAAAAAACGCAACATTGTAATACGATAATGTAATTTTTATTTAAATTTGATTATCTAAAAAAATATTCGACATAAAAAATTTTGTTTTTAGAAAAAGTAATAATATTAAAATCTTTATCTAATAATTGTCTACTATCCATAAATAACGTCATTTTATTTTCGAATATTTATATAATGTGTTTTTCCACAAGTTCGAAAAGCCATAGAAAATTTATTCTTCGACCAATTTCAAAAAAATTTCTTCCCATAAATTATCAATTTAAGCTTTACAAATTTGCTATAAAATTTTTATCCTATCATTATAGGTTAGGTTTTGATATAGTGGTTTGCAAACATCACGTTAAAAATGTGATCACGTGATTTAAATTTAAAAATGAAAAGTGGTTATTATCACGCGTAAATAACTAAATTATAAACTTTTTACAGAAATAATTTATCTCTACCAGATCAAAAGTTATTTAGAAAACCACTCGGACATAATTAATGAAATACTTCTTTATATATAATAGTATTTTATTAATATGTATAGTATATAACTTACAGACACATCGGGGAACCATTGGTTCCCAAACACCATATTGTGTACAAAGAGCATATCTGGGACCAACTAATAGATAATTGTGAGCACATGTTAGGGCACAATGCCTTCCGGCTAAACCAGTTGGTAGGCACTGACCAGTTAACAGTCCATTATGTGCCGGTATTGCAATACATTCTGTGATAAGTTTATAATTCATAATATATGCAAATATTAAGGAATAGCTTACGTCTTAAACAGATACCAATACGTCCTCTCCATTTGCCATTTGAATTACACGTTAACGTTGTTGTATTTCGTCGACCGGCCATTTGATAACCTCTTTTGCATTGAATCAAACATTTAGTACCAATTTGTCCGCGAAAACAAATATCATTAGGTTTAACCCCTCGGGAAAAATTAAGAGATCGACAACTATCTGTACTATTAGTGGGACTTATAGTTGTTTGAATGCATTCAAAATCATCGGTTGACTCACTCCATGTGCCATCTTCTTGACATTTGACTACTTTGGTCTGAGAAATGTCTAATAAGAAAATGATATTTTTTAAATACATCAAAACAAACAATTAAATACCCGATTCACACGATAGTGTACAGGATTGATCAAATAGACCCGGAGTACAGGCGCCACTCATGATAACTCCTTGACCCGGACTTAATGGTGGACACTCTTTAGGTTTACAAACGGCTGGTTTATCAGTCCATTGTCCGTCGGGATTGCACGTCACAGTAGTTTGTCCATCTAAGTTGAAGCCATTGGAACAGCTGAATGAACATATGCCCGACGGAGTTCCCGGACTGCATGTTCCCGATGCTGTCCCGTGTTCGGGATTACCAATATTTGGACATTCAATGGTTGTATCGGCAGAAAGTATAGTCTTATTACTATTCATACCATTTGATGCTTTATTTATGAACTCATATTATATTTTGAATTTTTAAAAAGATATAATTTATATTAATATGAAATAAACTATTAAACAAACCTTGACTATATGTAAGTATTATTATTAAGGAAATTGAGAAAATTGAATGAAAAATTGTGTTAAATGTGTTTAACATTGTACTGTATTGTATATATAAATTTATATAAAATGTATTTATTGTTTAATAAAATTGTCATTTTTATATCCACAACAAAATTAATATATTAATTGTAAATTTTTTCTAAGTGTTTATTCATATTATACGATAATTATTTTTATGGATGTTTAATTATTTTATTAATTATGGAAAATTTTAATTGTTAACTGCTTGTAAAAATGGAAAAGTTTGTTTAATTATTTTTAATTTTTTGTTTATAAAATATTATTTATTTACTGTGTTATCCATTAATTATTTATTCATATGCTTTATAAGTACTGAATAAATAAATATCAAATATTTGACAGAATCAGAGAAAGATATATATATACAGTATATTCTCTATTAAAGCTTTAAGCAAACAATTTATATGAATATTTTAAATAAACATTAAAAATCAAAACCCTTTAATTTAAATATATACGACACTAACCAATACCTTTAAAAGTGAAAATTGTAATTAAATTTAATAAATTGGATAAATTGATAGACTTTAGACGTACTAATACAAGTGGGCGGTGGGACAGACCATTGACCTCTTCTGCATAATATCGATCCAATGCCTACTAACTGATAGCCTTGATTACATAAGACACGACATATATGTCCCTCAATTCCTGGCACACACCAGCCTTTTGTTTGACTACCCGAAGGTATCACTATAGGAGGACATTCTGTAAACAATACATTACTTAAGATTTAGTGTTAAATTATTTACAAAACTATTACCTCTTAGACATCGAGGAACTTGTCCTATCCATCGTCCATTTGATCCGCAAACAACCGTTTGATTGCCGATAAGTCTGAAACCTCTATTGCATTTGATAGCACATGATTTACCGATTTGTGGTAAACGACAATCACCATAAATATTGCCTCCAATTGATTTGACAATAATTGGAGGACAGACACCTGAACTACCAGAGCCAGATACTGTAGCTTTGCTATGAGCCAAACATGTTATTTTCATGTTAAGTATATCAGGATTACTCCATTTACCATCCGAAGTGCAAATCACATTTGGTATAACTGGTGTCAATTTAAAACCTAATAAACAATTGAATAAAATTATATTTATTATTTTAATAATATTATTATTATTCATATAATATGCAAACCGTTTGGACAAATAAATTGACAATTTTGCTTATAAATGCCTGGAGTACAGACACCTTTTAGGGAACCGTTAGGCTCAGGTCTAGTCAAAGATGGACATTCAACTGGTTTACATTTAGGAACTGCTGAACTCCAACCTTTAGATTCACATTTTAATTGCGAGTTTCCCACTAAAATATATCCATTTTGACAAATCACTTGACATATTTGAGACTCGGTTGTACCCCTCACACACTGGCCCTCAAAATATCCATTTAATGGTGGATTAAGTGCCTGACATGTTGTTTGTTCAGACATACAAACCGGTATATCTTTATCCCATTTACCATTTTTTAAGCACTTGATATCATATATTTTGCCATTTTCACACATAATTTTACAAATTTGATCAGGTTCACCAATTGCACAATTTTCTAGATAAACACACGTTTAATAAAATGATTAAAATAACATGTAACTAAACTGTAAACAGTAAACTGTACCTGATAATTTGGAATTTTTAATATCAGAAATAATCGGACATTTTATAACTTCATTTTTAATACATTTGGGACAACACTGTCTGTCCCACTGTCCGTTTGTCAGACAAGTATATATTGAATGTCCGTCCAATTTATAATTTTCTCGACATTTGTATTCACATGTTTTGCCACTTTATAAAACACAATATTATTATTATATGTATTAATAATATAAAAAAGTAATTTTTATTTAAAAACCTGATTCCCGACTCACATATACCCGTCCGGATACTGTTATCTATTTCTTTCAATCCTTTAAATTAAATTATAAATATAATGGCAATGAATATAATTATAATAGTTATTTACTATATACCTGAGCAAGTTATGGCAGTATATTCACAAACAGGTAATATATGACTCCAATTACCTATTATTTTAAAGAATTAAATGATACCTTAAATAAATTATATAATATAATAAAAATACCATTTCTTTTACAGGTGATTGTCTTTGATCCCATTAATCTGTATCCCTTATGACAAACAACACTACAATTATCGCCTGGTTTACCATATTTGCATTGTTCAGGTATTTCAAAGTCTATAAGAAAAATAGTGGTTTCAAATATATAATATAATTGTATTTATTTACTGTATTTAAAAAACAATAAATAAACCTCCGTTTTTAGGTACAACTAGTTTTGGACAATTTTTAATACATTGAGGAATATCTTCTAAATTCCAGCCATTTTCAGTGCAAATAAGACTTTTGTTAGGTCTAAGTTTGAATTCATCATAACATTTGACAATACATTGGTCATCAAGTCTGGCATTTTTACATTTGCCTTCTGTATAGCCATTATTCGGTGAAGTTATAGTCGAGCACTTTCTTTGACGGGACACACAAATCGGTAATTTTGATTGTGTCCTAATCGGCAATTTTGATTGTGTCCAACCATCTTCAGTACAAACAATTTGTGGTATATATGGAGTCAATACAAACTCTGAATCGCATTCAATACTACATTGTTGATGAAGATCAGGTCGTTCGCAGTGACCACTAATAAATCCATTATTTGGTGCAATTATATTAAAACATTTTGATTTTACATTTTTTATTATAATTTTACACTCAGGTATGCTTTGTGGTTCCCAACCATTGTTAGTACATCTGATAATTGGTGTGTTAGGGACTAAATGATGGTCAGAATCACAACCAATACTACATTGTTGGTGAAGGGATGCGTGATTGCAGTGACCGCTCAAATAACCGTATTTCGGTCCATCAATATCTCTACATATTTGACCTGAAAATTAAATAAAATTTTATTTTTTGACTAATTTTTTTGGTCAAAAAACTTACTTAGAATTAAATTCATTTTAAACAATTCAAATATAAGTATAAATGTTTGTTTGATAAAATCCATATCATTAATATTTGAATTAAAGTTATTTATCCATTTAATTATTTTTTATAAATTAAAACATTCAAATATTATAATATTATTTAAAATTATAATAAATAACTTTATGTTATATTAAACAGTATTTATAAGAGAAAATTTAAATGATTTATTTATTCAGTTTATTTATAATTAAATACAGAATTAAAATGTTGCGTTAATTTAAATCATTTTCTATAACCGTAAATACAGTTATGTTTATTTAAAATTATTAAAAAAAGTTAAAATCAATTAATTATTATAACATTATAAAGTATAATATTAAATAAAGAGGATTAATATAATTAAGAGATTAATATTACAAAATATTAAATAATTTAAAGTAAAAAACTTTTTCATTTATCATTTGATCCGTTGATAGCAATAGGAACCACCCTTTCTTTGCCCATCAAAAGCGGTAATTGTTGTTTGTTGGCCACAATAGTTAACACACCATTTGGTTTGAGACTTGAAACGACATCCTCTGGTTTACATCCATCGGGTAAAGCATATCTGCGAGTGAACTCACGTGAGACCCATCCATGACTATCACATCTCTCCTCATGTTTTCCGTGAATTTGAACACAATTGCCAACTGTTTTGACCTCAATTTCTTCGGGCTTGAAGTGACTGACATCCAAATTAACTGAAAACTTGTCGGCCGTGTTGGCCACTTGTGATGAATCAGTCGATTCATTAATTCTGTTCATCGATCGGTTCAAGACATCGTCAAAATCTTGTAAATCGAGACCAAAATGTTGTCCAAACAAACTTCGCGGCCAATCATACCGATCGCGGTATCGGCGGTTCAAAAATGGATGATTTGCTAAAAACAAGTCCAATGACATCGCTTTGATAACAATTATACAAATTATCAAAAAAATTGCTATAATATCGAAAAAGTGTTGAAAATTTTCAATTTATTTGTCACAACTTTAAACAAATTTTTTTTTCGTTTTCACTGTTATATACTTCAAGTGTTTCACTGCACGGCTTATATATAGTGTTATGCAGTGAAACGCGAAAACTCTAGAAATGTCTATAAAATTTGCTGTCAATTCATTGCTATGTAAATTGTATACTAAAATTGTATGCCTTTTAGCCATACATTGCAATCACTTATTGTAACGCAAGTCTCGAACATTCATAAGCATTGACTTTAAATGTTGTCATTCAAAGCATAGCATAGAGTTCGCGAAAATTCCAGTGCTTTCGACTTCACTGCAAAACACCTATATATATGTTGAGCTCCGGTTTGACTGACATTGCATTGAAAAAAAGTTAGAAAAGTTATATAACTTTTGTTGCGATTATCTTTCAAATAAATTAATCAATTGTTTGTTTTTTGATATATATATATATATATATATATATATTTGTGAGTCAAGAACTATATTATAATTGAAATTATAATTACGACATAATGATGTATCACATGTTGATGCCGTGTACGCCATTTATCGACTATTGGCCCGAGACTATGCTAATGCTGGACACGGATCAGTTAGCAAATGCAAAACCAAAAAATCAAATGAGACGACCAAATGATGATAACCGACAAATAGCTAACTCATCACAAATAGCTAATAATGTCCACAAATTTATTATTCGTTTGGATTGCAATCATTTCAAACCAGAAGAACTTGAAGTCAAAACTGACGGCAAATTTTTAAAAATTCATGGAAAACATGATGAAAGATGTGATACTCACGGATGGATTGCACGTGAGTTCACCAGAAGCTATGCTCTGCCCGATGACTGTGACTCCGATACTGTGGTCTCCAGTATTAACTCGAAAGGCATTCTTACTATCGAAGCGAAGAAAAAGTCGAAAGTCATTGAAGGAAATGAAATCAATATTAAAATAAATGTCATCAATGGTAACGACATAAAGGATAAGACAAATAATACCGATAACAACACCAATAATTAGATAATTGTTTCAAAAAGTTATTTAATTTAATTTGAGTGCATTTATTACAATATTATAAGTTACTATTTTTTATGTTTGTTATTGTAATGCATTTGTAATTGTATTTAATATTATACTGTATTTTATTTGACAATACTTAATTAAATATCATTTTATTAATAAAAAATATTGTATTTATTTATTTATACCGGTATTATCTATTAATACTATTGTAATTTATACTAATGTATATATTAATAAATCATACATTAATCAATTTAACTAAAACTAGATATTTATAATAAATAAAAATGTTAATTATATTTGTATTAATTATTAATATCAAAGAATTGTGGAATTTTATCGATGACTTCAATCTTTGGTTTTGTTACTAACTTTTCTGCAGAAGTTTTGTGATATTTAGATAATGTTTTAATTGAATTTAGTTTTTCGCCACAGTTTTGTTCATTTAATAAATTTTCTGATTTTTCAATTTTATTATTTTCTTTGTTCTGCTTATTATAGTTAATATTTTTATCATTTCTGCGAACATGTCTTTTATCGTACAACTGATCCGACATCAGAGTTGTTGAAGACTTTTTGTCTGTTGAATCATTTGATGTTTTATATTTTGGCGATTTGTTTGAATGACTCTTTTGTTTATATTCTTCGTTATTATATTTTTTAGTCTGTAATTCAAATGAATTGTTGAATTCGTCATTAAATTCTTCGGGAACATTCAGATTGTTTGATAATCTCAATTCATTTCGATAATTGGGAACCGTTTGCGAACTCTTAAGCAAATCATCGAAAAATGCTTCCGATTTGTTTTCATCGTTGAAAATAATGTCCGATATATTCAAGAAATCTCTGTTTTTCTTCAAACTCGTTGTTTTAATGAAATCATTTTTCTCATTCAAAAACTGTGACAATAGTTTTCTGTCCTCTAAGTTATTAGTATTGAGAATTGCTTTCGAGTCTAAGCTTTTAGTTTCATTGACTCCATTATAGGTCACATATAACTTACGATTGTCGGCACAAAATATTGGCACATCAGGTGCTAAAAGTTCATTTGTGTCGCACTTTAATCAATAATAACAATAATAAATGGTTTTAATTTAATAATTTATTCAAATAATAATATTATATAACTTACAAATTGAATGGAAAAATAATCGGAATCGTATCGGGGATTAAATTCCATTAAAATTGGATTTAAGACTTTAGCGCAGATTGTCGATGGCTTAGACTTAACATTGATGACCAATCCGTTTGGCAACTTTACATCAAATGTTATTCTTTGCTCTACTCGTATCTCATTGAATGTCATATGCAAAACATCACAATTAAGATCCAATGCCTTAAAAAATATATTTAATAAAAATTAAAAGTTAAATTAATAATTAAAAAAAATACTAAAATTACAATATCTGAATTGACAGGAAAGGCTTCAAATGCTGTATAATATAAAAATTTTTTCTCTAAAAGAATTTCCAATAAATTTTTCAGAGTTTGTGATTTCGTTATTTTGACTCTTTCTTTCGGACCGTCGCTAAACATAACGGTCAGCGACCGGAGCGCTGGACTACTGAATTGGGCGACAAGATTATGATTATTACGATTTGGTGTCAAAGATATATTTGATTGAATCCATTGAATAGATTGCATTTGTGTCGATCGCATGTCTTTTTGTCGACATTTTATGGGATGAGATTCATTTGGACTACAAATAGTTGAAGAATGGTTTAGACTATTGAGACTATTATCACAAATTAATTTATTTTTATTGATTAGCCTTTTCTTTGGACTTAAATTTTTCAAAAGTTTTTGTTTATAAATTCTTCGATTCATTTGATTATTGGTTTCAAGTTTTCTTAATTTTTTGAATGCATTTTGTCTGTAACGAGAACTAGTTATTGGATTGACTTCTTCTAAATTCTTAATAATTGGTGAATAACAACACTTTTGGGCACTTTTAACAATATTTTCATGAAAGGCATTGTCACTCATATTGTTGTTGTAAAATGACTTTAGAAATCGTTTATAACAATCATATTTCATTAAATTATAAATCTGTAAATAAATTAATAAATTAATAATAACAATAAATAAAAAATTAAAGTAATTTATTATTATTATTATTATTATTATTAATACCTGTTTTTCCGGTACAGCAAATAACTCTTGTTTGGGATCTTTGAGATTGTCTTCTACTGAATGAATGGCAAGACTGTCGACATTGACTGCATCTGAAGCCCCGGCACTCAGGTATTTATTGTATATATGTTTTGCAAACTCCACCCTCTATTCAATAGTAATGTTAATAACATAATGTAATAAATAAGTTATATTTAATTATAGATATATCAACAACAAAATTGTTTATAATAATTAGAAAAAACTTACTTTTTTATTATCCGTAATTTTCTTATACTTTTGACAACACATCCAAAATTTAAGATTTTCAATACTATACTCTTTATTGAGAAACTCCTATTTATATATAATATAATAAATAATATGATTGAAATTAATCAGATTTGTTGCTTAAAAGTGTAAAATCAAATCAAACCGAAAACAATTTGACACCAGTTTTGTCGTTCAATAGTTTGTCGAAATCATGGATCCAATCGCACAAAAATTTAATATCTTTTGACAATTCATTTGTTAAGTCCATTGCATTCAATATATATATATATATATATTCTATACTTTTATCATTAAATTTTTATTAATATACAACTAATTTATTTATTTCTAACAAATTTAGCAAATCTAATAAATAGTAATTTATTAAATTTGTATAAATATTTAACTTATTTTTTTTGTATTTATATATTTGTGTGAATTTAAAAAAAAAAAAATAATTCACAAAACTTTTAAACCGTTTCACAATATTATACGACAAAAATGTTGTTTGAATATTGAGAGTCAAAGAAACTATTGGCTGAACTAATGCTTCAATTGAGGAACAGATGTTAAGGAATGGCATAACGTATGGATAACTGGAATGACTGCCACACGACCTATCCGTGCGTTTCAATGCATCAGTGCTTTCCATTGCACCAGTAGTTTGGTTTTCACTAGTAGTTTGTCTCACATAAGAGACATATTATACTAATGATAACTTTTTTGGTTTTTAAAAAATTATTATTTGAATTTTATAATTGCCTATAATTTAACGATATGTTAATTGTGTAATTAGTTATCTAATAGAGTATATAATGCAACTATGATTACAATTAATAGAGTATTTATTAGTTATATTACTTTTATATACTAATTATATAAATTTAATTATGATTACATACTTAGGAATAAATAGATTATTAAATATATTAACATCTTAATAAATTTGAATAATAGTAAAAACATTTTTACATAACCTTTATTTTAAACATTATTCAAATTATTACAATAAAAAATAGTGTAACTAAATAACTAAAATAATGATAATCTTTAAATTAAAAAATTTAATCTTTTGTTTACACAAATTTTTGTTTAACAAAAAAACAATGTAAGAGGAAATCCATACATACGGATGTGCAAAGATCCCACTCTCTATAGTATAGACTCTATATATAGTCAACAAATTATTTTAACATTAATAACAGGAGGCTAAATGTCAAAATTAATAAATTAACAGTAATTATTTCAAAAATTTTAATATAAATTCTATACAAATGTTTAAATAAATTTCCTTTTGTTATTTCTATCTCATTGTCATAATTATATATTTTTAAAATACATTAGAAATGATATTACAATTGAGTTTTCTATTGATAGGACTGTCGGCAAACTTAGGTCAAGAGTGGACTTACGATGGTATGTATAGAGACTCTATAGTGTATCTAATAATTATTTAATAATAAATAAAGTATTTATTAATAATTATTTAAAACTGTATCAAATTGTTGTTATAATAGTTGCTAAAAAAGCCAAATAGTTATTTTTATTATTATATTTATTTTTTAATTGCATTAATTTTGATTAGATTGGATGATAAAAATAAAATTTCATTTTTTTCTTCAAATCTCAGGCGCTTATTATCACTTAAAATATTTTTTATTTTAGAAAAATTTCTCAATAGTTCTATTATTAACTCAATAGTTGTCAAAAAAAAATCCAAATAATTATTGAAATAGTTATTTATTTATTTTTAAATATTTGCAATCATACAAGTGATAACTGATTCGCTTGTTTTCAGCATATTTTCAACAATGATTTACACAAATATACTAATTATTTCTGTTGTTAACAACAAATAATATAAATTAAAACAGTTTTATATAATTTTGTACCACATATTGTAATATTTTATATTTTATTTTAGTATTATAATTTAAAAACGACGTTTATTATAACAAAAAATGCATTTCTAGCCATTTTTTAAATAAAGTTTTCAAAATAGTACAGTATATATTAGTTTTTTAAATTGTATAATACAAACAGTACATTGTACTGTATTATACAAAGTCAAAATTCAAAACTTTATATTTTCCAACCCTGGTATTTATACAGTTAAATATGAGTAAAAATTTATAATTAATAAATTTTAGATATTGTATGTATTAAATACAGATTAATAGATAATTTATAATCAGTGATTATATGATAAGTTAAAATATATTAAAATAGTTAATATCACAATTCATTATTTTACATATTGTTAGATAATTAGTAAATTAGATAATACTTTACATATTTTTTTGTCATCATTTCATTTCTACTCTTTTAGTGACTTTTAAGACTAAATAAAAATTATTTTCTTTTTTTAATTAATATTTAGATAATATTAAATTTATAATTAATTTTTAAGTTTACTTATATCGAGTAATTATTTGACATTTATTTAAATTTATTTTTGATAAAATATTTTTATACTAAACAGACCAAAAAAGTTGGAAACTATTGTATCGAAATTGTGGTGGATATAGACAATCGCCAATTAATATCAACACTAAACAAGTTATTAAAAACCGTTCAATTTTCTTGAAATTAGTTAATTATAAAACACCACAATTCAATATAAATGCCAATAATAATGGACACACAGGTTAATTAATACTTATTTTTTGCATAATATATAATATAAAAATTATATTAAATACTATTTTACATAATCAGTTACCTATTATACTGTATTGTACAGTATATAAAGTTAGTCAATATTTATTTTAATTATTGAATTGAATATTTTTATTTAAAAATTTGTATATACTGTACGTAATACGTATCTAAACACAAAAAACAGTAAGATTTACATTAAACTCTCGAAACCAAAGACCTGAACTGACGGGAAGTGTTGTCGACAACAAAGTCTATGTGTTTGAAGAGTTACACATTCATTGGTCTGATAATAACTTAGAGGGTTCTGAACACTCAATAAACGACTATTTTTCATCGGCTGAGGTTTGTTTGGATAAACGTTTCAATACTAACTAAATTAATGTAACAAAAATTATCAATTATTAGATACATTTTGTTCACTTTAATCAAAGATATGACAGTTTGTCGAAAGCCAGAGATCAAAGGGATGGCTTAGTTGTTCTCACAGTTTTAGTGCAATTGTCTAGAGTTGACAACAAAGCCATTGAACCACTTATAAGAGTTTTACCACAAGTTTCGCGATATAATAGTTCAGCAATCGTTAAAAATGCCTTAATATTAGAAAAGTTATTACCGATAAATAAAGAGATCTTTTTCACATACAAAGGCTCACTGACTACACCTCCATGTAGTGAAACCGTAAAGTTTATCATATATGCTGATCCCATACGTATTAGTCCTTTTCAAGTTTGTATTATAAAGTAATTTATATGACAATGAAATTAATCAATTTGTTAAAACTTTTTTTTAATAGTTAAGTCAATTTAGACGATTACATGAAAGACCTCTGAATGGCAGAAGTTTAAAGATATTTAGTAATACTCGAGATATACATCGCAAGAATAGTAGGATTGTTGAGGTATCAGATGTTAGATTTGGTGACACAAGTTCTGGTAGTGATGTCGATGATTTCGGTGGCAATAATGATATTGATTACTAAATGAATATTATTAGGTATTTATAACAAATAAATTATATAAAAAAAAATAAATTATTGAAAACTGTATTATACTATCGATTTATTTGATAATATTCTGCTATTCTGATTACAAAATAAAATACAGAATAATATAAATAAATAGTTGAAAGTTTGTAAACTCATTCGAGTTTTATTTAGTTAATTGAAATAAAATAATATGCTTTTCTCGTGAATTAGTTTAAAAAATATTTTTAAATTTACGAATTTCTACAATTGAACTACTATTGCATTAAAACACAAATTGATACAAAAAAAAACTTTCCAAAAAGATATTTGATTTTATCGTTTTTTAAAAAATGAAGATAACTTTTAAGTCATTTGATTCGTTCATAAAAAGTGAGACAAATAATCAAAATGAAAGTCTGAATAATGAGAATATGGCCGACAAAGAGGTGACAGATATGAGGATAACGGGTTCACTCATACATATCTATGACGCGTCTCTATACCTAAAGACAACGCTAAATGATACGCGATATCAATTGGCCCAACAGTTCATTGAGGACATCCTATCAGATCCGCCGTCACCACTCAATGCCTTCATTTCAGTTCATATAATTGTAGGTCAATTAGAGTTTCATCGTAACTATCTGTCGGCTATTAATATAGTATTTATGTATTACTGGGATATTGTCCGCAACGACAACATTATTAACAAGATTTTACTCAATTTGGAGAATAGCTTTCAATTTGAAAATACATTTATCCGCGAAACCATTGTTAGGGCCGACAAATGTCTCAAAAAAATTGAAAAAGAGATGACAACTATCAGTAAGACTATAATGACGGCGGATATCATTATTTGGAGATATTGTGAGGAATTGAATCAAATTAAGCTTTGGTCCGACAAAACCAATGTTAACAGTATAACTAAAAATAATTGCAATCAAGTCTTTAATATTAATTAATTTTTATATAATGTTATTAATATATAATTTTTATATACTGTAAATATATAAAAACATTTTATATAAATTCAATAAAAATAAAAAATATATATAAATTAAATTTGATAGTTTCGAGTTTTATTTAACATAAATCAATGATTAAATTATTACAATACTTAATAATAATAAGTATTACTTATTATGATTATAACTAATCGTTTTGGTCATAATCTAACGTTTAATTAAATTTTGACTGAAATGCCAAAACGGTTTGCGTTAAGAAAACAATTATGATTTCAATTATGTAATAAAATATAAAAAATTTTGTTAGTTAGGGTGCCTTCTCTTTGAATGCCTCTTCAATCTCAGCGATCCTGCGCTCCATTTCATCCTTTTCCTTCCGAGACTTTCCTTTTTCAAATTTGGTTCTCTCTTCAAGTGTCATATCGGCCAACACTTTGGTGACAACACCGGTAGCTATTGTATTAGTTTTATCTCTTATAGTGAATCTGTCTCCCTGTTCAAAGATCATCGGTCGTAATAACTGTCAAAACAGATTCAATACCACATTACTAATAAATAATTTCAATTGGCATTCGTTTGGGACATACCTTAACAGACACGTGTGAATCTTCTCCGGGAAGCATCATATCCTTACCGCTGGCCGACAATTCAGCCAAACAATCCCATGTTTTGCAATACATTTGGGCTCTTTGGGTGTTGAGAAATGGTTTAGGAGTACCTCCCTCTTCCTTTTTAAGCATATATATCTGAGCCTCGACCACATCTGCCGGTCTGAATGTGCCCGGAGCTCCTACAGCCATTCCACGGCGAACTTGATCTCGTTTAAGGCCACGTAAAAGTGCGCCCAAATTGTCGCCGGCAACCGCCTCGTCTAATGTCTTGTGAAACATTTCAATACCGGTGACAACTGTTTTATGAGAGCGAGCGTAACCTAATACTTCTACTTCGGTTCCTTTTTTAAGTCGGCCTCTGTCTAAACGACCCGTTACTACAGTACCTCTGCCTTGAATACCATAAATGTGTTCAATAGGCATTAAAAATGGTTTATCTATATCGCGAATGGGTTGTCGAAAATGGTTATCAATTGTGTCCAAAAGTGTAACAATTGAAGTGCGGCCGATGTCATCTCTTTTGCCTTCCATAGCAGCCAAAGCTGATCCAAAAACAAATGGCACGTCGTCTCCCTTATAGCCTAACTCAGTCAACAGTTCTCGTAACTCCATTTCGACTAATTCTGTCATTTCAGTGTCAGCCGCGTCTACTTTATTCACATAAACAACAATATCTTCGATACCGATCTGTTTGGCTAATGTCAAGTGTTCTCTAGTTTGAGGCATAGCTCCGTCGGTGGCGGCGACCACAAGAATAGCCGCTTCCATCTGATTGGCGCCGGTTATCATGTTTTTGATGTAATCTGCGTGTCCGGGACAGTCCATATGCGCGTAATGACGGGCACCGGTCGCATACTCCACGTGTGCTATCAATACAATCAGATTAATACAAATGTCAATAACTTAAGTCTGAACGCATTCAAGACAAACCTGTATTGATAGTAATGCCTCTCTTTCTCTCTTCGGGTGCATTATCAATTTCGTCGTACTCTTTAACTTTGGCCAACTTTTTCTCGGCCAACACCTTAGTAATGGCAGACGTAAGTGTTGTCTTTCCGTGATCTACGTGACCAATGGTTCCGATATTCATATGCGGTTTATCTCGTTTGAACAGTTTAGGACCACCAGGTATTGGAGGACCAGCTGAAGACAGACATCGTTGAGCTGACAGACAACCAATCGACAAGTATTTGGCGGCCAAATGATTGCCGAAACCACTTTTCAGACACAACAACAACGAAGACATTGTTTGTTTTCTTCAATCAATTAACAGCTGATAATGTTTTAGGTAAGAAAAATGTGTGAAAAATGTGATATCAAAACAATGATTGCATCAGAAATATGGATCAAATGGTGACAATTAAGACAATTGTGTGGACACACATGCAATTAATACCCGATTTTATTGAAGGAGTGTCCGACACGTGACTCAAAGTAAATAATAATTCAATTGATTTAAAGACAAATAGACTTTCCGTTTGTTTGATTCACTTATTTGTAAACAAAACTTTCGGTTTAGAAATCAATTGGTATTACAATTGATATAATAAGTGCAGAGATGGCGATATAAGTCATCATAAATTGACTATAATTTGTCATCAATTTAACTATTTTTTAATTAAAACAAATAATAATTTTATTTAAAAATTAATTTAATAAATTATTTTTTTCAATGTTTTTATAAATTTATTTTTCCAAAAAAAAAACAATTACAATTATAATAATTATACAGTAATATAAAGATTTATTTTGTGTTATGTATATCAATATTAATAAATTATTTTAAAAATATTAACAACCTTTATTATAAATTAATAGTACATATATACTGGTAATTGCTATCTTAAATTTATTAATAATATTAATTACAAATGTAATTTATAAATATATTCAACATTAAATTATAAATATGTCAAATTTATATACAATCTGTTTATATATATATATATATTTATAAATTATAATGAAATATATTATAAATTATGACTAAAAATATAGAAACTCATTCGTTAATGTATTATTTAATTTTAATATAATAAAAATGTTATTAAATATTTATTTACATAAATTTTATTTAATAGAGAATAACAAATTTAATTATGCCAATATTATAAAGTAATAGGTTAAGTATATATACTAAATTAAGTTTTATAATGATAATTAGTTATTGTTTGATTTAATCAAATTAATTACAAATATATTTAATTGTATTATATAGCTATAGTCATATTAATTATATGTTTAATTCTATTTATAGATACTTTTTTGACATTTTGTGTTATTGTAATACAGTATACGATTGCTTAATTGACAATCAATATTAATATCACGTTTATGATAATCACACAATTATCAAATGGAAAGTATCTCATATTGAAAAAATAATACTTAATTATATTTAATTTTATCTAAATTTTAACTTTTGATTATTGATAGCAAATATAAAGCATTAGATAGAAGATGGATGTGACCATTAGTTATCAAATTTTAAAAATTGTATAAAATATTTAATATTTCATTATCTTATCCAAGATTTTGGTCGATTTAAAAACATTTAACTTTCTATCAAATCGATTATCCCATATATACTCTACTGTACAGTATTGTCTAATTCAATAATTTCCAAATAGTTTATAATCCATTGTAATTTAAATTTTGTCGAAATAACTAAATAATGTCAATTACAATACAAATAAAATTGTTATAATTAATGTATTTTAATATTTTACGTTATTAGCATATTTCAAATGAAAACCAATTTAAAAATAAGACTGCACTTTAGATTTTTTTATTAGTTTTGATTTTATGGTTTTATTAAACATTAAATAATGTATATTTTATAATCTCCAATAGATATTATCCATATATTACAAAAAAATTACAAAATAATATTTTAAAAATAAAATGTATATAAATTGGTAAATACACGGTTAATCAAAATGTATATAAAGTATAATCTAATACATAATAAAGTATATATTATATATAATCATAAGTATGACATTAGTTAATTTTCAAGCTATTGGGTAATTTCAATAAATAGCATTTTAACTAATTAATTAATAATTCATCAATGTATTAATAACGTTTATAGTAATTAATTTTACCTAAATGTCAAAATTATATTTGTGACAAATAAGGGCACAAATAGACTTAAATCTCACGGAATGTTTAATTATTTACAGATAAACAAATTGATTACATAAAGCAATCATTTATAACAAATATGTATTTAACTAAAAGGTAAGGTTAATGGGTAACTAAATGGTACTAATTGTTGGTATTGTCGGGTATTAGCCATTAATTTATGTACAGATGCCTCATGACGTCTAAGCTTGTCTTTGACGATAAAACTTTTGCCACAATTTTCGACTTCACATTTAAACGGTCGAGTATTGGTATGTCGTCTCACATGAATTGTTAGTTTATTATTATATTTTGAAACATAAGAACAGTTAGGAAAATGGCATTTATAGAGCCGGACACCGGTGTGTGTCTTAGAGTGTCTCAATAGTTCAACACTAGTGGCGAACTGTGCGCTACAGTCACTCCAACCGCAATGAAACAGTTTTTCTCCGTTATGTTTTTGAACGTGACTTTTAAGAGCTTCGGCATTGACTGCAGTATAATAACAGTGCGGATATTGACATTTAAATACCTGTTGCCCAGTGTGTGACATCATATGAATGGTTAGATTTTGCTTTTTATTGAATTTGGCGTCACATCCCTTCCAATTGCATTTATATGGTCCTTAAAATTATATTTTAAAATATAATTACTGATAATTTATCAAAAAATAACAAAAAAAATGATAGATTTATAGCTTGCCTTACTTTGACCCAAATGTTTATAGACATGTATGACTGCGTAACTGCTCTTTTGTGTTTTGAATAGACATCCATCCCATTTGCATTCATACCAATTGCCATCATTTTTCACTATTTTATTGATATATTTTTCAACATTTTTTATCGATAGTATACCATAATTAGAGTCTTCGCAGACATCGTCACCTCCTTTGATGGCATCGACAGTCATTGTTTCTTGTGATTCAAAATTATTCAAATTAATAGTCGTGTCCTCCAATTCACTGATAATTACTTGAGGCACTAAGAGATCCATTTCGTCATCATTAAAGTCATTATCATCTTCCATGTCGTCGTTGGCAACTAACGGTACGACTTCTTTATTATTATTGTTTGGAGAAAGCAAAGCACTGATAGATCTTTCATTGAATTCATTGCGAGCTAACTCTTGTTTGTCCATTAAATCATTGGACAAATTATGTACTTTTTTAGTATCTGTAAGACTAATCTCTAAATCGTTATTTTGATTATTTTGAATTAAACTCAAAAATGCCATATTTTGTTCACTAATTGATTTTTCCAGATTTTTCTTAGCGTGAATTGATTTGTGATCTTTTAATTTCCAAGAATCGGTAAATTTTTTATCACATTCATCGCAACTGTAAGGACCTAATGAAAACACACAATCATTAGCTGAAAAATATTCAATAATAATAATAAAGTTATGTATATATCTTACGTTCACCGGTGTGTGAGCGCACGTGACGAACCAAATGATTGCTTTTATTTGATCCATAATTACAGTCTTTCCATTTGCAGAAATAAAAAGTGATTCCATTGACTTTGCGTCGCTCAACATATTGTTCCACATTCTTAATAGACATCACTATATCCACAGGACTTTTACCTTTAAAAGTCAATCTATTCGTAGGCGGTGTTTGAAGTGTTGGCATTGCTGGAAGTGGTGGCGAACATAAACTTTGCAGTAAAAGTTTGTTAGGAGTATAATATGTTAGATTGGGTACAGTAGTCACTGGTGTTGTTGTGGTAATATTACCAGTGTTTGGTATTGATGTATGATTGGTGCTTACAGTAGTCGATACATTAATATTATGACACAGTTTGTGATCTCTTAACTTCCAGCCATCGGTAAACCTTTTACCACAACCGGGAACATCACAGCAATGGTTTCGATCATTAGTATGACTGCAAATATGACGAACTAAATGATTACTTTTGTTACTAGAATAGGAACAGTTAGGCCATCGGCAAAAATAACGGGTAAGACCGTCCACTTTTTGGCGCTCGACATACTGTTCAACATTTTTGATAGACATCACCACTTTCTTGGGGGTCACTTGTTGTGTCATTTGTTCGTCACTCACATTAAATGTAATTTTGTTGAGAGATGTATTGGTCATTGAATTGGCATTATTTGTCATATTTGTCGAACCATTCGCCATAATTTGCATCAAACTGTTCACTTCGTTAACGATTATCTTATTGTCAATATTATCATTAGTTTTATTGTTGAGATCAAAAAACAGATCGACTGAATTTCTATTATTGGTGCCAATAGTGTTAATCACTTTTCTATAATGAGTTAATTGATGCTCTTTTAGTTTGTAGGCATCACTAAATCGTTTGCCACACTTTGGCCACTCGCACTTAAACAGGCGCTCATTCACTGCCAGTCCATGTAATGTCTGTATATGTTTTAATATTGTATGACAATTATGAGTACTGTAACTGCAACTAATATTTTTACATCTATACCACTCTTTTCCATCAATAAGTATAGTATCAAAGTATTGTCCAACATTGCTGACAACTTGATCAGTACCGGTAGTTGTGGTCACATTATCCACATTATCAACAGTTGAATCGACTTCACTAACAATACATTCAGGTATTAACAAACTTAAGTCACAATTTGAATTGTCGTCATCGTCTTGAAGATCATTTTCTTGCACTTCTTGACTTAGATCTGTTCTAACAATAGTTGTTTCATTCATCTTATCATCAGTTGAGGAGTCATTTAGTCTTTTGTTATTTGCATTAAGCATTTCAAAAAATAGTTTTAATTTTTGATCATTTTTGTTGACATCATTGGAGGCACTGGCAGTAATAGACATTGCTTTTCGTTGATGTGTTAATATATGATCCTTTTGTTTCCACGAATCGGTGAACTTTTTGTCACAATTAGGCCAACTGCATGAAAATGGTCGTTCCCCGGTATGCTTACGTATATGTCGTACCTAATCAATACATATTATAGTTATTATTTTGGTACATAAAATATCAATATTTAGATACATATTATTAAATTACAGGTATTTAAAAAAATATCATATAATTTGTATTTTAGCATACCATAATTATATAAGAAAAAAATATTTTAGTAATTAATGTTTGTGTTGTTAGTTAATTAAGCGATTATCTTAAACCAAATAATATATATTATATAATTATATATACGTATTAAGTGTATAATCAAGTTTATCATCAATTTATTTCAAGAGAAAATTTATCCAAATTCTGTTTTTTTCTTTATATTTTGAGATTTATTATTATTATTATTTGTTAACCAAAAATGGACTTACAATCAAAGTTCAATCAATTAATACTATCTATCATTTAATAACTATTTAATAATGTGTACAAAATTTAATAATAAAAACTAATATAATTAAATTATATTATTTAAAAATGTTTATAATACTAAAAATCCATTAATTTGTAACTTAATATCTAATAACAGTAATATTTTTAAATATAGTCAAACTTGAAAATATTTGTTCAATTATTTAGGTGTTTATATGATATGCCCACAAAAAATGGAGTTCAATATAATGTTAGGGCGAACCCAAACCCGCTTTTGGTTGGGCTCTCAAAGATTAGACTGTAAACTGATAGCTGCGGGGGGTCTCTATCAGTCTCAACCAAAAAAACATGAATTCCTCAATACTAGGAGGGGTCGCTTACATACAGCAGTCAACGTATCATATCATTTACAATTTAATTTTTGCTATCACTATAATAATATTATTAATTATAAAATAAAAGAAAAATTTCTATAAAAAATTGAAATCAATATATAAAATAGTAATAAAAACATAAGTTTACTGTAAAATTTTAATAATATAATAGATTTAAAATAAATAACAAGTACAGTATGTGTACTGTATATGTTTAACCCATAATAAAGGGTGTATTTGTGTTATTTTATTTATTATATTATTAAAAAAAATTTGCCTAAATATACGACAAAATATATGTTAAAAATTAAGTCACGAAATGTTTAGTTAATCCCATATCTAGATATGAGTGAAAAGAGAGAGGTTTGTGACAAAAATTTAGGTCAAACCCATGCATTTGATAGAGGAATAGGGTGTATACCATACATGAGTGAGGCATAGGGTGGGGGCCACTCTCTACTTAATGGGGGAGTAATTGGCAACCATTAAAATGGTGGTCAAAATAATTGGCACAAATGGCTAATAAATTAACACATATTACTGTTTATTAGGATTTTATGGATTAATTTAACAAATATTGGATTAATTAAAGTGATAGACAGAGACAAATAGACAAATTTACCAAATGGTTAGATTTATTGCTGGCGTACTGACATTGTTGCCATTTGCAGTGATACCAAGTAATACCATTAATCTTTCGGCGTTCAACAAACTCTTCAACATTACGGATACCATCGTAAACATGGCCAGCGTTACGGCCATCAGTGTTGGCGGCCATCATATCGGTATCAGTTCTAGCGATCAACACTTGTTTGGCACAATCATTGACACTAATTGGTGGTAATTCACTGTTGATATCATGTCTTTGATTATTATCATTGGGACTCAATGTAATACAAAACTTATGGTCACTTTTGTCGACTGATTCTTGTGTTGTTTGTTGATCTCTCTTCAAATGTGTGTCCAGAAAGTGGTTGTCTTCAAGTTTTATCTCCCAATCGATGTTTTGTCGCTTAATATCCAATAATTCAGACAATAAATTGAAATCATTTGCCATAATTTTGTCGACAAATACATTAATTTTCACACATTTTGTTTGACATTTAAATCGCTGTTTATATCATATATACAGCAATGATATGAATCAATGAAATACTTTTGGGAAATACAGTGACAGTAATGTTGTTGTTATGCAAACACTCATACACTCAATGAATTCATTTTGAAGGCGTTTCTAACAATACGGGACGGTATCATCATTACAACAAACTTTATATTTATATCATATTTAACTAAATTATTATTATTTCTATTAATTAGTTAAAACAATTAAAATATTCAATTTAATTCAAAATATAATTTAAAATATTTATAATAGTTATTTCAATTGTATATAATTTGTTTAACTTAAAAATTCTTATCAACTCAATAGACAAAATATTGAATACATGTATAAGAAGTGTTTTAATTTTATTTTTTAGTCAAATATTTAAATAAAAGACTATTACTTACAAAGTTTGGTATACAAGTTGTAGATAATACAACACATATGCAATTATTTTATATTAAATTATTTTTAAATAAAAATATCAGTGACTAATTCAATAACAAATATAGTACTAACAGTTGGAAAAATATTCATAAAATGTTTGTTCTCTAATATTTTACTCTCGAGAGAAAACATACTAAAAATCTTAAGTAAAAAATAATATATTTATAATTCTTTAAAAGTTAAAAATAAATTGCATATTATTGAGTCTCAAATTATAATAATATCTGAAAAGCTATTTATTTATCAATTATAATTACTACAGTATGATTATATAGTTATTTTAAAATTAATCAATTATATATATATATATATATATATATCAAGAGTATCCGGGTATTTTGTTAAATATATTTGACCCACAATAGCATATTAAGTGATCATCAAAATACTCTTTTATATACTTTATTTATATTAGTGTTGTTTATTATAATAAATTACTGAAAAGATGAATTTGAATAAATAATTTATATTTATATATATTCTATATTTTAAATAACAACTAAATTTAACTCTAATAAAATGAAAATTTTATTTATTTTACTTTTACTGATAAATTATAGTATAATTAGCTATAGTTTTCCAATAATATTAGAAGCGAAATACATTTGGAAATATGGGGTGAAATTATTATTATATATTTTTATATACTGTATTTGAATAATTGATTGATGTATTTGTTTTTACTACAAAAAGGACCCCAAATTTCTATACCCGTATATAAATAATATACCGGCGGATGAATGGAGACAAATACAACATCGAAAGGTTGGCTCTTATTCATGGCTCAGAAACAATCTACCATTCTTTGGATAATTTGAATAATAAATAGTATTATTATAATAATTTATTATCAAAATCAATATTATATATACCAGTATATATATACTTATTAAATATTACAACTTTAAAAATTATACAAATTAAATATATATATATGCTATAAATATGTTATATTTTAAACTACAGTAATATCAATATTACAGCAAATAAACATTTTGTATTACAGCAATAATTATTCAATTTGATATATAAAACAATTTGTGCCATTATATGGCTTAACAATACACATAACAGTAAACAACTATAACTAAATTTACTAAAATACATATAAAAACATTTTTTTCTTATTTAAACTCTTTTTAATAAATGACAAAAATATAAAAAAATAAAATCGTATTAATAAAACAAAATATAATCCATTATATTTTAAAAATATGATAAGTAATATAAATCTGCAATTTATATCAATAATGAATATTATTAAGAAGATTCATCAATCAATTCATGATAAGTAATAGAAAATAGATTATTAAGAGACTATAAAACGCTTGTTTTGTGACGATTTTTATGCAAACGAAGTGTCTTCTCATTGAATGCCTTGAACTGACAGTTCTTATAATTACATTTTAATAGTTGTGGGGCTCCTGTATGTGACATTTGATGATTGATTAGCTGTTGTTGGTCAGCAAAACTAGCGCTGCATTGATCCCAATTGCAGGTAAATAGACTAATATTCAGATGTTTCTGAATGTGTGTCATTACATCCTTTTGTTCGTGTGATCGGTATTTGCATTGACGAGGATTCCAAAGACAGACATACCATAAGATTTTATTATATTTTCTTTTAGTGATATATTTTGTAAAGCAATCATTTTCAGTCTTATCTTCATTAGTTCTCTCGTAAAACATTGTGTTTTCTACTTCAGCTTCTTCTTCATTAAAATGAGTTTCCGGTTCTTCAATCTCTTCATCTTCGTTGTCCTGAACATCGTCATCGATGTAGTCGTCATAATCTTCTTCAAAATCAACATATCGTGGATTCTTTTTGGCCGTTCGTTTAGGAACATCTCTTCTCTGACTTGTAGGTGTAGTGGCGTACGGATTGTCATCATTGGTTCCATTCATAAAACTTGGTTTAAATATTCTTAATTTAGAATTATCGTCGCTGTAGTCATCAAAATAGGTCTGATCGGTGACGTGTCGTTTAGTATTTTGTTGATAAGTATTGACAACTTTAAAGGAGTTCCTATTACCGATGCGTTTCAAAATAATCTTAGCCTTTACGCCGTGATGTATACGCAAATGATTTTTAAGATTACAGGCAATCGTAAATGGCTTTTGACAATAACCACATCTGAATGGCTTTATTCCTATAAACAGATAAATGAGAGATCAGTCTGAAAAACATCAAACAAATTCAAATGTTTACCCAAATGACTGCGGATGTGATTGACCTGAAAAATCATAATTTACATTAATATAAATAAAAACAGTTATCAATTGATACATACGATAGCACCCGACCATTTACTACCGTAAGTGCAAGTCAATGGTCGGTCTGGTTGGTGGTAATGACACGAATGCCATACTTTTCCGTGTTTTCTTGTGGTCATTATGTATGTCCGGACACTTTCTATACTGCTGTCAATTTTACTCACTTTCACTGGTGGTATGGTTTTCTTCTTAATCATCTTCACTGATCGACTTATCCGTGTCGACACTTTTGGCACTATTGATGTTGACGTTGTATTTGTCATCAACTTATCTTCACTATCGTTGTCAACATTTGTGTTATTGTTTTGATTTGTTGTGTCAATATTTATGTCATCAGTGATGGTCAGTCCTGTTTGCGGTGGCGATCGGTTATGTGTGGCCACAGCAGTAATACCATTATCTTCACTATGCGAATAGCATTTGTCGATTGAATGCTGGTTTAAATCCAAGAAAGTGATTCCATTGACTTTACAGATGACAGTCTTGCAGTTCATTTGTTTGGCCATTATTTCGGTGGACAAGTCATCGACGATACGATTACACGTGTGTTGTGTGTATGTGTCGTGAATTGAATCAATCATTGACTGCAATATTCATGTATTCAATGCATTCACTGACAAAACAATAACAAAAGAGAGACATGTTTTCCAATGTATTTCCAATGTATTCAATGTATTGCACTTTGGCTTAACATTTCAACCACTCGTCAAACATATATTTAACGCTTTTTAATGCTTTTAAAGTATGTTTGTATCCAATCAATCAAATAAACAATCAATTAATTAATCTATCAATCATTTTATGCAAACATTAATAACAATCAAATAAAACTGAATGTTAGTTATTTAAAATTCATTGATTAAAAAAATATTAAATTAATTTATTATAAAAATTTATTTTATATATTTTAATATATATTTCCAACTCATTTCTACCAAATAACCAAAACTATTATCAATTTTAAACAATTCCAAACCGATAATAAATTTAAATTTTTAGATTTATTAACTATATTTTAACTAAATGTTTACCCAAATTATGGTAATTTTCAAATTATCACATTATTTTGTCCATAAAATCAATTTTATTATGTTATATCCAATTGACAATATTTTCTAACCATATCTAATAAACTTAACTAAGTTATACTGTACTGTATTATAATAAACAGTTATTAAAATGATCAATGTCGTTTTGAATAGACAACTAAACAACAAAATAATGAAAATCCAATTGAAACCAAAAATCTTTATTTAGTTTATATTAATTCAATTGAAACAAATAATTATTTGGGTTTTCGGAAACACTTTTTTCGTTTTATTGTCCAATTTATTTAACATATGAATTATTATTACAATTTATATCTATTATTAGTAATTTAAAATTATTGTTTAGTAGAATAATATGTTATAATGTAGTAACATATTTATTAATATAAATTTTTCAATATCATACACTACTTAAATCTATTAATGGATTTTTATTCAAATTGTTACATACTGTAGATAAACAATTATTTAAATAAATTTAGTTACAGTATAATCTCAATACACAATAATTAACTTTTTTTTATAATTACCGTAATACCAAAATATGCTAAATCAATATTACAGATATACGTATAGACTTATATAATATACAATATATAGACTACTATTGTTAAACCTAAATATTACACCCAAAGATAACCAGATCATATTGTAATAATGGTATTCAAATCAATATAAATATTTTATTTAGTAATAATCATATACGGTATTTATGTGGCATTATATTTTGTTTAAATTTTTATTATAATTAGCAATTAATTAATTATATATTTATTTTTAATTATTCTACAGTATACTCGATAATTATAAATATATAACTGAATAATGTATTCTATAGGATACCAAAAAATTATAAGAATCCATGATTACAATTAAAGTAAATATACTTGTATTGTATGCAAAATTTATTTTATTAATAATTGGTTGTCAAAAAATAATAATCTGTTTTAATATACATTTCAAAAATAGTTGACTTTATAAGTATAAAAATAAATTAATTTTTCAAAAATTAATATAATTAAACAGTAATAGTTAAACAGTATTCTAAGTTACTAAGATGATATTAAATATACACATTTATTTATTATTATTATTACTATTATACAGTATGTGTGAACTGAATCATAATTAAATAATTATCTGTAATGGTATCTACAAAACTGTACCATTATTCATAAATCAATCTAATCAGTAAATAATAAAAATTTACTTTATATAATTAAATAATTTAGAAATGAGTTTTTTAAATTTAAAAATCAATCTCAAATATAATTAATTTATAATTAAATTAAAATTTCAAACAATCATGTTTTATAATAATAATGTTATTATTATTTTGAAAAACTTATTGTACTGTTTAATGACAGATATTATAATTTATGACATATTATAATATCAATATTGTTTTATCGATTAAAACTCTTTAATGACTGATACCATTAGTGACTAAATGGTTGATCAAATGGACATTAATTTTTTCGATCACTTTTTGGTTTTATGTACATTCTTGTGATTGTTTAGATTGGTTTTCATCGCATATCGATTTCCACAGATATTGCAACTGTTAGAAAAAAGTTTGAATAATCATTTTGTTTCAATTAATATAAAATCTAATAATAATGTAAAAATTTTCATTGATTTTCTTACACATATTGTTTGTCGTCGAAGTGGACATTCTTCATGTGATAGATAATAGACGTGGCGTAAGGCGTTTCATAAGTACAAAGTTTACAACACCTCCAAGTTTTTTGATCCCTGTGCTGAACATTGAAGTATGGTTTGACACTTTTAATGCCTACAATTGTTGGCTTCTTAGTTAGCAAATTGTTATGATTGTCGGATACCTTGACTTTTAAATTATTATTATTGTTATCCATGTTTTTGTTGTTGTCTTCCACTTTAAGTTTAGGACTTTCCGGTCGAGTCTTAACAGAAATAACTGACTTTTTCGTATTTCGGTTAATAACATATTTATTAGTGATTTTATCGACAAATGATTTCTTCTTTTTCTGAGTAATTACTTGTTTTACTTTGTTTTTAGTGAATCCATTAGTTTGTTGCATAAGAGCACTATTTGTTGAGCAATGTTTAGACTTTTGTTGCAAACTTTGTTTTTGACGATGAGATCCATTGAATAAATTATTTGTGACATCACTTTCATTAGTACTTTCATATGGATTCTGGTCTTCATTATAAGTGGTAATGTCTTGTGATAATCGACGTTGTTTTCTGGCGACGTGTACTTTATGATGATTACGAAGATTGGATGCAATGGCAAAACTTTTATCACAACCGGAATATTCACAGACAAATGGAAAGTATTTCATATGATTTCTGATATGATTTGCAATGGCATTCCTCCAGAGCGACTGATAGCTACAGTTCTTCCATTTACATAAAAACAACTGACGACCACCCGATTTGGCCACTGATAAGTACTGTTGATAACTGTCTAAGTTTTGTTGGCAATCCATTAAATTTTCTTCTTGTTTGATATAATTTTCACAATTGTTTTGCGGTACTAATGAAAAGTTACGGTCGAAGTCATCCAATAATTTTTGACAATTGTCTTCATAAGATTCTTCTAAAGGATCTATAACTTCTTGTTTGACTCGATTTAAATCGTAATTATCATCGGAAACATCATTATAATAGCCATCAACCTTATGATTGTCAATAATAGGTGATTGTTGGTCATCATCCGGGCTATCGCTGTAATAGTAGACATGATCTTCGCTATTGCTATCAAAGTCTCGGCTCAACCGTAAAACGGTATGTCCTTTGACTCTACATATAATCGTAATATATTTGGCCATTCGGTCACCTTTTTTACAGCATTTACTATTAGTTTGGTGTCTATATATATAATAATTTCAAATATAAATAATTTTTTAAAAAATAATAATATATTATCTTAAATATTATATTATTAATTTATTAATTGAGTATATAATAAATATTCTACTGTTTTTAGCTTAATATTTTAAAATAATGATGAGTCGGTTAATATTAAAATTAAAACAAATGAATAAACAATTATATTATCAAAATTAATATAATGCTTTAAACAATATTAATTATAATTATATATATATATATATATATATATATATATATATATATAATGTGACATTTTATTGATTATTGTAATTTACAAATCAATCAAAATTATGGTAAAATTGAGGAAAATAATCGTATATTTCTTTGAATTATTAATTCACACATTTTATGCTACATTTACAGCTAGTTTTTAGACACATAACGCACTGGAAGTATAGCACACACACACATACAGTACTGTACATTACATACCGTTTGACACCATATAAACCAGTTATATGTAATAAAATCAATGTTTTGAAAACTTTTTATACAAATGGATTAGTAAAATATTATTGAAAACATATTGTAATTTGAATACTTATTTATTATGTTTTTAATATGTTATCGCAATATTTATTGCCAAAACAATCATGATTTTCACTATAATTAAACTTTTTTGCTATCCGTTTAGTGACACCACTTATATCATTAAACTTTAAGTTAGTTTTTAGTTATATTTCTATTAATATTGATATTATTAACATTTATTACTCTACTATACATATACAATGTAATTAAAAATTTATTATTAAATGTGGATATATATTTAATAATAATTGAATTATAATTTATATATCTTGTATTAATACATAAAATTTACAATATATTAGTTTGTTTATAGTTTTTTAATCAAGAAATTTGTTTCCATATTTTATGAAAATTATCATTTAAAATAAACTACTGTATTATATTATTGTAGTAATTATCAAAATTATTAAAATAATTTTATACTAGTTCTACATTTATCAATCAAATTATTTTTATTATATAAAAAATAAATTACAAGTATAATTTTTTTACAATAAAATCTATACATACTTTATATACAGTATATATAAATAATTATTTTGTTTAATAATAATAAATGCAATAAAATAAAATAAAAACTATTATTTGATAAGACATAAAATTTTTTACAAATTAAATTATAGTTATAATTTATGATCCCTGCATGCAATGCAATACAGAGTAAATACATTATTTAATTAAAAATATTTATCAAGAATAAAACAAATCTGAAGGTCGCCTAAAAAAATTACTAATAATATATATATAAATTTTTAGTTTATCCTTCGATATTATATGATCCATATAAGTAGTAATTATTTTTGTAAAATATTAATAATAAATTTAAATTTTTAATGATTAATCACGAAAATATATAGCTAACAGTTATTAATACAACAGTTAACTGTTATATAACGTATAACACACACACACACACACACACACACACTATATATATATATATATATATATATATATACGGTAAAAGATTAAATATATATATATATATATATATATATATATATATATATATATATATATATATATTGAATATACAGTATATATACTGTATATTAAGTTAAAATTATATAAATATCAATTTCTATTTTTGTCTATATATATAATCTAATTTTGACGTAAAAATGCTAGAAACAGATATTTCAAAATTACATTTTTATTTAATTAGTAACTATTTATCATAATTTATATTTATAATAAATTTTACTTATTTTTCATGAGTATTACTAAAATAAATGTGTACTGCATAATTTATAACATTAAATCATTAATATTATAATATACTATATATATATATTGACTATATGCCGTACATACAGTATATAATATATGCAAAATTAAAATTGAGTTGATAGCGGATGAATTAATAGTTTATATATTGTTATAAACTAAAATTTTAATTTACATAAAATAAAACCTTGAGTATAAATAAACAATTACATTTACCTGCTGAATTTTGTAATCACTAGAAATAATAAATATTTAAAAAAAAACTAGTTAATAATACAGTATTATTACATTAATATATTTCACGAAAATGTTTAATAATACTGTAAACATTAACATATAATATCTCATACAAATGTCAATATTTATATTGGCTTAAAAATAATATATAATCATAAATATACTATCAATTTAAATTTATATATACTTTAGTTCGTGTACTGTACTTAATCATAATAACATTTTACTACAGTATAACTGTATATCTATGATAGTAAACAAAATTATTTACAGTACAGTATTGTATTGATTTGCTATAATTTTACTAAAATCCAAATTATTTAATGTTTAAATATTTAATAAAGTTTTAGATAGTTTATAGCGTAATACTGTATTTTATATACTAAAATAATAATAATTATATTATTGTAGTAATACTGTATGTAATTGTAAAGTAAATGTTTTCCTATACTAAAAATACAATTACACAGTATTTAAAAAGCTTTGAATAATTGAGTAAATGCTATACACTTTATAATAAGTCATATTAATTAATTAAAATTTTAATTATACAGCACATAATGTGTCTTAAAATTAATCCTTATATTATCACATAATATAATGATTTATAGAAAATTAAAAAGAATATATTAAATCAAAATTCTTTAATATTAAGCTATAAATGTTACTTAAATATTAAAATATACAAAAATCAATACAATAATGTTAATAATTACATGAATCTTTAGTTAATATTTTATAATTATAATTTTTAATGCAATAATTATGTTAAAAATTATTCTAATAATTTAATATATATTTGAAACAATAAAGCAAAATATAAAAAGGTATTCATTAGATATACTATTTTAATATCATTTATATATAAAGAGATGGCAATCCTTGTATCTATTTTTTTAGATGTAATATTTGACTTATGGTTAACCACATCATTAAATGGGATCAATCATATCTTTTATTAAAACAAAATTAATAATATTAAGGTAAGGTTTATAGAAAAAGTTATATAACTTTGAGTACGAGAATATCCGTCACACAAATCAATTAAATTTATTTTTAAGTCAATTATTCACAACTATCATTGGTCACAATATACATATATAAATATCATATATATTTTCAAATCGATAATTTCGATATACATAAAATTATAATTCGTGTTAACTTAACTTTCCTAAAAGTATCTTAACTTTAATAAATTATAGCATAAACGCATAAAAAAGTTAACTTAATTGATTAGAGGGGGTGTGAATGGGGTTCGGGTTTAAAGTTTTCAAAATATACATCCTATTATATCTATTACAGTATACCTCATATAATTGGTTTTTATTTAATTAATAATTAATCGTTAAATTAATTGCGATATCATTTTATCAATTTACAAGCTATAAAATTGTAAGCTATAAAATTACAAAAATTATAATAAATATAGATATATATAAAGAATAATATCTGAAAAATGTTTCTTTTTATCAAATCTATTGAAATATTAATTAAGTTTATTTAAACAAAATGTCATTAAAATTTCTAACTAATTTGTAATATTTATTATAATAATTATAATAAATATAATAAACAATATTAGATAAGGACTATAAATAATATCTATAAAACTGATTGAGTTATACAACATTCATCAATGTATAAAACAAATACCTGTATTTAAATTTAAAAAATAAATAAAACGTTATTTATAAACAAGCATTACGTTTACAGTACACTTGAATTATATATATATTTAATTTCAATTTAATTGTTTATATAATGAATTAGTATTATAACATACAGACAATAAAATTAATTACTTACCAAAATGTAATGCAAATTATTCAAATATAAAATTCAATTATACATATTAAACATACTATATATATATATATATATATATTTATCGACATACACTTTTGAGGTTAAAATAAACTCTTAAATCATAAAAAATATTACTAAATACTAAATAATTTATCTATAATATTATTGAATATAATAATAAAAATAAATTAATATTATTAATACTATATATAGTATGTTTATGGATACAATATATTGAAATATTATGAATTTAGCTAACTAACTATCATCAAAATATTAGTATTTTATATTATTGTACTCTATATATACAGAGTATATAATTTATATATAACTATATAACTTATATGATTTGTTTGAAATAAAGTAGACTTGAATTTTCAAGTAAACAACAGAGCATTTGTGCCATTTTTTCTCTTATTTTTTTGTACAACACATAACTCATAGAATAAATTATTTGTATAAAAAAAAATCATATATAAAAAATAGTTTTAAAAATTTGTATATTTTTTCTAACACCAGTAAATGTAATAAATATACTCAACAGTGAATATGAAATACAGTAATAATAAAATACAATAATAAAAATAATTTTATTATTATTGAATATAAAGTATTATATCATATGTACAGATTTGTTTGGCTTATATAAGTTATACTGTATATTGATAATACTTTAGTAATTTATATCTATTTTATTTAAAATAATTCATATTTTCAAGTACAGTATTACAGTACATACATACATACATACATACAGTATATTTGTATTATTTGAATTTAGTTGCTTATTAATAAAAAATTACTGTTAATTAATTAAATTAATTAATAAAAAGTTTCCAAGGTTTTAATAATAAACTTGGTGCATATTTTAAAGATACAATATCATTGAAAAATATTGTTAAATCACATGAATTAAAATTTGCTAGACTTAGTAAAGTATAAAATTAATATAATTGATAAAAATATTCGAGTAATAAAAATATATATCAATTTTTTTTCTTCATAAATAATCATAATTTTATTTTATCAATAATACCATTTTGATGATAATAAGTACAAATTAGTTCATAAATACGTAAAATATTTTACCATGTTTTAATAATATTCAAACATTATCAAGGTAATTACATTGACTTAAATTAATTATATCATATTGTTATTAAAATAAACAATTGATATATTGACTATAATTTTCAATTATATTTAAATTATATTATTTATTAGAATCATATTGTTTAATTTATTTTCATTTATGTTTTATAGACATAAAAAATAAAATTACTATCACTTACCTTGCTTAGTTACGTTATATGCACCCACTGAAAATGTGTTGTAACTGTGTATTCATAATATCTAGGCTTTCAAATTGATTTATGTTATACTAATAATATTTATTATACTGTATTATACAATATGTTAAATGTTTTAAATATAAATATGTGTCGTTTTATGATATCCTGGTGAATGTGCATTGGCTCACTTAATATCAATTAAAATTTATATATTAAATAACAATATTTATGTAAAGTTAAACTACCTAATTTTTTCAAAATTTAATAACTAATAATTTTTAATATAATAAACAAATTTTCAATTTTAATATAGCCTATTTAGAATTTGAATAATTAGTTATTTTTAAGTTTTATAATTATTAATTTAATTTTCATCTAGATAAAAATAAGATATTAACAAAATATTAATTTTTTTAAACAAAAAATATTATTTTATTTAAATTCTCATTTTAATGTGTCATTATTAGCACATTAATGTAAAAGTATAATTGAATAGCTAATTAATTGTTGTAATTAAATATGTAATGTTATTTTAAAATTTATCACTAAAATGTTATATAAAAATATACATATTTTAAATTCTTTAAAAAATAATATTTCTAATAATATTTCTAATAATAATAATAATACGATAAAATTAAATTATGACTTTTGTGTAATCACAATCAATGTTTATTTCAGAGCAATATTATCTGATATATCCATGAGCTTTTATGATTTAAAACTAATTATTACAATATGATATAATTTATATAAATATTAGATATAAACTGTGAAATATTTTTTTCTAGTTTAATATGAAATCACAAATAAGGTAATTGTAATAAATTTCTCTAATAGTAATTATTTATTTGTGTTAATTTTTAATTGTTACATGGTGACTTACTAAAAAACAAGTGTTATATCATATTGATACTGTTTTTAATAATTTGTTTAACCTTGCTTAATTTATACACTAAAATCTATTCAAATAATTTTATAAAATGGAATTATGATAATTTAATTTTATATCTTTTAAAGAATTTTTATAAATTATTAATTATAAATATATGTTTTTAATTAAGTCAATTAAAAACATATTGTAGTATTTATAAGTGATTTATTAAATTTATATTCTATAATGTCATCAATTGACCAAAAAATTGGTGCAAATCATAACATATATCGTGGACTTTATCCGATACGAGAAGTGAAACAATATTATCGGAGAGAGTTTGTTAACGGAAAACCTCTGTATATCTGTTTGTGGGGCGACTGTGACTTCAAGACATGGAAGTACTCACAACATATCGCAAGACATATTCATTTGAAACACATCGGTATTAAAGAATTGAAATGCGATGAAAAGGGATGTGAAAAGACATTTAAGAGACCGGAAAGTCTGGTTCAGCACCAGAAGAATCATTTGTGTGGCTTTGGTATCGATTCACTGAAGATGAAAGACCCGAACAATGTGTGCGGAGTTAAGAATATTAAGAAATACTACTTCCGAGAGTTGGATAACGACTACTATGTATTTGGATGCAAATGGACGGCCTGTGAGTTCGTGACCAATAACTCGGGTAGTATTAGAAGACATGTTCACAATCAGGTATTTTATTACAGATACTATATTTTATTATTATTACTACATTTTATATAAATTTAAAACAAATTATTATTATTATACAGTATTAATTTCAATGATTATAAAAATTAGTAACAAATCTAATATAATTTACTATTAAAGCTATCAAATTTGAAAAATATAAGTAAAATTATGTTAAATCAGTAAATATTATAACTATATTAATAGCATATATGCCCGCATTCTTTGGCCAATAATAATAATAATACTACTGTGGATAAAATATCTATAACTTTATCGAAAAATACTCCAATAATTGATTCAAACAATAATTACAATGTGGATCAACCAATGGTTGAGATGATAGAACTGGATCCACAATCAATCATACCTAAGATAAACAATAAAATTAATTCAGTAATTGATGGAAATGATGACAACTTATATGACAATCCGACCAAACCTATTGATATAGAGGACGATATAGAGGCCAACGCTATCTACAAGTCAACAACTGGTGGTTTATATTCTTTGAAGAATTATTCAGATCTCTATAGAAAAGTCAAAATCGATGGCGAAGTGTATTTCAAATGCAATTGCAATCAGTTTACCACAAAAAGTCAGATAAGTCTTGTGCGACATATTTGGACAGACATCGGACGCAATGAGTTTGACTGTAATGTCAACGATTGTGACGCAAAGTTTGATAACGAGTTTAGTCTTTATAAACATAAGAAAACTGAACATAACTTTGAATCAAATAATAGTAATATAACTTCAAACACATGTCTCGATAAATATAACGATTCAAAACAAACTCACAATTATTTAACACATAAAAGCATTTCTGATCCATTAAATGGATTGTCAAGTGTTATCATTACACCGATTCCTCGTAATGTTAGCATTACTCCCGTATCACTTGTCAATGGCCAACCATTGCCGCAATATTATGACACTTCTTATATAAGCAAAAGTGTCACTCAATTGGTGCCAAACAACACACCTCTTGAAAAGTTTAGTCATTATTTTATTAGAGTTTTAGTTAACAACGATATGATATATGAATGCAAATGCGGATACTATTCAACAAAATGCAGTCATGAACTGATCCAACACATCCAAACAGATCATAAAGAGTTGTACGCATTTGACTGTCAACAGTGCAGATCTACTGTTAACCACAACTCTAAACATTTATTACCAGTAGTTCCCACTCATACATCCTTTCCATCTATTCCTCCAAAGCCAATAAATAGCATAATATATACAACTAATAAAACAATTAATACTTATGTGAATATAAGTGATCACTTGGTTGTCAATCAAACTCAAGTACCGGTATTTTCTAACAAAACTTCTGTCATTACATCACGTTTTCATACAATTCCTTAATTTTAAATTAATTTTGTTTTAATTCTGTAGTATTAAATTGTTAATATTTTAATAATAAAATAAATAATTTTATTAATTATTAAAAAATATAAATACTGTAAGTAAAATGTTATATTATTTTTGTTTGGATCAAAACTTTTTTTTCATCCATGAGTTTGTTGTTTTCATAAAAATATTTTAGCTTTAGTTTTAAAATTTTGAGTTTCATAAATTTAATTTTAACAATAACTTATATCTTGTATTATAAATATTGAATTTATATATATATATATATATATTTGTTTTGTAAAATTTTGATAGATATCCAAAAAATTGATTTTATCTATTTTGATAATTATAAAATATTACAATACAAAAAATTAATATTAATATAATACTGTATAACTTAATTTTTATACATATAAATAATATATATTGTTTTTAATTAAAAAATAAAATATTTTGCAAATATAAAATAGAAGGTTATTATTATAAATAATAAAAAATAATTTTTACCATATCTGTATGTAATATTATTATTATAGTAATTATATACTATATTATTATTATTGTTAACAATTAGTTCATGTTCTTGTTTATTTTTTTGCTGGTATCATAATTAAACCAGTTGAGAATGCTAGAAAGCATTACCAAAAACAAATTTTTAACGCATAAATTACTTGTTTTTGTCATATTATAAACAAAATATTTATTGATTTTCTGATGATGCAAAATTTCTGTAGATGCAAAATATATGATGATGCAATATATCTGATGATGCAATATATCTGATGATGCAATATTTCTGATGATGCAATATTTCTGTAGATGCAATATATCTGATGATGGAATATATCTGATGATGGAATATTTCTGATGATGCAATATTTCTGATGATGCAATATTTCTGATGATGCAATATTTCTGATGATACAATATTTCTGATGATGCAATATTTCTGATGATACAATATTTCTGATGATGCAATATTTCTGATGATGCAATATTTCTGTAGATGCAATATATCTGATGATGCAATATTTCTGATGATGCAATATTTCTGATGATGGAATATATCTGATGCAATATATCTGATGATGCAATATTTCTGATGATGCAATATTTCTGTAGATGCAATATATCTGATGATGGAATATATCTGATGATGGAATATATCTGATGATGCAATATTTCTGATGATACAATATTTCTGATGATGCAATATTTCTGATGATGCAATATTTCTGATGATGCAATATTTCTGATGATACAATATTTCTGATGATGCAATATTTCTGATGATGCAATATTTCTGATGATGCAATATTTCTGATGATGCAATATTTCTGATGATACAATATTTCTGATGATGCAATATTTCTGATGATGCAATATTTCTGTAGATGCAATATATCTGATGATGCAATATTTCTGATGATGCAATATTTCTGATGATGGAATATATCTGATGCAATATATCTGATGATGCAATATTTCTGATGATGCAATATTTCTGTAGATGCAATATATCTGATGATGGAATATATCTGATGATGGAATATATCTGATGATGCAATATTTCTGATGATACAATATTTCTGATGATGCAATATTTCTGATGATGCAATATTTCTGTAGATGCAATATATCTGATGATGCAATATTTCTGATGATGCAATATTTCTGATGATGGAATATATCTGATGCAATATATCTGATGATGCAATATTTCTGATGATGCAATATTTCTGTAGATGCAATATATCTGATGATGCAATATATCTGATGATGGAATATATCTGATGATGGAATATATCTGATGATGCAATATTTCTGATGATACAATATATCTGATGATGCAATATTTCTGATGATACAATATTTCTGATGATGCAATATATATGATGATGCAATATATCTGATGATGCAATATTTCTGATGATGCAATATTTCTGTAGATGCAATATATCTGATGATGGAATATATCTGATGATGGAATATATCTGATGATGCAATATTTCTGATGATACAATATTTCTGATGATGCAATATTTCTGATGATGCAATATTTCTGATGATGCAATATTTCTGATGATACAATATTTCTGATGATGCAATATTTCTGATGATGCAATATTTCTGATGATACAATATTTCTGATGATGCAATATTTCTGATGATACAATATTTCTGATGATGCAATATTTCTGATGATGCAATATTTCTGTAGATGCAATATATCTGATGATGCAATATTTCTGATGATGCAATATTTCTGATGATGCAATATATCTGATGATGCAATATTTCTGATGATGCAATATATCTGATGATGGAATATATCTGATGATGCAATATTTCTGATGATACAATATTTCTGATGATGCAATATATCTGATGATGGAATATATCTGATGATGCAATATATCTGATGATGCAATATTTCTGATGATGCAATATTTCTGATGATGCAATATTTCTGTAGATGCAATATATCTGATGATGCAATATTTCTGTAGATGCAATATATCTGATGATGCAATATTTCTGTAGATGCAATTTATCTGATGATGCATTATTTCTGATGATGCAATATTTCTGATGATGCAATATTTCTGATGATGCAATATATCTGATGATGCAATATTTCTGTAGATGCAATATATCTGATGATGCAATATTTCTGTAGATGCAATTTATCTGATGATGCATTATTTCTGATGATGCAATATTTGTGGTGATGAAATTGTATTTTTATAATGATTTATAGATCATTTTATAATATATTAATTTATCCGCAATTTTCTCTGTTCTTGATGAGGTAAAAATTTTAATTCTGATTCCTATACTTTATTTTTGATGCATAATAAAATCTAAACCAAAAGTTTCAACCTAAATTTTTTATACTTTGGCCGCCATTTTCTATGTATCGGAAAATATATTAAAATTTTAATTCTGATTTCTATACCTTACTTATAATGGTTTGTTCAAATCTTATCTTTAAAATTGTTAACTAAAATTTTTTGTACTTTGGCCGCCATTTTCTCTATGTTCCTGAAGAGATAACAAAATGCTGATCCCCTATACCTTATTTTTGATGATCTAACCGAATCTGAAATCAGAATTTCAAAATTCACAAAACACACACACACACACACACACACATAGAATTCATTAAACAAATTTGAAAAAAATTTGTTTGAAAATATTTAGTACAATAGATTTTATTAAATGAGCCTTGCTTGTTTGGCAATTTTGCTACATACAAGTAACAGCTTTAATAATAATAATAAATTATTTAATGATTTAATATTGACTTTGTAAATATCATTGTAAATGAGGTCAATTTAAACGCGAATATACTGTGTATTATAAATTTTAACAGTAAATATGCAACACATAAATGACTTGATTAACTGAATAAAATGATAAGATTGACCCGTTTTAATCGTGGCAAATAAATAACTAAATAACTACATATACACTACAATATAGTATAATTAATTTATGTTTACATTTTACTGTCAATTATAAAAAACCTTTGTCTATTATGTTTTGTGTTGAGATAATATCACCATAATAAAAAATAATATAAAATATGCACAATAGTTAAATTTAAACTTATAAAACAACAATTATCAAATTTTTCCCATATTTCATGATTTTTTTTGCTTTAGAAAACATATTGATTTGGGTTTACTGTCAAAACAAATTCAAGTTCTAGTCTATAATACAGATCTTATATAATATTTTAAAAATTATCTATACATAAGATTCTACAATTTTTACAGTATATAACAAATACTAAATAATTGAAATCTCATGATTACAGCAATATATTAATAAATATTACATAATTTTTATTTAAAAATATTACTAGATACATAAATTTGTAAAAATAAAAGGAAGTTACAAAAATATTCATTATTTTTTAATTAAATTAATTGAAAATTTTTATTTAATGTGTGCATTTGATCCATAATAAAATTATAGTTTTACATTATTTGTTATAAAATTTTAATATATTTTTAAAAATTGATAAAATATAAATTTAGTGTATGAACTGTATAAAACATGTCAATTATAATTAATTGTACAATTTTGTATCGGTATAAGGGTTTCAATTATGCAGTTAATAGCTTGTTTTTAATTTATTCATGAATAATTATATATTTATATAATTTATATGCTAATTTTTATTATATATTGTATTATAAATTAAATTTTTTGCAGCATATGTTCATAATTTTGTTTAAAAAACAAAATCTGAGCTTGTTTTTAAAACTAATATTATCTATAACAGATAATATTTTAACTATTTTTTAAATCAAATATTTTTATTTTCTTTTTTTATAATAATGCCAATGAGATCATTATTATTTTTTAAATGTTGATATTTAAATAGTTAACAAAAACATCAAGATAATATTCTATGCCATATATATATCAATTTACAATGATCGGGTATAATCTATTTTCAAGGTAATAATATTCACACACACACACACACACACACACACACACACACACACACACACACACACACACACACACACACACACACACACACACACACAATTACACCTTACCCATATAATTTTTTTGTTTATTAAGTTTGTTTAATTAAGCAATATTGCAAATTATCCTTGAAGAGAAATATTATATTTAAAACTTGAATAAAAATATCAGCACCATTTGGTTTGCATGAATACCGTAACAATAAATGCTTACGACAAACATGTAAAATGAGATCCTATTTAAATGTTTTTTTAATATTATAAACTGTGTATTTATTCAATAAAGAATATATTTAGAAAAATACAGAGAGAGAGAGAGAGAGAGAGAGAGAGAGAGAGAGAGAGAGAGAGAGAGAGAGAGAGAGAGAGAGAGAGAGAGAGAGAGAGAGTACAGTTTAACAGACTTGAACGACAAATAACAAAATATGATTACTTATAATAACTTATGGGTCTGTCCCATATGTTTGCTAAGGGTTTAACCCGTTATTTTAAATATATTTAAAAATTATGTCATAAATAAGTACATAATAAGTCTAATACAATGCTAGCCTATATTTACTGAATAATATAAAATAAAATATTTATATAACATATAGTATATGACAATTGTCAGCAAATACAAGTATTATATGATACTATAAGCAAATAAATAAATTAAAAAATAATAAACTGTATATTAATAAATATAACCCATGATAAATGCTATTGCATGACAACTCAACAAAACTATTTTCAACTAATTAATTTAGAGTAAAACATAAAATGAGAACAATGGCATTACCTATTATATATTTAGTTGACAAAACAGGTATTTTTGCAATATATTGTTAATATATTATGCAGGTATCGATAAATTTCATATAAAAACTGCTTATAAACTCAATATAATCTAAATAGATTGTATTTTTTAAATAAAAATCATTAATATCATTCTCATGTCATCATTATATTATTGTTTAACTTTTGTATAAATAGAATATATTATATTCTTTTTATAACTATTATATAATTTATTTATTTTATTCAACAAATAACAAAATAAATTTTTATTAATAAAAATATTGTATAATTATTATTATATTTTTGAAAATTTAAATTTTTTTATTATTTATTTTAAAATTATTTTTAAAATATGCCTCTACTATATTGTTTTAATTAACAAAATACCTAATAAACTATTTAAATATTATTTGTAATAATATATAAATTTATATAAATCGATATATAATATACACAATTTAATTATTAAATATTTAACATAAAAATATACTGTAATCTATAAATATATAAATTAATTTAAATGTGCTTATTTTGTAAACACTATTTTAGTTCAAAGTCTAATTTTTGAAAAACTTTTACCAATTGCCTCGTTATTAAAATAGTGGTTAAATATTTGTTGTTTGCATTTAAAGGAAATTAATATCAGTTAATAATCAGCTCAGGATATTTTTGAAGGCTGTTTTGTTTTGCCAGATATTTAATTTTTAATAAATATTTTTTAGTATTTTATGTAATAATTTTTTTATTTTCAGAATTATATTAATATAAAATCAATTAAGGTATCCGTCTATAAAACCTTGTTTATGAATAAAAATATTTGTCAAAATTTATTTAAAAAGCTAATAAATATCACTACAGTATAAAACTCACAAAATTAGTATATTAAAAATTAAATATTTAATATTTTTAAAGGAACATATCATTAATCAATTTTAGTAATAGTTTCTATAATTTAGCACAAAATAAATATTCATATAATACAATATTAATTTAATTATTTACAATTTAAGTGCTACTATAATATTAAATTTTTAGTTTAATTTAACAATAGCACACAAATAAGTCATTTTTATTATTATATAACGGTATAATCAGATACATGTATATTGATTAAAAAACAAATAGAAAATTATATACTATTTTTTGTGTTTAGAAACATAAATAACTTTTAATTAAACTACATATACTGTACTGTTTATTATTATAATTTATTTTAAATATATATTATAGAAACACAATAATAATAATAATATTGTCCTATTTTAGTATATACTAGTTAGTCATTAATGTGAATGTAGCCCACGGGTTGACTGTCGTTGACTGTCACTGTTACTTATAATTAATTTTAATCTAATCATACTTGTCCCCATAATACATATTGTTATACAATTGAATGTATATATTAAGCATGAAATAAACATAACACACACACACACACACACACTGTTTTGAGTCATTTAATTTTATTGTTTATTTTATTTGTTTGTTTTTTATCTCTCAAAATAATTAAAACTTATGTTAGCTTTCAATGTTATTTAATCAAGATGCAATTTTTATAATTATATTAGATTATAATCTTACAGTGCATTCCATAATTGAGTTTTCCAAATAATAATAAAATGTTATCTCTTTAAAAAAATAATATTAAGTTTATTCAGGTTAAATTTTATAAACAAGTTTATCAACTTGCAAGTCTAATGTTACTTTAATGCTATTTTATTTTATATTGTATTTTTATAAAATAACTTATTATTAATATATATACTACAGTACTGTTAATATGTTAGACAATTATGCTAACAAATATTCAAAGTTAAAAACACATAATTTTAAATTATAATGTATTTAAGAGATAAAAAAGTAATTTTTCATAGTATTGTAATTTTTAATCGTTAATAAATTAATATTAAAGTTTTTAATAATAAAACAAACTAAAAAAACAATAACAAGTTGTGCCACATAAATAAGCCATAAATAGCAAGGTTAAATACCATTATTAGGAAATGCCATTTTTGCTATCTTTCACTCGTCATAGAGTATGTATGTATAGTATGTATAGTTTGTGTAATAATGTATTAATACTATGTATGTCTCTAGAGTTCAAGTTTCATGTTGTGGTATCACAAGTGTTACTGAAACAGGTATTTGTAGATCCGGTTCAGATAATCAAACAAATATCTATGTTATTCACTTAAATTAACTGACATTTCTCTTAATATAAAAGTTATTTTTTACTATCTATTCAACTAAAATTCAGTTATATAACTTATATCATATTAGTTAGTTTTTTATAATGTCAGTGCTCAGGTACACATACCACCAAACATACACTCACTCACTCACTCACACTCAGTTAGCAATTTTTGTTGGTATCCCGTACATGTTAGCGCTAATAAATTAATTTTAAGTTTTTTATGTATAGTATTGCCTAATAGTGTTAACTAGACTATGAATTTGATTGTAATGCAAAAAATATTTTGAAAAAGTTATTCTGATTAGAAAAGTGTGTCAAAGTAATCATTTGATAGGGTAGACATACATACACACACACACACACACACACACACACACACACACGTACTCTAATGTGTTATATACTGTATTATGTATATCTATACTATATATATATTGTGTAATAAAAAGCTGGTTAAGTTTTTTTCTCGACAATTATGTTAGAAAAACAACAACAATAACAATAAGACCGACGAAAACACCAACATTACGGTTATAGTTATATTACAAACATATCGAACCTACACTAAAATGCCTACACCTCCTCTTAGTTCAGGTGCAATATGCAAACATAGACATCAATACATATTTATGTATGAATATAATAATATTAGTTAATATAAACATTTGTCATCAATTATAAAATGCAAACTAATATATTTTTAATAAATGTTTTACATTAAAAATCTGTTATATAATATTCTAAATAACATTATTATATTTAATTATATTTCAATATAAATAGTTTAGTTGCTATATATTCTGTAGTTTTCGTTTAAAACTCAATCAATAAACAGATTCTTGTTTGACATCACAGTAAACGGTATATAATATTTAAATGTTAACTAACTTTAATATAAAAAAGAGAAATTATTTATAAATTTTTTCATTATAAATCTATGACATCAATTGTAAAATTATAGTGAATATACAGTAATATCAAATGTTAAATTGTACAAAAACACGTTGAAGGAAAAGTACTGCTATACAGTAATTGATGATTACAAAAATCAATATGATCTAGTTTAATTAATGTAGTAACCATAACTTTAGTGTGGATTTATGATTATACATATTCAACTAATATCATACTATAAAATATGTAATATATATATATATACAGTATATACGGTATAGCAAAGTACAGTATTATGTAGAATATAAAATGCTTAACAGTAATCAATGAGTTTTATGGTCATATAGTAATAGTAATACTAATTTAATATATCATATAAAGTGTATATAATATAATATGTGAGCAATGAACCAGTTGCAGGGTTGCACTGTTAGTTTAATTAGCTCATGGATTGCATGAACCACGTCATACCTGTCCCGATGCTTTACTCGATATACTCTATGACTGAATATAATATTACAAAACTATGTTATGTTATATAAATTTATATACAGTAACATACAGGTATAATAGGTATTATATATATAGTATGTGTGTGTAATATAATATATATATATAAATAAATATACTATATATTAATTTATATACATACATACATACATACATACATATTGTAGTTTATTTGGCGTTATATAATGCTATATAACATGTAGGTACTAAAAATTGCTCATAAAATAGGCTTATGTTGAACACACCTATGCTGTGTTGGACACACCTCTAACTATACATTTTGTATTAATATGTTTGCTATGAGAAAGGTATTTATCAGAGCGTATTATTATTATTATTATTATTAGGATTATTAAAATATTATTAGTACAGTAAAACTGTACACTTTATTATATGAGATATTCTACAGTATATTATATAAAGTTTATACTGTATTATAATTTATAAATAAATACAGTGACGTCATAACACCTTTACACACAAAAATATAAATCTCATATAAAGGTAACATAACTATAATATTACATAAAAAGTTATACACAGATATACGAGTATATGAAATATGTATATATATTATATTAAAAATATATGATCTATAAAACTGATCATTTATTATATTGTATAATACAGTGACTTTTAATAATTCAATCACATTCATCCATAGCATACACTTATTTAGCAATAAGGGTCTGTATTTACAACAAAAACTAGTTTTTATCTATCAGTAAATAACAATATATGATAAGCTAGCAAACTATGTGTACAATAAAATATCCTAATTTAGTTTAATTGCAATCATAACTTCAATTAAAAGGCTAATAACACATCAAGTATTTTATATATATATAATATATATATCAATAAAAACATCAGTTTTCGCAACACTAGTCTAGACTTTCGCAATACTGTAGTGTAAAATAATTAAGTATTTGAAAACAAATATTGTTTTCGGGAACAGTTAGCCCGTAATAAATGTTACATTATATATGAATTGTATGTATAATAAAAATTCACAATTTTGTTGACCTGAGCCTAAAAACACATAATATATATATAGAATATTTAGTATTATATGTTATATGCATTATATAATAATAATTATATGATACGGCATATAATATATACTGCATCTGTATATACTATATATACACATCAACCAAGATATTTGCTATATATCTACGGTATATACAGTATAATACAGTATAATATGAGGCAAAACAATGCATTTATGATATGATCGACGACTAATTAGGGGTGAACTCACATATATGGCATACACTTTGGCACCGCTTATAATGTACGGCAACTCATACATACATACATACATACATACATACAATCATATAATACCAATACAAACTAGTTTGGGCTATAAGTGCTGCGTTAATCTAGAACACTGAGCTGGTACAGCAACATTAGATGACCTATCATACATACATACATACATACATATATAACACTGTATACATAAATAAATTTTTAGAGTTACGTCAATATACTCCATAAGCAAGTTTAAAGAGTGGGATGAACTTTATAATATAGGCATTACATATGAATATATATATATATATATATATATATATATATACAGTATATACAGTACACTAATCAAGTATTGCAGTTATATATTGTTTTTTCACAGACATAGCTGTGTCAGTATATGTTTGTGTGTTGGTGTCACTGTCTATATGTTTGTGTTAACAAGTTTTTTAGACAAAATATATATATATAAAGAAATTTTATTAATTAATTTCTTATATGAAATTTATAATGGACACTTTTTAGATTTTAAAAATAACATATATTTTTATCATTTTTCTTGATTAGTTAAAAGTTTACAAAAGTTATATATTGAATGCTAATCATAAAAACATGATGTGATTGTTTTAAAAAATAAATTATAATTACTATTTGAATTTAATATTTCAATAATGTGTGGTTCACTATAATGGGAGTGTAGTGTATAAACATATTAAGGCAATCATATATAATATATTAAAACATATATATAGTAATGAAATATAGAGTATATATCAATATATATATATAGAGTGTATGGCATAAGCAGTAGTGGAGTGAATGCAATACATTATACGAGCAGTGAATGCAACGACATATAAGACTTACGGTATATTATATGCATTCGAGTCAATAGTATTAGAGTTAACTGTAATTTAAATGTAATATTCAAACCAAACATTTGATTTGTGTTCAAACAAACAGTCACTCAATGACTGTCCACTCAATTGACAAATAAATATAAAGTTTTTAACAAAAATGTTATCAAAATTATTATTATTATTAAGTAATCGATTGATGACTCGTTTGTCATAATAATGATCACAACTGTGTCTCCCAAATGACAATCAGCTGCTAATCAAAAGTGTTTTTTCAATTGTTATTATTTTTTTCTACATCTTCTGGTTTTTTGTTAACAACACATCTGTGTCACAGACGGTCATCAACACAACACTTGATTCATACCAATACATCACCTGAAATGTCAATCTGATCTGAATTATTGAAAAGACATTGAACTACACGACTGTTTTGAATGTCATTTTGTGTCAAATGTTTTGTTATAATTATATATCATATCATATATATATCTCAGACTTCTTAACCCATTTAAAAGATCATAAGTTAAGTCTAACCAGTAATGAACTCTTGTCTGACCAATGATATCATAATTTGGATGTAAATCTATTTGGATGATTGACGCCATCATGACTTCGGCGGACAACAATGTCAAGAGTGGTGTCAATCACAACGTATATAAAGGTCTTTATCCGATACGAGAAGTGAAACAATATTATCGGAGAGAGTTTGTTAACGGAAAACCTCTGTATATCTGTTTGTGGGGCGACTGTGACTTCAAGACATGGAAGTACTCACAACATATCGCAAGACATATTCATTTGAAACACATCGGTATTAAAGAATTGAAATGCGATGAAAAGGGATGTGAAAAGACATTTAAGAGACCGGAAAGTCTGGTTCAGCACCAGAAGAATCATTTGTGTGGCTTTGGTATCGATTCACTGAAGATGAAAGACCCGAACAATGTGTGCGGAGTTAAGAATATTAAGAAATACTACTTCCGAGAGTTGGATAACGACTACTATGTATTTGGATGCAAATGGACGGCCTGTGAGTTCGTGACCAATAACTCGGGTAGTATTAGAAGACATGTTCACAATCAGGTATTTTATTACAGATACTATATTTTATTAATATCCTGTAACTTATATATAGATATAATTGTTTATCTGTTCAGTGATTTAACTTATTGCTTATCATTAATAATTGATTTTTTAATAATATTTTAATTACTTTTGTATAATTAATAGAATATATAGTATATATTATAATAAATTAATTTATAGTAAATATTTTTTTTAATAAACAGTTTAAATTAATTTATGATTCTTTAAATTTTTTATTAGCATTTATGTCCGCATTCAGTGGCCAACACCAACAATAGTTCTTCAGATAAGAGTTTTCTGGATGAATCAGTTAATGATGATAGCATTGATAACACTAGTTCTCTAAATGATGGCAATATTAGTGATGCAGATGTAGATCAGCCAATGGTTGAGATCATAGAACTGGATCCACAATCAATTATACCAAAGATAGACTACACGAATGATGCAATAATTGATGCAAATGATGACAACTCTTATGATAATAACGCTAAGCCTATTGATATTGACTCTGATATTGAAGCCAACATCGATAGTACAACAACTGGTGGTTTATATTCTTTGAAGAATTATTCAGATCTCTATAGAAAAGTCAAAATCGATGGCGAAGTGTATTTCAAATGCAATTGCAATCAGTTTACCACAAAAAGTCAGATAAGTCTTGTGCGACATATTTGGACAGACATCGGACGCAATGAGTTTGACTGTAATGTCAACGATTGTGACGCAAAGTTTGATAACGAGTTTAGTCTTTATAAACACCGAAAAAGTGATCACAACCAGGATTCAAATGGTTTGACCAGTTGTCGCAATGATACTACCGGTAATGGTAAACATCAACAAATGCAGAATTTTCATAACAGCTATCACAGTAACTCATTAGCAGTTAAAGACATACATAAAGGTCTTTCCCGAAGTGATAGTCCCGTATCACAAATGAATGGCAACTCTTTAGGCAATATTTATAACGGAATGGAATCAGATATGAAATCTGTAAACATTAAACTCGAAAATTTTAGTCGATATTTCATAAAAAGATTAGTCAATAATGAGTTGATATATGAGTGCAAATGTGGACACCTGTCCACTAAATCCATGGCCACACTAACCAAACACATACTGAACGCCCATAAAGGCATTTATGGTTACACTTGTGATCAGTGCAGCGCTCAGTTTGATGACGAGTCAGCTCTTTTTAAACACAAAAAGTTTGATCACATCTCCAACTTATCGATGGAAACTTCTTTAATATCTTCAAAGTCTGAAAATGACATTAAATATGCAATTAATGATTCAATTAACAGTTCTTTTGTTAAACAAAAGACACAAAAGTCTGAGCAATCTATTAATGGATTAAATTTTAGAGAATTTTACGAATCAGTTATCAGTAATAATAATGAATGGTTTGTTTGCAAATATAAAGACTGTGAACATACAGAACCACAAGAGACCGATATTATTGAACACTTGAGTCGACACTTAGTGGATGAACAAAACCAATGCACAGCTAAAGGTATTGATTGTCGATAATTATATTATTAATATTTTGATTTACTTTATTAATTCATTTTAAATATAATTTTAGTTAAATTGGAGCCAAACTTAAGCTTATTTTTTAATGAAAACGAATTGAATCTTCCAAACAATATTGAGGGAGAGATCTTACATATGAATACAAAATCAGAAACAAATTTACAAATGAACAATAATGTCAACAACAATGACACAAATTTGGATCTGTTAGTCGAAGTACGGGTTGTGGACGGAAAAGACAGGTTCGCCTGTAAGTGGAACGACTGTGGAGTCGAAAGCACTACGAAGAGTGGCATTTCGCGGCATATATTGAACAAACACTTGAATCTTAAAGAAACGACTCCTATTGAGCCGATAGACAGTTATAATGAATCTAAATATTGGGAAAAGCTTTTTAGTTCAAATAAAAATTGGTTACAAATTGGATCTCATTCTAAGGAGGCATCGCTACTGGACTTCCCGCCACCCATTTTAACTCCTTTTTCTATTGAGTCATCTCAAGCGCTAAATCAGGTCTTTATGGATAATAGCCAGTGGTTGGAAAAGATGTCATCAATGGCAGCAAAGCAATCATTTAAATCTCATAATAGTGGCGATGGTTCGGCAAATAATGGATTAAATAAAAGCTTTGATGACAAGGATTCGTCTTTAATGAAAAAACACTTGAATATCAGTAATAATGAAGAAAATATTCTTCTGAGTTGTAAAGGATTGGTAAGTAATGATTGATAACTTGAATTGATTTTAATTAGTTTTAATTTATTGAATTATAGGCTTCGATGTCGAAAGTGAGACAATATTATGAGAGTCAAGTGATAAACGGAGAGAAATTCTTTTTGTGTAAATGGCAGAGATGTGAGTTCAAGACTAAGAAGAGTCAAAAGATAGCACAACATATAAATCTGTCTCACATTGGAGTCGAGTTTAAGTGCAATAAACCTAATTGTAATAAAGTATTTAAGAATCCAAACACATATCGAGAACACCAGAAGAATCACATTTGCGGGTTCGGTATATTTGGTTACGGATCTAAAGGAGTGATCGGTGTTTGTCGTAATGAAAATTTGAATAGATATCGGGAGAGAGTGATCATCGACTCGAAGAAGTTTTATCGATGCAAATGGGAAGACTGTAATGCTATTACTCGATATCATATGGCAATGAAACGTCATCTTCACGGGTATTATATCAGATATTTAAAAAAAAAAATGATGGAATGGTATAAAGATTATAATATTTGTATGTATTTTGTATAGTCATGTGTGTCCTTATCGGGTAAATCTGAAGCTAAAACAGAACCAACAGGTGATAAGTGATATGAAATCAGATAATTGGAATCTGGATTTGGGTTTGGGTTCGGGTTCAATACCGTCGACTTCAACGACATCGATGAATGAGATGACCGGTGCCGAAGACATGAGCTCATCATCGTTGTCAGTGTCATCTGATTCTAACAGTGATGCCATACATCATACAAATAAAAATACAATTAAGAATAATAAGACAACATATCAATGTCGAAGACCGAAATGTGGCCAAAGTTTTGTGTCAAATGAAGATCTAATAAAACACGAAAACTTTTTGTGTGAATTGATTAAAAAACAAAATAACAATTCGATGAATGAAAATAATTTGATGGAAAATATGTTAGGAATGAGTCCGAAAAGTATGGATATGAATGAAACTAATGGTTACACAAGTATTATGCAAAACACATCGATTGCAAACATTGAAATGATGGCAAATGTGGACAAATATATTAGCAAAACAATGACCAATGGAGTTATGTATTACTTATGTATTTATGATAATTGTCAATACAATTCAAAGTTATTGGATAAAACAATTGAACACATCCAGAGTCAACATTTCGACTCAGAGCTTAACTTATCTCTAAACGGGGCCAACAATAACAATATGCATATAAAAAACACTTGTATCCAAAGCAATGGTACTAAACGAAGAATTTCCGTTAATTGTTCTGAAACTGAATCTCAGGAATCGGAGAACTTAAAAGAAAATTCTAACAAAAGATCTAAAACTATAGAAATCATAGTTAATGATAGCAATCAGTCTCCAGTTATTACCACTTCTATACCATTGTCTACACCGACAGCAACTATAACGGGTAAACCAACAGGAATTGGCATAAATTCTATTCAATATTCAAAGCATACCATCAATGGACAGATATTATTATTCTGTGCTCACGACGGCTGCGAGTTCTTCACAAAAGCAATGAATGAAATGGAAAGACATGCGAATGAAATGCACACTCAGTTGTATGTTTGCGATGTGACCGACACTTGCGGTAAACAGTTTAGGACAGCAATTGCCTTAACTCAACACAAATTGAATCATATCTGCGGCTTCAATATAAAGGGTCGCAAACCAACCGGTGTTTGTGATTTGGATAACATTAGGAAATATAGAGATGAAGTGGTTGTCGACAATCGACTGATATATCCGTGCAGATGGTGTCCGGACGTAACATTTGATAACCGATCAGTTGCTTTGGCACACATTCATAACAAACACTTGTGCCCTAACCGACTGTCCACTGGTACTCAAAATATACAATCTTTTAATCGTAATATTGATCAGAGAATTGTCGATTCGAACCGCAAAAAGCCAAATCAATTGAACCAAATTATGATAACATCTGTCAATACAATCAAAACAATCGAAGTATTTGAAACAAATGCAGAAAAGCTTTAAAGTACTTCTTTTTTTAGACGCCATTCACATACCATTCATATTGATATAAAGTCTTCTCTTTTGACACCAGATTTACAATTAATTTAATTGTAAAATTGAATGCAATTTTTAAAAAAACAAAATGATATTTAATATAATTTATTGTTTGTCTAAATGTTTGCAAATATATATCAAATATAATATATATTCTTAAATATAATTTCTTCCTTAAGTTAAGTCTTCTTATAAATAGCTAATATATTAATATAATATATAATATATACATTCATATATTTAATGCAATTATATATATATATACATACAATATAAAACTGCATAATGTTTAAAGCAATTTATTTAATACTCATTTTTCTACCAATTTTGAAGATAACTATATAAACAACAACAAAAAGTTTAACAAACAGCAAACAAATGTTATTATAATTTATTGAAATATATTTGTTTTTTAGTCTTTAAACCATAATTATTAGTTTAAATATATATTTAATATTTATTTATATAGAAAAATGCTAATATTTGTTTTTATTTTATTTTTTGGATTTATTATTTGGATTATTCCTTAAATTTTACTAATTTTAAAAATATACATATTATTTAATTATTAATAGTTATGCACATTATATATGAATTATTAATTATTTATTGTCACTTAAATTATTTATTATTCATTTTATTATTTATGAGCTAATATATTAATGTATTTATGGATAATAAATTAAATGAAATATTTACAAAACATTTAGTTATCGTTCATTTATAAATTATATAAAATTATTTCTAATACAACAGACACTGGTTTCACAAAAACCATATTTAAGTGAAACAATCAAATGAATGGATAATTTTATAGCAATTTTCAGGCAAATTCGTAAGTATTGTATTATAATAATAAACTTTATATAGTATTACAATATAATCCATAATAGTTTGCTTTTATCTTAAATGGATTAACAAATAATTAATATATTTATAGTTTTTATATGCATATTATAAGTGACAAACTGGCAATTTATTATACATTGTAAAGTATATCATAATTAGAGTTCGATAAACATTCAATGGGAGGGAATTGCTTTAAAAAATCCCTTCAATTTTCTCGGAAAATATTATATTTTCCATCCCTTGATCGTTGGAATGGAAAATATATTTTATATTATTATTAATATTATAATAAATTATAAAAACTTAAATATTTTGCAAAAAAATATTGAAATATTTAAAAATAAATTTAAATTCAATAAATTTATTAAATTAATATTTAATTATTCAAAATATTTCACATTTATGTCAATAAATTAAGAATGAGAGTGACTGAAAATTTTGAAAATTAATACTAAATATTTTAAAAATTAAAATAATTTTTTTTAATATAGAATATATCAGTTTATGTGAAATATTAAAAATAATAATTCTAAAGAATCGTTTGCCTAATAAATATCAAATATTTACCGGAACTACTGTACAGTATATTTGTTTAAACAGTAAACATATACAGTATATATCAAAAATATTTATATATTTATTGTTAAATCAAATATTATACATACATATATATATATATATTATTAATAGGCTTTGCATTTGAAGTTATTCAACTATTTTTACCGATATCGGAGAATAAGCTCATATTAAATATATGAGTTTATCAAATAAAATAAGCAAAAATTGTTACAAAATTTTATATTACCTATAAATAACTTTTTAATTTGTTATTAACTTTTATCAACTTTTAGTCAACTTTTGGTTAATTGTTGACTAAAATCCTTTAATTTTACACAATTTTATGAAAAAATAATATCTAAAATTTGTAAAGCAATTGTGTACAAATGAAGAAACAAATAATAGTTTAGAGAAATAGTGTCATCCCTTTCCCTGTCATCTATTTCTCTGTCATTCCTTTCTCTGCCACCCCTTTCCCTGTCATCCCTTTTCCAGTCATCACTTTCCCTGCCATACCTTTCCTTGTCATCCCTTTTCCATTTACACATCTATTCTAACACACAATTATAAGTTGTTGGTAGACTTTGTCCACATTTTAACACAATGTTATATACCTTTAACTTATATAATGTACAGAATATAGTGTTTTTGGTGATAATACTGTAGTATTACAATTAGATAATTATACAAATGAATAAATTTTGTTATATTTTTGTTAAACGCATTTTTATTAAAAATAAATTTCGACAAAAAGTTTGAAAAATAAATGTTTTTAGAGCATAACTCTCTTAAGGAACAAAATTTGTATAATAATTTCATTTTTATTTCTAAATATTATTTAAAAGCAACTACTCATCAAATAAAAAGAAAGTTTTAATAACACATTATAAGTTAAAACTTTGTTTTCAATAAATAATTGTAAAATAATAAGAATCATTAAACAGATTATTATAATGCAAATTAAATAATTTAGAAAAACAATACTATTTTTACCGTAAAACAAATGATGAAACACTCGAAGACATGAATTGTTTTTATTTTTTTTTGTTGATATTATAAATTATAAATACTGTATATAAATATTTTGACAAATAATAATAAATAAGTTAAGCCATAGTTTTGATGGATTAGATTAAGATTTGTTTTAACGTAAAGAATGACTCGACTGATGGCTCTTATGTTGTGACGAACAACTAAACCGCTTTTCGCAACCATTTATACCGCAAACAAACGGCTTGTCGTTACCTAAATAATTGCAAAATATTTAGAAGAAAAAATAAAAATTATTCAAACTTTGAAATTAAAAACTTAAATATAAATATAAGTACTTACAATGACGTCTAATATGTCGAATCATATTATGCTATAAAATGAACAAAAAAATTATTTATTTAAATACATAACTATAAAATTGACATTTTTAAAGACATAAATAGGTTGACATACTTTAAAATCGGTGACATAAGAGGTGTATTTATCGAGAATTCCCGGAGAATACGATCGATTTCGAGGAACGGTAACAAAACAGTTGGGATAATGGCATACAAATACTGTTTTATTGTCGACCATAATTTCTTCACTATATTTAACAAAATTGTCGAGACTTTCTTGAGTGCCAAATGTTCCCAAAACTTCGGGTTCTGTTTTGCCCATTGAATCCAGTGATGAATTGCTCTCACAGTGCGACTCATCAATCAATGGCAATGCTGTCGGAGGAGATGTCCGATCGTTAAATGCTTTAGTTTTGCGAAAATTAATTATCGGTTTCTTTTGATTGTTAGCTAACATGCGATTGGGACAGATATGCTTGTGATGGCTATGACTGAGAACATTATTACGAGTTTTGGACACAAACTTACAGTCCGTCCATTTACACGCATAGACTATATTATTATTAAACAATTTTTCGTCGCAATACTTCTTGATATTATCCAAACTGCAGACACCATTGGATTTGCGACCTTTGATACCAAATCCGCAAATGTGGTTAACTTTATGAGCGTTCAAAGCAATCAAATTCTTAAAATGTTTGCCACAATCTTTAATATCACATTCAAATAAAACATGCGATTCCTTAATGTGATTCTTAATATCAACAAATTCTTTAGTATAATATTTGCATTTAAGTGTATTATAAACGCAAAAATAATTTGGATCGCCGTCTATACACTTGATTTCTATAAATTTTTCGATATTCGTATAATTTGTTTGAATACTCTGTAAACCCGATGTCGACGGCTTTACATCTAAGTTATCAGTCAAACCAGTAAAGCCATCGCTGTCTTCATAATCAATTGGTTCAACTTTAATCTGGGGCTCAAATATTGAAATAGGATTTAAGTAATCGTAAGATTCACCGGAATGACCGAAAGTCGATCCACTATTCAAATGGTGTAATATATGATCATTTATTTTGTCCTTAAGTGGTGTAACATATTTACAGTCGTCATCGTATTGACAGCAATAATAGATTGTATTTTCAAATTCTTTAATTTGAATATAAATATCAATCGATTGGTTGTTTTGTTGAGAATTCTGTTTTCTCTTTATTTGATTATTTAGTGATAAGTTTTTAGCAATGCTTTCGTTAATTGCATTGACGTTACGTCTAATTTGTTCGCTAAGTTTAAGTCTATTATTTTGAGAATTATTATTTTTATTATTATTACAATTATTAGTTATATTATTAGTATCATTATTGCCATCAAAGTTATCACTTAATTGATCATTTGAATTAAAATCATCTGAATTTTCGATTTTAATATCACTAACAGTCCTGTCTTTGAACTGACAAAACAACGTCTGGTGTTGTTTTAACTGCTCTTTAGAATCGAAAAATTCGTTGCATTTGAGACAACAAATGAATTGTTGATTATTGAATAAATCAAAATCAATATCCAAATCCATAATCTCTTGTTTTATAGCCATTGGTGTCTGATGTCTAGTCAGATGAAGATTCATACGAAAGGGACAGATATGTTGAGAATGAATGTGTCTGAATGTATAAAAATTATTACAAATAAATAGTTTAGAAAAACATTACCGTAATTACCGGTAACTTAATTGCATTACCTCTTCATTCCGGTGAAGTATTTAGTGATTGCGTGACAACACTTACATCTGTAGTATTTTTTCCCCTTTACTATAATTCGTTCCCTGTATTTGAAAAGATTTTCATTACGACAGACACCGATCACTCCTTTAGATCCATAGCCAAAACTGCCGAATCCGCAAATGTGATTCTTTTGGTGTTCGCGATACGAATGCGGGTTTTTAAACACTTTATTACAATTAGGTTTATTACACTTAAAGTCGACACCAATGTGTGACAGATTTATATGTTCGGCAATCTTCTGGCTCTTTTTGGTCTTGAACTGACAACCACCCCATTTGCACCAATAGATCTTCTCTCCATTGATTAAACGTTTGTTAAAATATTGGGTAACACTCGCCATACTCGCCAATCCTTTACAGCTCAACAAAACATCACTTCTGTTTTTATCAATACTGATACGTCTTTTCTCTAACAGCTTACTGTCCGAATCCGGACAAACAGATTCTGTTGTATTTAAGTTAATAATTTGTAAATTAGGCGCAAGTTTTGGTAAATGAGGTCTAATTTGACTTTTCGGTTGAGCTTTTAATTGAGTTTTTAAATGAAGTTTAGATCGAATTTTCAATTGACTTTTCATTTGAGTCTTTGATTGTGATTGTTGTTGTCGTTTCTGTTGTTTAACAGAAGAAACTGATTTTTTAATTTCTTTTTGTTGTCGCGGTGTTGTATTGTTTGGTTTGTTGGTCGCAACCTTTGTCCCATTATTTGTCTGAACGGGTGATTTACCGGTAGTTTGTTTTTCACTGGAAAGTCTGACTCCCTTTTTGTCAAATAATAATTTATCCCAATATTCGTATTCATTGTGTGTCTTTGGAGGACATCTGATCCGCTTTTGTGTCAAATGATTATTTATAATATGTTGTTTGAGAACCATTCGTAAGTTAGACCCAAACAGACAGTCCGGCCATTTGCAGAATAATTTGTTAGTGCCGTCCGTTTCCCTGCAATCGACATATAATTCCCAACTATTGTCACTCTTAACCAACTGATCCCTACTGTTTGTACCATTATTTTCGTTCACCGAATGTTCGTTACGTTTATGACTTTCAAAACATTTTAAATACGAGAAATGTTTGCCACAATCAGGAACCTCACAGACATATCGACCCGTTTTCCTCATTGTCATCAAATCGTTGCCGTTCTCAGCCGTGGTCACTTCAAGTGCATCTATTAATCACATTCAACAGCAAATTCAAACAAAAAAAGAATTATAGGAAAAGTTGAGTAAAAATACCGGTTTTGTTGTCATCGGTGTTGTCTCGATGTGTATGTCGTGTACAATGTATTTGAACATCATTTTCATCTGCTGTCTCGTAGTGACAGTCCTTATGTCGACAGACAAACACGTCTTTATCGGTGTCTTTAGCATACATTGAGTGACAGGTGATGTCGGTGTCCATTATCTGCGGGACACTAATTGTTCCGATGATTCAATTGGTGTCACTGACAATAGATGGCCACTATGGCGGCGGTTAAACAATTGTCGACCAAATCAAGTGATGGTAGACATGAATCAAGACTTTTGTGGTCAAAATACAAGACATTTAACACAAAGACATTGCAATCAATTTAATAATGCATTCAATTTCATAACACAATACATAATACTATTATACAGTATATTGAAAGGTATAATAGTATGCAATAATATATTAGGGATTGTATTGTCATTGAGTCTCAATTTTGACTAAAATTTACAAAACTATTTCTATACAGTATTTCTATACAGTATTCCTGGTATTCCTAAGCACTGGTAGATTGAAATTTGCAATATTTTAAGCACTATTACAATGATATTGTTATTATTTAGTGATATACTGTACAGTACTTTACACTGCTTTTAATATTTGACTTTTTGTTTTGTTTCACATATTTTCTGTAAAAACTTTTTTCTAGAAATTCGTGATAAATATTATTTGAATGCCATTTCAATTTTAAATCCCTTACCTCTTAAAAGATGTAGTTTTAATACATTTACCACAAAATTGTATATAATTGGAGAAGTCGTGTCTTATATTAGGGTCGACTCATTAATTGAATGGTTTCTTTTAAGTAAATTTATTGTATGCATATACTGTATATTGAATAGATAGTGGAAAGGCTGCTTAGGGAGAGGTCGACATCAAACACATCCACTAAAATGGGAGTTCGAGGGGTAATATCAAGTGAGAGCTAATGTATTATATCATATAAATATATATATAATTTGTATGAGTTTTATATTAGGAATTGAGTTAACATTGATTTTATTATGCAATTATACTGTATATATACGGTAGATGTATTGCATTGATATCATAAGCTATAATTAAACATTAACAATATTATAAATATGACCCACATCATTTTTTTAGTAAACAATTCTACATTTTGTTATATTTGCCGCATATTTTCTATTACATTAAAGCATAAATATTATTATTATTATAAATTGTTATCATAATCAATGTAGTAATAATAGACATTATTTGATTTTATCATTTTAAGACATATCACCTTGTAAATTTTTATTTAAAAATAAATCATGTTGATTTTTTTACTAATACTTGTATATAGTTAATAAATAAATATATTTATACATTTTTAAATAAATTAAACAATTTATTAATAGTTAATTATTATTTATTGTCAGATTTTTTAATTAAAATTCTTTAATAAAAACAACACAATTACATGTTTCAGTATAGAAATAATTTTAAAAATATACGAAAAAAGATATATTTAAAAAAAGTAAAAACAAATGGCTAAAAATATATGAATAAAACAATCAAACATTAATATTGTTTGATATAATTATATAAAAAAATATCAATTTTTGTTATAATTATTCTTAAATTTTGTTAATAACTGTTATTTTGAAGACTTGCAGGAAATTTGTGAATTGTTTTAAAAAACTAACGATTAGTAATAAATCAAAATATTATTAAAATTTACTAATTAATTAATGATACGAATTCTTCTATTATTTAATTAAACTAAAAATTCATATTATTGTTTCGTCAATAAATTTCAATATTATTATTACTGGTTAATTATGTTTTATATTTAAAATAAATAAATATATTTATAATAATCATATCAAGTTATGAAATAACAATAAAATAATCCGAAATAAGTTAAACAGTATTGCATTTTGTTGTATAAATATTTGTCAATTAATTTGTTTCATTATTTGCACTTAGTTTTGATAAATGTTTATTGTTTAAAGTGGACAATCTATTGGGACAGATATGTCGGTTATGAATGTGCGCTAAAGCTATCAATCGGTTATCAAATGTTACGTCCGGACACCATCTGCACGGATATATCAGTCGATTGTCGACAACCACTTCATCTCTATATTTCCTAATGTTATCCAAATCACAAACACCGGTTGGTTTGCGACCCTTTATATTGAAGCCGCAGATATGATTCAATTTGTGTTGAGTTAAGGCAATTGCTGTCCTAAACTGTTTACCGCAAGTGTCGGTCACATCGCAAACATACAACTGAGTGTGCATTTCATTCGCATGTCTTTCCATTTCATTCATTGCTTTTGTAAAAAACTCACAGCTATTGTATGAACAGAATATTAATGTCTGTCCATTGATAGTATGTTTTTCAAACATGACTTTAGCTATTTTTGTACCCAATGTTGTTGATGAAAGTGATGATTGATTTGATGATGAAGTACTTACATCTATAATGATATTATTTTTAGATTTTTTGGCTAAATTTTCTGATTCCTGAGATTCTGTTTTCAATGAAATAGCAGATCTTTTTGTGCCATTTTGCTGAACACAAAAATTATCATTTATTTCACTGTTGGCTATATTTTGATTTTTATTAAGCTTTAAGTTAATTTCAGATAAATGTTGACTCTGGATGTGTTCAATTGTTTTATCCAATAACTTTGAATTGTATTGACAATTATCATAAATACATAAGTAATACATAACTCCATTGGTCATTGTTTTGCTAATATATTTGTCCACATTTGCCATCATTTCAATGTTTGCAATCGATGTGTTTTGCATAATACTTGTGTAACCATTAGTTTCATTCATATCCATACTTTTCGGACTCATTCCTAACATATTTTCCATCAAATTATTTTCATTCATCGAATTGTTATTTTGTTTTTTAATCAATTCACACAAAAAGTTTTCGTGTTTTATTAGATCTTCATTTGACACAAAACTTTGGCCACATTTCGGTCTTCGACATTGATATGTTGTCTTATTATTCTTAATTGTATTTTTATTTGTATGATGTATGGCATCACTGTTAGAATCAGATGACACTGACAACGATGATGAGCTCATGTCTTCGGCACCGGTCATCTCATTCATCGATGTCGTTGAAGTCGACGGTATTGAACCCGAACCCAAACCCAAATCCAGATTCCAATTATCTGATTTCATATCACTTATCACCTGTTGGTTCTGTTTTAGCTTCAGATTTACCCGATAAGGACACACATGACTATACAAAATACATACAAATATTATAATCTTTATACCATTCCATCATTTTTTTTAAAAATATCTGATATAATACCCGTGAAGATGACGTTTCATTGCCATATGATATCGAGTAATAGCATTACAGTCTTCCCATTTGCATCGATAAAACTTCTTCGAGTCGATGATCACTCTCTCCCGATATCTATTCAAATTTTCATTACGACAAACACCGATCACTCCTTTAGATCCGTAACCAAATATACCGAACCCGCAAATGTGATTCTTCTGGTGTTCTCGATATGTGTTTGGATTCTTAAATACTTTATTACAATTAGGTTTATTGCACTTAAACTCGACTCCAATGTGAGACAGATTTATATGTTGTGCTATCTTTTGACTCTTCTTAGTCTTGAACTCACATCTCTGCCATTTACACAAAAAGAATTTCTCTCCGTTTATCACTTGACTCTCATAATATTGTCTCACTTTCGACATCGAAGCCTATAATTCAATAAATTAAAACTAATTAAAATCAATTCAAGTTATCAATCATTACTTACCAATCCTTTACAACTCAGAAGAATATTTTCTTCATTATTACTGATATTCAAGTGAGTCTTAATCGATTCTTCTTCATCTATGTTTTGTTTAATTTCGTTACTACTTAATGATTGAAACGATTGCATTTCGGCCATCGATGATAATCTCTCAAACCATTGATTATCATTAACAAAAAAATCTTTTAAAGTTGGCTTTACATCGTCATCACCGGTAAATGACACCAAAACTTGTCGTTCATTAACTAAATCTTCTTCGTTATCGTTATTAACTTTTTGTGTCACTTCTTCATTGATGATATCTATTTGTTTGTTATTCTTTGACTTCTTGAACCAACTTTTACTTGAGTTCTCAATCTTTTCCCAATACTTTGATTCACCACTTTGTTGATCATCAGTAATGATATCATTTAGATGTTTATTGCGGATATGTCTTTGAATGCAACTCTTCTGATTGGACTCAAAGTGACAATCAGTCCATTTGCAGGCAAACCGTTGTTTATTATTATTGATTCGTACATCAATATACTCATCCAACTGATCCATGTCTTGTATGATGAGTCGACTTTCTTGTGTCAGTTGTGTACCGACTTTACTGTCACTTTTAGGCATCTTATGGTAATGACATTGTCTTGTGTTAAGACATCACCAAATTAGGTCACTTTTGTTGATAATTAGTAGGAATTGGTGTATCATTGGTGTCATTGATGTCAATGTCTCAGATAGTGTGCCCTCAAGTGCTTCCCATTTGTCACTCATATAGAGTTCATTGACAACACATAAACATATATTAAACTGTGAGTCAATGCAATGCATTCACGCAATCATTGTATTGACATTCTATTGAACTCAACAATCGTTAGTCAACTTCACTGTAAATACTGTATTCAATACATAACTCACTCTATAATACATCAAAATATTATAAAGTATTTAATAAAAAAAATGATTTCAATTAAATCATTTGAAAACAGTATACACTGTATATTGAATACAATATCTGTTATTTAGTTTTATTAATTTTATTTTAATTATAACCATTTAATTATCATAACTTGAAAACATTTATTTTTTGTTTGTTTAAAAAATGTAATTATTATGACTCATATAATATGTTTGGTTATAAAGTATTATATAACTTATATACTGTACTATACATTAAATATTGTATTTTACATTAATTTATAAGTTTTAGTGCTTAATATGGGATGAATATAGAGGTCGGTCTCTATAATAGGTATCAAATATTATATAACTTTTTATAATAATTCAAATGTTTTGTATGAATACTTTGGTCACTAAACTTACATTTATATACAGTATATACAGTACAGCGTATAATACTATATAATATTAATACTTAAATATTTTATATATTTATGACAACTATTTTAATTATAAGCAAAATATAAATTTTATTCAATTATGGCTTTGAGTTAATTCATGTTATAATTTGAAATATTTGAAACTAGCAATTAGTTTGATATAAAAATGATTTAATATCATATATTATACTTATATACTCTTTTAATAATCAAACATATAATATGAAATATATTAATAAAAGTGTCCTTTCATTAAGTTTTAATTTAAAACCAAATCTGTATCAAAATTTATATATTAATAATTATATATTTAACATCTTATATACAGTTTTTTTATAAGTATAAGATTTTAATATCTATTAATATCTCGAAAACTCTTAATATTTGACAAATTTTAATCAGATTTCTTTTATTTTATAAATTCACCCCCGATTTGTAAATTAAAAATAATATTTTATAATTTATCTAAATTTGTAAAAATTAAATTTAAATTTTTTAACATTTAGTTTTTAAATAAAAAATATTTTTCATAATCTATACTACTATATAATTTGTTCAATGTTTGTGCCATTTTCTGTCACACAAACAATTACTTTTGATGTGTCGGCGATTATTAATTATTTTAATTTATTAAATAAAAAAAAATTAAATAAAATATACTTTTTATAATACACTGTATATTATATATAGCGCGTGAAAGCATTGTTTAGTAAAGAGATAGATTGAGAGAGAGAGAGAGTATTGTTGCACGTGTTAACTATTTATACACATTTTATTACATGGATCTAACTATTAATAATTACATATAAAATTTAAAATAATTTTTATGATTCATCAATCGGGGAGTCTATCTATAAATTAAATTAGCATTAAAATGGTAGTTTTAGAGATATTAATAGTTTTATCGGCTTAAATCTATATTATAGACAGCCAGCAAAAAAAGTATTGTTTTTATGCAGTTATTCATATATAAAATGATAGTTTTATTACTTAATTATTAATTAGTTAGGTTAGTTTGGGGTGAGTGTGAGGTTAGGAAGTGGTTGGGTGGGTGGGTATAGGTTTGGAGCAATTAATTGTCTACTGGCTGTCTATAATCTAGATTTGTTCCGTTTTATCATATTTAGATAAAAAATAGGCTTAAATCTATATTATAGACAGCCAGCAAAAAATTTTCTACTGGCTGTCTATAATATAGATTTGTTCCAAAAAATATTATATATATTGTATTAATACATAAGTCATTGTCTTAATATTAGTTTAAAGGTATGAAATCATATTTGTTTTTAAAACAATAATACTCTATATAGTTTTACTATTTATAGTTTAAAACTATATACAGTAATACAGCAACAATATAAACTTTATATTGATATTGATAACAAAATTTTATATTTTATACTGTATTTAATACAAGAAATATTTGTTGAATTATAATAAGCAATACTTTTTAATCAAAAATACATAAAAACTTATTTTTTAAATGTTTTGTTTCAATTATTGGGGATTATATAGTATAGCTCCCACTTGTTGTTCACGAGTTTATTATTTAATTATATATTTTAATTCTAATATTATTGTCGCGTGAATTACAATTAATTTTTATAGATAAATAAAAGTTTATTATTTTGTTAATTGATCTCAATTGAAACTCAAATGTGGCAAAAAATCATTATTATTTAATGATTTATTGTTAACTTAACCTAACGTATTAGTGTTTGCTCCGTTACCTAACCTGGTGTTCGATCCGCAACCTTAACCTAATTATAATGGTATTACACAAATGTTAACTTAACCTAACCTAATGTATTAGTGTTCGCTCCGTTACCTAACCTGGTGTTCGATCCGCAACCTTAACCTAATTATAATGGTATTACACAAATGTTAACTTAACCTAACCTAATGTATTAGTGTTCGCTCCGTTACCTAACCTGGTGTTCGATCCGCAACCTTAACCTAATTATAATGGTATTACACAAATGTTAACTTAACCTAACCTAATGTATTAGTGTTCGCTCCGTTACCTAACCTGGTGTTCGATCCGCAACCTTAACCTAATTATAATGGTATTACACAAATGTTAACTTAACCTAACCTAATGTATTAGTGTTCGCTCCGTTACCTAACCTGGTGTTCGATCCGCAACCTTAACCTAATTATAATGGTATTACACAAATGTTAACTTAACCTAACCTAATGTATTAGTGTTCGCTCCGTTACCTAACATGGTGTTCGCCTTGAAACCTAACCTATTTTTTAATGATATTACTATTTTATACAGTATTTCTTCATTTATTATATAAAAAATTATAAATTTAATTATAAATTAAAAATTAATTATTAATACATATTATTATTTTTTACTTATTTGTTATATAAACATATTTATTTATACCGATATTAAATAAAACAATTAGAACACGCGAGACTATAAACTTTTTAATTAAATATATTAAATATTAATGTCGTTACAACAAGTGGGAGCTATACTATATAACAACCCAATTATTGTTGAGTAAAATATAATTTACTAATAATACATATATTTATATGATATCGTATATCACAGGCATATCATATTATATTGTGTTGAACTGCGGTTTGATGTTTGATACACAACTTAGAGGAATAGGAGAGCACCGGTTGTTATGCGTGGGTCGGTATGAGACCTACAACCGATTATCAACCAATTGCTTATAGATTATCACCTGAAGGGTCGGTGTGAGACCTATCGGATGATAAAAGGGTTGATCACTTGCAGTAGTGGTGGCCAAGCGTAAAGCTAGAGCTGATCCCAATCTGGATGTCTGTCCTATCTCTTGATATCACGCGATACGGAACGGTAGGTTAGAGTTGATGGACAACCGGGTTGTATGTATGTCTTGAATGATGTGTACAACCGGTTGGACTCTTTAGATGATAGTTACAATAATGATAACAGCGATGGCTATGAATGGTATGATTAACACAAGTATAAGATAATTATAACAATTTATTGATTAGTTTAAGACAATTGAGGATACAATGGATTGTATGGTTAAAATGGTGCTATCAGTGGAGCACATGTATGATGTGAGTACAGTATGGTATGAGAGTCAGGTATGACTGTTGTGTATGACGGCTGGCACTGTACTAAAGTAGGTGTAAGTAATACACTTGTTGAGAAACTCATATTTTATATTTTATTTAGCCTTAATTTTAATGTTTATCTTTTGTATTATTTTATTGATACCTATTTTTGTGCATTTAATCCCTTATTTTTAATTCATTTATTGATTTGATCGCTCTATACCTACCTTTTCCTATGAATGATCGATCAATGACACCAATAACTGGCGCCAAGTGATCGATCAATACAACTGTCCTTATATTCAAACAAACCAATAGCCGTACACCAAATACCTATACATTCCTCTCTTATAAATACCAGTACTGACACACCAGACAGGCAGTGCAATCCTAAACACCATTACTATCAGTCATTATACTGTACACACCATTGCATTCACATACATGTGCTCTTAAATTATACTACTTTTATAACCATTGTTTTAACTACTATTTTAATTGTCTTAAGTATAATAAAGTATTGTAACTAAACTGTGTCTAAGTTATTGTCTGCACCTAATCACTGGATCCATCATCACATCCACACTATCATTCATCTCAAGCATTGTTTGATCGATTACCACTTCAAGTCTACCATTTCGCTGGCCATCCATACAAGTTATCGAAGTTATCAATAGTACTAACGGATCGATCCCTGGCCTACACTCCGGTCACCACTACTGCAGATCTGTACATCATTTTGATTGACACATAAAGTGCCTTTCAAGTGATCACTAAATCAATTGAGAAGTCTTTGACCGATCAATTGATACCGTTGTGGGAATTGAGGGAAACTATCTGTTATTGGTCTCATACCGACCCACGCTAGACAACTGATCCATAAGTTTAACTTACTAACCACAACACACTATTTATAGTTTTATGAGAGAGAACTGGTAGGTGTAGGGATAGGTTAGCTATCATTGGATAGTTTGAATATTGGAACCGTTGAACGGGTAGTTTGGTGTCAGTGGTTTGAGATCAACAAACGGTTAGTATAGGGAACGGTAAGTATTAGGGATATTGTGTGAAATCAATACTAGGAATTGAGCACAAAATAGGATACAAAATAAATATATACAAAATTACTGAGAATTTAAATACAAAAATACTTTATAACTAAATTAGCTTAAGATAATGTAGTATACGTTACAATTGATTATGAAATAGTGATCACATGGGTTGGAAAAATACAAGGTTTTCAGTTTTGGATTTGTAAAATACAATGTATTTTACAATTATAGAAAAATTACATTAATAATTATAAAATATTACAAATTACATAATTTTAATATCATTATTAGAATAGTTGTTTTCTAAAACTAATAAAAATTAATATTAATTATTTTATTAATATATTTCATTACCAGAATTAAATTGAAGTTATTTTCAAATTTTTTCAAAATAATTATTATTACAAAACTTGTGTTTGTTTGTGAATTTTAGTATTTTTGTTATTAAGTGGCGCTAAAATTTGTTTGTAATCCAAAATTGTCATATAGTTTACATTGTATTATACATACACTTTGTCTTTGCCAACAACTGATGATCAGTGATGACAGTCTGTATGACAAATGTAAATGTTGTTCACTAAAGGGATTTAATGATAAACTTATCATTTGTTATATTTGCACAAACTTTGTATACAATTAGCATACAGTATAGTATACTACAGAATATTTGAATACTACTGTATAGTATACTTAGTATACGATAATCACTGATAACTAAACTAATAATAATAATAATATTTTGCTGTACTTTGGCTTATAATTTATAAGTAATAAGTTATAAATATTGTTATTATAAATGATATTTTGTTTTGAATAACATATTCATTGTAAAGTAATTCAATTTTAACAATAATTATTATTCAACAAAAAAACAATTTGGATAAATTTGTGACATTTGTACAATTATTACAAAAAAATTATATTAATATAAAATGTATATTATTTAGTAAAATGATCAATGTACTTTATATTAATTTTTATAATTACGGTTACTATAATAAATGTTGATATACAGTATGTAAACGTATAAATTGGACAGTAATACCTTGGTGCAACAACTTTATCCAATAGATGTCTATCTAATGCAAGTCTATGCAAATACAATGATATCATAGTATTGTCTAAATGCATATGTAGTCTATGAATAGCATAAAAACACATATTTTCAACTATTATTTTTTTAATCAAATCTAATATTATAATTGAAATTTTTTATTTATATTTTATTTATTTATAGTAATAACACTTTTTAAATAAAAAATTTCAATTATAATATTAGATTTGATTAAAAAAATAATAGTTGAAAATATGTGTTTTTATGCTATTCATAGACTACATATGCATTTAGACAATACTATGATATCATTGTATTTGCATAGACTTGCATTAGATAGACATCTATTGGATAAAGTTGTTGCACCAAGGTATTACTGTCCAATTTATACGTTTACATACTGTAGTAAACAATTTTGCATTTATTGAATGGTCCCTAGAATTGTATTAAATATCATAAACTTTTCAATGCATTTGTCAATACTATACAGTAATTAGGGTTAGATTGAGATTCCCAGGGAGGGAAGTTCCCAAATAAAATCCCTCCAATTTTCCCGGAAAATATGGAAAATATATTATATTCCCTCCCTTGATCGTTAGAAAGGGAATATATAATTTGTCATGCATTAAAAAATACCTAATCTCAATGACTATGTGCTTCAATTGGGACCAGTATGTTAGTAATAACTCAATCAAAATATGATTCAAATATTATTAAATATTTAGTAAAAACATTAAATACATTTTGTAGACATTTACTATACAAACGTGTTTTTAATTAAACATTATGTAAAGTGAGTTAGGGTACGATAGGTGGTACCACAAGGAAATGTCTTCCCAGGGAATTCCCAGGGAACAGGGAATATAAGGAACTTATGGAAAATAAGACGAGGGATGGAATCTGATCTAACCCTAACAGTAATAGAGTATTAATAGAATATTTAAAACTAAATTTAAAACTATTTTTACTGTAATTATCGAAAAGTTTTGTTTTTGTTATCATATATTAAATGTTAAATAATATTAATATTATATTAAATAAGTAAACATTTATTTTTTGGGATTAAAAAAATTGATGTAATGTGTTGTCACAGTTGACTACAAACATGTGGTCTTATTATTATTAATACAAACTTGTATTAACACAACACAACACCAATGGATAACATTGAGACCATCGATGAAGACGACTGCGACGGTAATAAAACACTTGATAACCAGTTTTATGAATGTCTAGTCATCGATGGCCACAACAAACGGTTTGTCTGTAAATATGAAAACTGTGAACAAACAGAAATTGATGAATCAGTTATGATTAATCATCTAAGTCTACATTTGGTCCAAGATTTGGTTGATAATGACAATGATATCAATGGTATGCAAAACATTTATAGCAATTTTGTTACGGTTTTACTAATAATTTATGTTTTGTTTTTTAGACATTCAATGTCAGGAAGAAGAAGAAAAACAAATTGATTTTCGAGTTGTTATCGATTTGTCAGAAGAATCCAATAATTCTAATGATTGCGAAAATACCGACAATTTATTACCTAAAGTCGATATAAACTCATTGAATAACGGTTGGGAACAATGGATTCAAAGGAAACAAATTGATAGCAAAGACATACATTTCTGCAATTGGAGTGACTGTCACTTCGAGACTGATCTGAGAATCAAATTGAAACGACATATTATGAATAAGCATTTGAATGACAAGACTGACACAAATATTCAGAAAACAGATAGTATTTGTCATCAAATATTCAATCATAACGAGTCAGTCGTTAAGTTTGAATGCAATTCAGAAATTTCAAGAAATACAGCAAAGTATGAGAAAAGTAAAACTGCAGCGAAAGATATGAATAAATTGAATGATATGCCAATTGAAATGAAAAATAACGATAATTCAAAGTTTGAGTCATTTGTAAGCAATTTGATTGATGTCAGTGTCGGCCAAAACGGTCGGTTAAGTCTCAAAGGTATGGCAAGTGTTAAGAAATTGAAGGATCACATTGACTGCAAAGTAGTGGATGGCGTCAAATGGTATTACTGTCGTTACAATGATAAGTGTAACTATCGGTCTAAACGCGGACAAGCACTTTGTATTCATATCCATACGGCTCATATTGGCGTCTATCTCAAGTGCTTTCAAACCAATTGCGGTAAAATTTTCCGCACGGCTACCTCATGGCGTGAACACCAGAAATGTCATGTCTGCAACTTTGGATGCAAAGGAGTTACTGGTGTTTGTAGTAATAGAAATATTAACAAATATCGAGAAAAGGTGGTCACAGACACAAACATAAAGGCCTATCGATGCAAATGGTCCGACTGTAACACTACAACAGTCCATTCATCGGGTATTCGGGTAATTGTATAGTTATATAACATTTAATTGATTAAAAATTTACATTATATGCAATAATTTAGTGATTACCGGTAATTAATTTGATTTGTTATTTATTTCAGAGACATATTCATAACACACATATCTGTCCCTATTATAATAGCGATGTTTGGAAAGACAAGTTTAATGAATCTCTACAGAGTTGTGATGATAACAACAATAACATATCCAACGATTATATTATTAAACCAAAACAACAACAAAAACAATACTTATGTCACAATAATGGGTGTAAATTGTCTTTTTATAATGAAGTTGAACTCAGAAGACACGAAAAATTGTTTTGTGAGTTAAGAAAATTCTCCCAAAAATCTGCAATTAATAATAAAAGAGGTTTTACTAAAAACAAAAATAACAAGAATAATGAAGGGTATGGTAACTATAAATCGATTGTTAAAACAAATAAAAACAGTTTAAATATAGTCAAACAAAAGCAAAAATTGTCTAAAAATGTTACTAAAAATGAATCTAAGATAACGAAATCTTTAAACAATATCAATGATTGTCAAACTAGTAAAACACAAGTAAATGACATAACAACTAATTATCATCAAATTAATCAGTTAATTAATAACAAAGATATTGATCCCAAATGCCAGAAATATGTGGATATTAGTATATTTAATGGTAAACTCTAAATATGTATATATTTTTAATTATCATTTAATTAATTTTAAATGTTTTTTAATTTTATGACTTTTAAAGGAGACGATTATTTTTTATGTAAATACTATGACTGCAAGTTTTCAACAAAAATTGTTTCCAAAATTAATGAACATATTATTCGTCTTCATTTGGGATTAAATCGTATTCCCAATAATGAGATGAATCTCCGACTTAGAAAACAAGCGAATAACATGACACCTGAAGAATCTTCAAATCAATTGGATCTGAGCTGTGGTCACACAAGTGATAACAATAGGAAGTCATTTAACTTTAAAAGCCTAACCATTCCATTGAAGAGAATCCATTCATTACACGAAAATAAAAACGATTATAAAGTAAAGAGACAAAAGATTTGTAATAAAAATAATCCAATAAACAAACCACAAGAGACAGTAAATAGAGAATTGAGGTCAAAGATCAAGAGGACAGCCGATAAATTAAAGAAAGTGTCGGTAAGTGATGTCAATAAAGATGAGTCCACTTTGATTAAGATTACTGATAATAGTCATAATCATAACAAATGTGAAGATATGTTATCACAAGAGAATGATAACATAAATAATGATAAAAATGTCAAAACAATAAGCAATGATTTCATAAAAAATAATTATGAGATTAAATTAGTGGATTCATTGTCAAACTTTTTCTGTAAATACGATATCAAAAGATGTCGATACTATGGATTTGATTTACAAGAGATTGAGGAACATATTCGTGACAAACATTTAGCGTTTTGCTGCGATATCAACAACTGTACCAAAGAATTCAAGAATCAAAATCTGTTGGATGTCCACAAACGTAATCATAAGTGCGGTTTCGGTATTAAAGGCATGAAACCGACGGGTGTTTGTGCTCTCAATAATATTCGCAAATTTAGAGAAGAAAAAGTGTTTAACAATCAACTACTTTATTCGTGTCTTTGGAAACACTGTTCTTATATTACTGAAGACAAAAACATGTGTTTAATGCATGTCCACAATCGACATATTTGTCTCAATAGACCTAAACATTAGAAACAATTTCTTTTAAAAAGTCATAAAATTTAATAAAAATCTCATATTTTTTATAAAATTCTAATAATTGTAAAAATGACTTATATTTTTATACTATATTATTATCATTTATTTTTGTTTTATATATTTTTTTGAATTTACATCTTAAGTGAAGTTATTTAGAATAAAAACAATAAGTAAAAAGAAATCACTTTTACTTAATTACTTTAATAATATATATATAAATATTTCCTTCATTTACTAATTTTTATTCCCGGAATTTATTACTTTTGTATTATTAGTTACAAATGGATTTGAAACCCAAACAATACGATCATTAATAGACTGTTGTTGTCTGATATTATTTGTTAATCTCATTGCACTTTTAGTGTTTGACTGTCCAAAAATGTGTCGAAATTGATCCAACTTTGATGATAACAATGCAAAACAATAAAATAAAGTTTTGTTAGCATTATATTATTTATTGGTCGTTAACAACAATTATTATTTGTTACCTGCGATGAGCTAATATAGAGTGGATCAACAAATATGATGAACACAACGCTTTGACTACACGGCGGTGTTGTCAAAGAACCGGAGTATCGGTAAAACAAGTTCTTGTTTTTGGGTAATAAGTCTTTCAAACTGATGGGTAGATTAAGGTTGACATATGAATCAAATTTCTTTATGCGATACAACTCTTTAGTTATCGGTGTAATCACTTGATTGTTGATATCATTGACTTCAATGAATCCAAAATCTGTGATGACTTTTGTCTCAATAAAAATAGTGATTACAACCAAACCATCAGTTTTATTGATAGCGTTACTTATATTACCGTATAATTCATTGTAATGAACCAAATGAACCTTTTTTAGTGAAAATAAAAAATATTTTTATTAATACTATACCTTAATATAGCAATCAATTATAATAATGAAATATTGTCATCACCTCAGCTGATCTAAAAACACCATTTATTGAATGCTCTGAACCATTAAAATCATTGTTTCCCCAATGAAAATGAAACGAATCCAGAATATACTTCTTGTAGTCGACAGCTCTACCAGTAATGTATGGCATTCTCTCCTTCTTATGATTTGACGATAAAAATACACGAACTTTGAGATTAAAATAAAATACAATTAATTGTGAATTTGGAAATAATGTATAAATTTATAATACCTGTGTGTCCATTATTTTCAACCCTATACCTATCAAACTGTATATCATATTTGTAAAATTTGATTTGTAAATTGTTATTAATTTTAACTTTAGTCGTATCTATATTTATTGGTGATCCATGTTTTCCGTGACATAATTTAAATTTTCTATTCCAGTGATCCTGATCTTAAAATTGCATATTTTTTTTAAAAAATTAGTTTTATTTATTAATTAAACAATTTTTAAAATCAATTTTCAAAATTTCTTACTTTCGTAACTCCATTCTTCATCCTTATTTTGAATCATTGAAAATATTATTATTATATGAATACTATAGATATAAATTAAATATTTTAATAAAATGTTTGCTAACATTTTGGAAAAAAATATTAAATTTGCTATTTTTAAAGAATAATTTTTATATTTATATATTAATTTCTAATAGTAAACGAAGAAATGAACTTTTAATTTGTTTAAATCATTTTTTTAGAAAGTTTTATATAATAAAAAAAGTTTATTGAATTATTAATAGAAAAACAGGTGATTCAATATTTTTTATCTATAATGTAATAAAATCTGTTATCAAAATGTTAATCTATTGATTCATAGTTAGTATTTTAATAATTTATCTCAATATTAATCTTTTATTTGTCCATAAAATATGCAAATTGTATAGAATTGTACTCATTTCATAAATAAATTTATTAATGCTATCAATAATTAATGGTAAAATAATTAAATAAAAACAATAAATTTTCTATAAACAATTTTATTTGCTTAACCTTTAAAAAAATTATTAAAAAATAAATGTATGTATAGATAAAGAATAACATTTTATAAAAAAAAAAACAAAACAGAAACAACATTTACTGTAGAATAATATGGTATAGGTTTTAAAAATAAATAGAAACAAAATTTGATTAAAAATATCAAAATAACAATTTGTCGATTTGTTTGTCAATTCAGATGTCAAATCAATGTTTGATGTTTTCAATAAATTTGTTAAATTTTGAAACACTTGTTATGAATTGCTGTTCGATAGCTATTATAAAATCATTGGTAATCTCTTGACATCTTTTTGTTAGACATTCTGTTAATTTATGACTTAAGTGTTGACTAATGTGTTCAATGATATCATTAGTGAATACAGAATTAAATTCACAGACAAAGCATTGAAAGATAAAGCGATTCTCTGAACGAAATAACTTCTTTGAGCTCTTTATTTCGATAAGTGATTCAATACTATCAACACACGTACCAAACAAAAGCTCAGACATCTCTTTCTGTATTTTGTTCGACAAATTCACTGACTTTTGATTTGAGTTTTCATTTAAAGACTGTTTTGACATTTGCATTGATTGGCAACATTTGAATGTCATGTCGAGTGGCGATTCATGTGGCAAATGATCGTTATTGTGGTTAGAACTCAATTGATGACAATTTTCAACTAAATTCTGATGATTTATCTCATTAACTAATGGCTTATTATTGCGTTTATTTTTGATGACATATTTGATCACTTCCTCAAAACCATAATCCGACAAATTGGTAGAAATATTCTCTTTGGATCGGATCTCTTGTTTCGACTTCGTTATAATCACCTTATTATTGGTCACCGGTTTAGGCTTTATATCTAATTTTATTTTCTTAATCATATCAATTGTTTTGGCAATTGGATGACTATTGGCATCGGTGACACTCAATGGTTTGGAACCAATCATTTCATTGTTGGAATGTCTGTCTTTGAGATGTTTATTGAGTAACCATTTGGTGACAAATCGTTTGGGGCATAGATTACAATCAAAGTGATACTCAAGTGTCGAATGACTCTTCAGATGGAGAGACAGTGCTTTGCGATTCGTATAACTCTTTATGCAATTATTTTGAGTGCATTTGAATCTGTATTTTAATGGTTAATAAAAATATTAGATTTAGGTTTAGACTATGTTTGCCATCAATTCGTACGGTTTGTCTTCCATATGTCGGATCACATGAACGCGTAGTTCACACTTCTGGTAGAATTGTTGGCCACAGTTGTTGAGCCAACACTTGTATGGCTTTTCATTGATATCTGAAGAAAACAATGGATCAATCAATCTATAGGTCGTACCACTCGTTTCATTTGACACCACACTTACGTCTTCGGATATGTCGGACAGCTATCGACGACTTGTTGGTCGAGAAATGACACGATTGGTCGTTACAGTGATAATAGTAGCGACCATTTTGAAAGACTTTATGAAAATGATTGCAATATTTGTCTATTGAATCCAAGTGTGGATACTTTTGGTCCAACTCTTTGTCCACCAAATGTTGGTATTGATGTATCACTTGTTTCTTTGGTCTTTTGGTCGAATCATTAGCCGATTTGTCATCCATTGAATCCATTTGTGTCTCCATTACATCCAAAAAATGTCTTCAAATGTCTTCACTTGTATTGAAATGATGTCAACATTTGATGAATCAATCAATTAATCGAATGATTGTATCGTTTGAAGAGTCAATGTATGACTCAGTGAGTGATTCAATGCACTAAAGGTATAGTCAATGAGTGTATGTATTGTAGAGTATATTGCAGTGAAAGCATCACTCAATTAGTCAGTAATTCTAATGAAATCTAAACCAAAGTTTAAACTTTAAATTATAAACTGATTATTGGTTTCTATTGATAACTGCAATCCGTTTACAACTCTAGAGTCTATTCATCACTCAATCACTCAATCAATGTATTAATTGTCATAATTTAGATATAAGTCATGTCTTTAATGTTTTTCAATAATATTTAAACAAATAAATACATCAATTATATTGAATAAATTTACAAAAATAAATGTATCATTTAATGTAATGTATAGACAGTTCAATACTATTTTATATTGAATAATAAAATGTTAATTTTAGGTAAATGTTAAGTTAATAACTTTTTTTGTATAGTATTTTATTGCTTTAAATCAATAATTGTTTTATAAAACTTTTATTACTTATAAAGAAAATAATTTAAATTTTTAATTTAATAATTAAAACAAAAATATTTTTGATAGTATTAACTATTTGTTAGAATATATCGTAAATAGTTTTAACATAATATAACAAATAGATAAAGATTTTAATGTTTTTGTTAAATATCTGTAAACTTTTATACTTAATATAACTAAACATTAGTTTTGTCTTATTTTGTATATTATATACTCTGTATTAATGATGTAAAACAAGATGTTTGTCATGTCTTAAACCAAGACGTCAAGTGATAGAGTAGACCAACACATGAAGTGACAAAACGGGATTTTGGCAAAAGTTATACCAATACTATGTTTAATATTTATATATCAATAGTTATAAAGTAGTTTAGTATAAAGTATAACATGAAATATTACACGGAATATTGAAAAATAAATTAGTATATATTGAATACATTAATTTATATATAGTATATATATATATATTATATATTATTAAAATCAAAAGCGTATGATTGAAAAAGCAATTATATGTTTAAATCACGCAAACAACTAATTATCCGACAATATTAATTTGTACTAATAATACCAACAAAAAAATAAAAACAATTTTAGGCAAATATACTTTATTAGACTTATAGGTGCTATTTTGCATTTGTTATAAATGCCAATAATAGTTGTTTCAAAAATCATTTAACAATACATTAAAACATACATATTTTGTTTACGAGTTTCTAAATTTTATATAATCAAGAAAATCAATAATTTAATAGAAAATAGTATACTTTGATATGTAAAAAATAATATACAATATTTCCTACAATTTCTAGAATTTAGATTATTGTTGATTATTGTAAGTTTAACTTTTACAATCATAGATTTTATTATATAAAAATATATATTTTTGAATAACATTTTGTTGTTATTAAAATAATGATATTATATATTTTTTATGTGAATCTTGTCTTATTAATAGTTGTTTCAATCATTTTGAATATAAATTATACTGAAAGTAATGAATGTGTAAACTATGATAGATTTGAAAGTGCATTGAAAAGTACTCTAAAGAGTTACAGTCAAAGCAAAGATAACTCGGAGGACAACAAAAATGGTATCAATGGTACCGAAGATGGTATTTATTTATTTTTAAAAACATAATCAGATAATTATAATTGAAATTCAATTAAATTAATAATAGTTCCCAAAACTGCTGAAGAGTTGAGTGTAGATAAGGAACAGATTAAAAGAATACCTATTTGTAAGTCATTGTAGACATTGATTTAGTCAGTGATATATACGGTATAATTAAATATAAGACATTTTTAATAGATGATGGAAAACCTTTAAATATAAATATGACTTTTTACATTGATGATATTAATTCAATATCAGATATTAATATGGTATGTAAATCCAAAATTATAAAAGACAATAGTTTTTTGAAAAATTATATAAATCTATACATTTATACAAAGGATTATAGGGTTGACTTCTATTATAAGCAACAATGGCTGGCAATGAAACCCGATTGTCAAATGTATAAGAATTCAATGATTGGTAGAAATATAAGTCTTGTAAATGTCAGTCAAAGTGATAAACTGATTATCAATAAGGAGTACTTCACGCTATTCTGGATTCCAGATATTATGATCTCAAATGCTAAAGAAGTCAAACAACAATCAGAACTCATTGAAACAATTCTTTTGCAAATACATTTTGTCGGCAATAATAATGGTTAGTATGAGTGGATCAGTTGAATATTACAATAATTATAATTAAATTGTATAAAAAATACAACAGAAGACTGTTATATGGAGTATTTGGGCCGATATTACTCGATAGTCTCGTGTCCGATGGACTTTCGTGACGTACCCATTGATCTCCAGAAGTGCTCCATTCAAATGAGGAGCTGTTTGTCTAATATTATCCATTTATTTAGTCAACTTTTTTTTATTTTTTATTAATATATATTTTAAAAATATTTGTTAAAAATAATTAGTTGCATTCAATGAGGACAGAATACAACTTAATTGGTCCCGAAATGTTGAATTCAATCCCGATCTTAGACTTCTTGAGCACGATTTTGAGATAACTCAAGAAAGAATAACTACCGAAATATTTAAAGGTTTTAACAAATAATTTAAACCTATTTTAATATAAAATGTATTAATTATTAAAATTTGATTATAATTTGATTATTATTTGATTAGAAACCTATTCGCTGTTAAAAATTAAAATAGAATTTCAGCGAAAAATAGCCAACAAATTAGTTGGAATATATACTCCAAGTTTTATCATTGTTTTGATCACATTTTGCACGTTTTGGTTGGGAATCACTGCTGTATCTGAAAGAGTTACCATTGGTATCACAGCTTTGTTAGCATTGGTCACACAGTTTAACGAAGTGCGACAATCACTGCCACCCACTTCTTACACAACGGTTCTCATTTAAATAACAAAGAGTTAAATATTTGTTAACTTTTATTTATGACCATTTCATTAAACAGGAAATTGATCACTGGATGATAATGTGTATTGTTATGGTGGCCGCACAGCTGGTCCAATGCACTATTGTTGACTTTGTCTATCATCGACAACAACATCAACTTAAGGTCAAGAAAACACAGATTGATGTTATCAATCGATTTAGGAAATCAGCGCAAAACAAACAAATCGGTGGCAAAGGACTAAAAGTTGATATTTCTAATATTGATAGTCATAATCATGATTATCATAATAATAATAATTCAAAAGAGGTTTTTAATTTTATTGAATTAAATAAATCATATCTTAATTAATAATATTTTTTAGGCTAAAAAATGGCTTAATTTAAAAGTTAATGCAAACCGAAAGCCAAACTCTTGGGACGATATGTTCAAAACTAAAGCAGCAGTTTATAAGCCGCCTAACAATGACAACAACAATAACTTGATTGTTAACAAATTATCCAAAATAATGGGTAAATTATTATCAGTACCGGTAGGACCTGATAAGTCTGAATACCTACCGATGCGCATCGATGCCGTTTCACGGATATTGTTTCCGATGACATTTGCAATTATTTGCATATTTTATTGGCCATTAATGTTGTCGAAAGCTTTTTAATTATATATTTTTTATTTAATTAAAATAAATAGATAACTTGTATATTATTATACTGTATAGTACAGTACAGTATAATATTTTCTTAATATTTATTGTTTTTGCTTTTCATTTGTTTTATACACTTTTATATACTTCAATAACTTTTTTTAGATTATTTTTATCTGCAAAACAATATTATATTCACAACTGATTGATATTGAGTTATAATTTTGATAAACTGTTGAATCGCGTGAAAAAAGTGTATCAAAAAAGTAAAGAATTAAGTGTTTGAAAAATATAACGTTTAAATCAATTGATTGGTTTCACACAATATATTTGGTGACAATTCTTTCTTCTACTTCAATAGTTTTGATTTAAGATTATTCACATCAATCACATATAGACTCATCCAAAGTATTTGTACTTTATTTTGCAAACTAATGCCATTCAATAGACAAAACAGAAGTGGATCCAAATCCAAAGGTGATGCCGATAACAGCAACAAGAAGTCGCAAATGCGGAGAAATTCAATGACCAATAGCTCCGACAACAGCAACAAGAAGTCGCAAATGCGGAGATTTTCAATGACCAATAGTTCCGACGAAAGCGACGGTCACAGTCAGGACCACAATATCCTGATGCTGGGACTCCGCAACTCCAAGACTCCCACCAAAGGTCGTGGTCAGGACACAGATGGAGAAGAAGACAATCTGTTTATGGCTTTATTTAAGAATTCAAAGGGTGAACCCAAGGGCTCGGCAAAGAGGAGGTCATCATTGGATGAATCGTTACTCAACAGTCGACAATCGAAATCTGCTCGAAGTGGACGACGAGCTATCACTGTTCAAGAAGAGTCTGATGATTATTGCACTGAAATTGTGGAACAGTTGAGACACAACAACAACTTATTGATCGATGAGCTAAAAGAGTCGCGCAAAGAACACAAACAGTTGAACGAAGAAAACAACAAACGAGTGGTCGATGCCATCAAAGAGATGCAGTCAGACCTGAAAAACACTTTATTGGAAGTATTGTCAAAATTGGTCAATAAATAGTCCATCTTTTGATTGGTTTGAATGCTTAGACAAAATTTTCTCAGTCATTGCTCTTCTCATTCATTTTCATATTTCATATCAAAATTTTAGTCTTTATTTTAGTGAAAAAACATCTGTTTATTAAACTTTTTACTATTACCTGTAATTGTATTTTATTTTCTAATATTCATTAAAAAATTATTTATTTATTATTTGGATTAATTTATATAAAAAATATTACCGGTAATATTTAAAATAATATTTATCGTATAATATTACAGATAATATCTTTTAATATAATTTGTATCATTTGTTTTATAATATATTTTATAAAATGGGCAAAAAATATATTTATAATTTATTTTACTATACAATATTACAATACAATACAACTCTAATTATAATATATTGCATAAATTAATATTAATATAAAATTATAATTAATAGGGTATATTAAACGGATAGTACTTATGTTTTTTGGCATAATCTACGACATTATATCTTAAATTTTTGTTTAGACTATCAATAGCTGTCATATCACTGTCACTAAGATTTAGATTAAATATTTCATAGTCTTCTGCAATATACTTCTTACTCGTGGCCTTCGGAATGACGACAATACCTCTCTGTGCCTGATATCTGATGAGTACCTGAGCGGCCGATACGTTGTGTTTATCGGCGATCTCTATTAGTTTGGTTTCATTCAACATTCTCCCGGTTCCCAATGGACTGTATGCTGTCAATACAATGTCATGTTTAGTACTGTAGTCCAGCAATTGTTTTTGATTAAGATATGGATGACATTCCACTTGATTGACCATAGGTTTGACTCGAGCCATACTTAGGATACGGTCGACCTGTTGGTGATTAAAGTTAGACAAACCAATTGATTTGGTAAATCCTTTGTCATAGACATCTTGCATCCCCTGCCAGGTCTCCACATAATCGACATCCGAGAAAAGCACATTTCCTTTATCATCAACGGGTGTCGTCATATTAGTACCTTCTTTGAGACCAAACGGAAAATGAACTAAAAATAGGTCGACATAATCGAGACCTAAGTTGTTTAAAGACTTCTTCATGCCCTCCATAACAAGCGGTCGACTGTGAAATGTGTGCCACAGTTTGGTTACAACAAATACATCTTCACGTTTCAACTTTCCTTCGCTGAACACCTTCTTAAGAGCCCTTCCAATGTCTTTCTCATTATCGTAGAGATAGGCGGTGTCAATGTGTCTGAAACCGACATCTAATGCATTCAATACAGATTCATAGATGACATCTCCTGTTGCCTGATATGTTCCCAGACCTACGATCGGCATTTTCTGGCCATTACTTAGAGTAATGGTTGTGGGAAGTGATTCACTTAATGTTAAAACAGTACATACTATCAAAAGTTTGCTAAACATTTTGTTTAAAATTATTTTTAATATTCAACTTATAATAGTTGTATAACTGTTATATTTTTTTCAGTTTTTATACCTTGACTTAAATACATTTAATAATTTACTTAACAATTAATTATTTGAAACTTTAGATATACTGTATACTATACAGTGTATAGTACTTATCATTTAGTGAAAGTATTTGATAAAGTATTGTTAAGTTATAATACTTTGAGTTAAATATAATCTATATATTTAATATTGTAGATTTTATAAACTATACTAAATAAAATATATTAACTTTTATAAAAATAAATGTTCTTAACTAATATCATTAAATATTTATAATTAATATTAATTTTTATATTATTGTTTGTACCTATTTATAAAGTACTGATTTAAATTGTTTGTTTTTGATAAGTTAATATTTTATTTAATAAAATTGATCTGTATTATTCAATAAAAAATTAACAATATAAACAAGTAATAATAATATTTTTTTCTAAAAATAAAATTATATAATAAAGTATAATATTTAAATATTAGGATTACAAAACTATTTAAAAATTACAACCATTAAAAATTAAGACTTCATAATTTATTTATTAAAATAACAAAATCTCATCTAAACTTTTAGTAAATGCAATATCAATATCAATACAATAATAATAACAATTTAAACTTAGATTTTATAAATAATATTATACAAAACTTATAATAATTTATAGTACAGTATTAGAAATTTATGCAAATGTGAAATTATTTTATACATTTTGAAAAATTCAAATTTTATAAAATCTAAGTTCAAATTGTTAATACTATTGTAAGTAATTACGAATAGAAATATACTGTATATAACAGTATTGTTTTCTAAGTATTTATGATTTCAATTTTATTTAATAATATCACAAAAAAATTAATTAAAAGCATTGATTGAACTATTAATTTACATATCAAACACTACATTACTGTATTGTATATTGTTTTGTATTCAATTAACTTAATCATAACGTGATATAAGTTTACAAACAATTTAAAAATATATTTTTAAAAAGTATTCATTGATTGAATCATTTGAATACTTTATGACATAAACTGTAAGTCAAATAATAAAGCATTAAATGAATCGATGAATGCATTCGACTATTGATTGACACAAACATTGATTTAATTGTAGTTTTTTTAGCCAAGAATTTGTCGACCATTGGATCAGCTCTTGAGTAATGCCAAAGACGAGATCCAGTCAACAACAATCATCAGATAGTTTGTTGTCAAAGAAGATGAAAATGAGTGGTAATTTCATGAATTTGGACGACGAAGTGGTTGAACTGATTTTGTCCGACTTGTCTCTCGTCAACAAACTGTCCATCAGATCGGTTAACAATAAAGTGAAGACATGTGTGGATCGATTGTTAGCCAAACAAAAGTGCATTACATTTATCAACACATATGGCCAGTCATGCGACACAATGCATAAATACGATCCGAAACATTTGGTCCAAATTTACCGAATTGGCGGCAATTTTAACGATAACAACCATTGTTTGGTACAATTGTTGGCCAAATTACCAAATTTAAAACACGTATCATTTGACAACAATATTACGATCACTAACCAAATGTTAGAGTTTATCTTCAATCGTAGTCCACAATTGGATTCACTATCTTTAATGGACTATCGTCTCAATTACCACGTATTTGATTGGAAACGATTGGGTAAACAATTGGCTGATAAACTGATTTCATTAGAAATTGAATGCCGAATGAATCAACAAATATCTGATAAAGAATTATCTCATTTGGTGTCACAACTGGTCAATCTTCAAGAGCTTAAGATAGTTGGCAACAGACATATGGAGAAAGTGTTTAACAATTTGGGTCCAAAAGTTGTCAAACTTGAGCTAAAGTATTGTTGGAAATTAACAGTACCCGAGATAATGGTATTAAAAGATAAGTCATTGGAAAAACTAGTTATTTGGTTTCAACCGCTGATGAGTCGGTGTCACGAAGATATTTTTGATTGCATTTGCCAAAACCTGACGGATCTAAAGACACTGAAATTTAATCATTTCATGAAAATTGACTCAATGAAGATAATCGACAATCTGAACCAATTGAAGACATTCAACTATAACTTCAGTGGACATCTTCCAACTCAAGCTCCTAATATTAATTTCAGAGTATATTTTCCCCTTCCGTTTGGCTATTTTGCTCAACCGATGCCATCATTATTGTCACTGAAATTGACAAATATTTCATTAACACCATTGGTATTATCAAAATGGCTAAAGATATTGCCGAACCTACGAGACCTATCATTGGACACTAGGTTTGACTGTATTTGTCTTCGCAACACAACCGGTGGCTGTCATTGTTGTGTTCAGTCGTGTTTCATGTATTTATCTCATCTCAAGAACTTACGATCTCTACATATGGCTAATCCTAACACAACTCATTATTATGAATGGCTGTCACTCGTGGATCAAATTACAGACTACACATTAATAGCGTCTAAAGTGAGTTCAAAGTTTTTAATTGTCGTATTAAACACATTGTTAATGTTGGCAACGAAATCCAATCGTATTATTCGGGTTCGTCTATTTGCCGCCAGTGACCATATTCGCCGCAATATTGATGGTATCAATTGGTCCGGTACTAAACAACTCAGAGTCATAACTGATTAATTTTTTTGTGACTATATTTATATTTATCAATAAATTTGTATCGTTTGATAAAAAAAAAGTTTATAAAAATCTATATAAAAAACTTTTAGTATTTCCAATTGATTTCTAAATTAAAATGATGTTATATTGAAGTGATAAACAGTAATATATAAATAAGTTTTTAATAATTCTTTAAAAGAAGTTTATTATCGCAATTACCGTAAATTCTTTAATAATGTTTTGATTTAATTAATATAACTTAATTAACTAAATTATACACTTAATTAGGTTATATACTTATGTACTGTATGAACATTTCTAAATTTACATTAATTGCTACTCATATTAAATATTTTTACTGTATTTGTTAAATAAAAAATACTGTATATTAACGGTAATTATGAAAATTTAATTGAAAGTCATCAATAAAATACTGTTTAGCCATAGACTATAGTCATCTATCAACAATATACGGGTATATTTTAAAAACTTATAGTATATAATAATATAAAATAATGGTTTAAATTTTATAATTCAATAATATTTTAATAAAAGGCATTTATAACTACAGTATTAATATATTGTTAACATACAAATAATACCTGTATTTTATATTTTAAGGTAAACTATTTAGAGTATTGCAAAGTTTGTATTCAATGTATTGTACAGTAAAAAACAGTAATCAATAATTTCATTTATGTTTTTGTAATTAATGTTATTTAAGAAGAATATTACATTAATTATTAATAAAGTAATTTAACTACAATTGAGTATTGATTGAAAATTTAATACAAATATATGTTATATTGTTATTTTGAAACCAAATATGTGTTATTAACAAATAGTAATCGTCTCCTAAAAAAACTATAGGAAACTATTACTTAATGACTATATTTGAATCATAGATTGATTAAAACATTGATATTGATTGTGAATTACTAATATTATAATTTATTTGTAATTTTTAAATAGCATTGAATCAATAAATTCAATTGAATATGACTATACAATAGGCTATATGTGGACGTCGTTAATGTGTGCCACCAAATGATTGAATATATGTTATGTTTTCCGCTTCCGTTTTCACACAATTTGTTGTGCTTTGCATTCATTGATTGATTAATTCAATTGACTTATAGTGTGTTCACTGCTTCTCCAAAACACTTGAATAGGTATTTAAAAAATATTTAAATCTAATTATATATAAATTGATTAAATAGTTTTGTCACACGTGTTGTCATCATTTGTGACCATTTGATGTCTGGCCAGTTGTGGTATGAATGACACTTAATCAGTGACCAGTTAGCGGACACCGATTACCGAATCACGTGTTGTCGGCACTGATTGGCGCCATTTATAGCCATTGACAACGGCTTGACTCTGATATGTCCATCAAATTAATGACACATTTTTATGTTTCTTTGATTTAGAGCTGATTTAGTCATTTTAGTCGAGACTCGTTTGAGTGAAGAATAATCGTAAGACAATGTCTGGTGATAAGTAAGTTTCAATTAATAAGACATGAGTTTTACAATCACTTAACCAATTGATGTTCACAGAGGAGTCATTGCCAATCCAAACGCTGATCCCGAAGGAGGAGAACTCGACCCGAAGCAAGGTTTGTGACCACTAAATAATCACTTGTAATATGTTTTCAAACTTAATGTATTATATAGTAAACGCATTGACCGCACAAGTCATGAATAATCCCGAAGTGTTGGCAGCAATGCAGTCAAAGTTGGCCGGAATGATAGGCATGTCGTCCGGATATTACGATTCACTGCCAAATATTGTTAAAAGACGAGTAAAGGCACTCAAGAACGTACAGATAGAGAAGATCAAGATTGAGGGCGACTTTTACAAAGAGTTACACGAATTAGAAGTCAGATATGCGGCCAAATATGTACCACTTTTTGAGAAACGAACACAAATTGTGAACGGAAGCTATGAACCTAACGATGAAGAGGCCAACTATCCATCTGATGAAGAGGAGGAGGAAGAAGAGAACGAGTTGAGCGATGGCGTCAAAGAGAAAGTGAAAGTTGAGGACAAACCAGAAGATAAAAACATTAAGGGTATTCCCGAGTTTTGGTTGACTATATTGAAGAATGTGGACACATTTGCCGAGAATATTCAAGAGCACGACGAAGACATACTTAAGCATTTGATTGACATTAGAGTTACACTTATCAAAGAGCCGGCGGTATTACTAAGATTTTTAATAATATATTTGTTTTATTAATGTTATTATTTTACGGAAATCTTATTTAGGGCTTCAAACTTGACTTTGTCTTCAGTCCTAATGATTACTTCACGAATGAGATTCTCACCAAAGAATACGAATTGAGATGTACTCCAGATTTTGAGGATCCGTGGAGTTATGACGGTATAGCTATTGTCAAGTGTAAAGGGTATGACATTAGATCCAGTTTTTATAGTAAATAGTTTGACAATTCATTATTACAATTAGTTGTCAAATCAATTGGAATAAAGGCAAGAATGTGACTGAAAAGACTGTGACAAAGAAGCAAAAGCATAAATCTAAGGGACAGATCAGGACTGTCTCAAAAACCGTCAAAAATGACTCGTTTTTCAATTTCTTTGATCCACCAGAAGGTTATATAACTATATTTAATTAAAATGTATAAAATATAAATAATAATTAATTCTATAAATAGTTCCCGAAAAGCTTGAAGACTTAGAAGACGAAACACATGCCTTACTTCAGGCCGATTGGGAAATGGGAGAACTGCTTCGTCAAAATATAGTTCCGCGCGCTGTTCTGTTTTTTACTGGTGAAGCTCTCGATGATTATGACGAGGATTACGATGAAGATGAAGAGTCAGAGGAAGACGAGGAGGAGGATTCCGACGAAGATGAAGACTTCTCGCCATTGAAAGGCAACAAAAAAGGAGGTAAGCCTTCAAAGAAGTCGGCCAATAGTGGAGACAAACCACCCGAATGTAAACAACAGTAATTAAATAGCTATTAGTTATAATAATTATAATGAATTTATCAAACAATAAGAGATCAACTGTTTATAAATTACTGATGAAATCGTTTTGTTCAACGATTTATTTAATTATTTTAGTTATAACAAACTATCATTATAACAATTTTTAAAATTTAATTTTATATATCAGAATAAAGTTTCTCGTTATATGAAACAAAGCTAATCTAAAAATTTATTTTTTTAAATATTAATTTTGAAATTATTATTAACTTTCACAGCCAAGTAGTGAGACATAAGTTTGGGAACAGACCTACAGTGAGAAAGAAACTGCTAATTAAAAACTTATTTCCAATAATTATCTTAAATTTGAAGCTTTTGATGAAGAAAACGGCCATTTAGTAAATTATGACATTTTTTATATTAAACGTTACAAAAAATACTTTTTCATACAAAATTTTTATTGAATTTATATTTCTCAAAATAATGTTTTATGATAATTAAAATATTACATATTTATTGCTCAGTTATAATTGAAATATCAAATTTGATTACAGTAATTGTCTTTTATAGATGATTATGTAAAAATATGCACAATAAAATTTATTGTACCGTAGATGTATATTTTAAATAGTTTAATTTGCAAATGTATTTTTTTAATTAAATTATTATTTATCAATTAAAATTAATTACTCATTTATGTTAAATAATTTCAAATAATGTAATCGAGATCAAGACTAACACAGCTGTATAAAGTGGTCCAAAGATTTACTCATTTAAATGTTTTTGATTATCAATAAAATATTTATTTTATTTGTTGTCGATATATGCAATAAAAACATTAAAATTGGATATATTTTATAATTTAGTTAACTTATATAGTGTTTAACAAAATCAGTGTTTATAATTAAAAAAAAATCTCATTTGTTCCCACTTTTGATTTTTAAAAATATACTGTTAATGATTAAGAATATGTATTTAAATTATTGAATGAAAATGTACTGAAATCTAATTTTGTATACAATAAACTTATTCACGCATTAAATGTGAATTAATCTATTTATATGTTTTTAAAAATCATTGAAATTTATAGACATTGACTAACGATCAATATATCAGTGTTGAATGAAAATGTTGTTTTCGATAAAATAAATATTTATATATTTTTTTGATAAATCAATGGGATTATACTATACACAAAAAAGTACATATTTGTAGACATTACACTGTTTTTGTGTGTAGTATAACAAAAATATCACAAAATATAAATATCTATATTAATGCTATTATTGTTTTAATTTTAATCATTAACTAAACTAATGGTAACGCATAGAGAAATTGATACATTTTGAGTTGAAACTAATCAATTGATTATCTCTATTGGAAACTTGAAAAAACAATTACCGGTATTTGATATTTGATAACAATTGAAGAGTTTATTTAGTGAATTCAATAACTTTTGAAACCATTACGTGATTTAACGTTTAGATAATTACCGATTTGGTGACTAAAAAATATAGTTACACTAAATATAAATAATGAATATTTTGATCGTTGAATAATAAACTTTATTAAAATTATCAAAATGGCACTTATTTTTTTAATAAATAATCACAAAATTGTCTACAGGACTCAAATTTACACAAATTTCACATTTTTTAGATAATCCATAATTAATTAATTATCAATTGATTGGTAACTCCAGATCGACTCCTACAGCGACTCCAAACAACATCCGAGACAACATCCGGCTAACAGTGCGATACAACAGCACTGCTCATTAGATATACCATCTCTTCTCTGTTCTTCTCTTTCATGGATTATAATAGTTTGTTGTGGCGGTGGTTGGGGTTGTGGTTGGGTGTATGTGCCCGGTTGGTAGGGCTGATTATAGGTTTGGTAAGGCTGTCCCGGGTATGGTGGTCCTTGTTGTGGCGGTGGGGGTGCACTTTGATAGTATGGACCTTAAAAAATTATGGCATAATATACGGTTTATAATCAACGATATGATTGTTTTCTGTGAGAATTATACACAAAGTTATAATGATTTACAATAATAATACCTGGATTTGGGTTATAAGGAGGCGGTGGTCCCGACATTTCGTTTACTTTAATATTAATTGTTAATCACTTAAAATAATACTTGGATTTTAGGGTTTGTTGGATACTTAGATATATATTGTATTACAATAAAACAAAAACCAATAGTGATTGACGACTGAATGCAAGTCAAACACTAAGCCAACAAAATTTTTATAATCAATGGTGTAATTAATTGATAATTTCATATGAAATTGTCATTTTTGGTAACCAACTGAGTCACTGATAAGGATATCCACTAATTTACTATATTTATTGTTTGAGATAATATCACAATTACACTACACAGACAAATATTTAGCTATTGTCTCATATCATATAAATTTATATATTACTATAAATTGTGGTAAAATTTTAATCACTTTTAAAGTACAGTATAATCAGTAACAGTTGTATCAATAAAAATGTATGATTGCATAAACTAATAGACATTTAATGAATAAAAATAAAATATTTAGTTTCTAATGAATTATTCTATTATTTGCTATTTCATAAAAGGCATGATTTAAGCAAATTATTTGTCTATAAAAAGTTTCATTATTTTCATATTGATATATCATTTCAATTATTAATGTTATTGAGAGCTAAGTTATAATTAGCCTAATAATGTTTTAATCTGTTTAAACAATTTACATCATACCAATAATTTATATGTATTTTTTGTAGAATAAAATTATTTTACAAAATGCAAATATTGATAAAAATATTAATAAAATAAATATAATATTTAATTGTTAAAAATTTATTTATTGCATTTAATTATTAAGCAAAATATTAAATAATTAATTAATTTTAATTTCTTCAATCTAATGTATATTTAAATTATTTGATTTGTTTTTATTACAAAGTTATTGTACAAAATATTTAATAGTTAAATATAAACTAATATTGAATTATCCATAATTGACTATTATGTAAAATAATACAATTATTATTTATTGTGAATTTAATTAAATGTATATAATATTTGTAGCAAAGTTTGGTTTTATAATTTAAAGTTCAAAGAGATATTATATTTTTTGTTAAGTGGTTAACAACAATAAGTATTCGAGTCTAAAGTCGAAAATACAACTTTATATGTATTAAAACTAATAAAATATACAAAAATTACTATTTTATTATTTTATATATTACTAATTAAAACATTTTATTATAACAAACACTTATTATCATTATATATAACATTAAAACATTACAATTAAATTATAAGATGTCATCTAAATCTAAATCTTGCGGCACAACAGCAGACCAGACATAACACTGAAGACATGCAAAGACAGACCGGAATCTGACACAAGTATAGCAACAATTGATTGATTAAATCAAAAGGCGAGAGACAACACACGCCTAGTCTTTTCTGACCAAACTTGTTGTCTGTTATAAACTGATTGTCATTAGTTTGATGGCAATCATTATCACTAATATTTGGTACTTCATTATCAACTGAATCAATGAATTTTATTTTCATATCGTCGGCAATTGTTTGTTGACTATCACTGGGCTTATTGTTATTCATCGGCACTTTGAACACATACTCAATAGTGATATCGATTACTTGAAAGTCTGGATCAGATTGAGATCTCTTTGCTTGAGATGATAGTATTGTTTCGGTGTTTACTTTGTTTAGAGATGTCAATGAAGTCGATGTCATATTTGGTTTCTTAAGTGGTGATAATAAGCAGTTTTGTCGTTAATTATTTTCATAAGTTTTTTAAAAATTTTACAAATAATTTTTTTAAATCAAATATTTTTTTATATAACATTTATTTAGAGGAGACACTACTAAATGACATCACAATTGATGGCATTATACTATTATATTGAATGAAACAACTGTAAGAAACACGATATGAGAGGCGATATTTAGACTAAAATTACTGATATATTTGAATTTTTGCGTTAATATAACTTTACAAACAAACACACGTCATATCAAAAATTGGTATTAAAAATAAAAGTACACAAACTTAACCTCTTTTTTGATCCACATTTCACAGTAAATTCACATACATTTTCCACTCCTTTTCTATTTGACTCTCTTTAAGACTAGTTGTAAGTCACCACCAAAAACAAGTTGTCTTCGAGAAAAAAAAACAGGAATAACAACAACAAAACCCAAACAACAATACTAATGGGCTTTACTTTCCTTCAACTTTCAAAAGCAAACCATTAGTCCATAAAATAAATATATTTTTCAATACATGTGTTGTTTCTGTTATTAATATAATGAATTCAATTGAAATGCTTTGCAATAACTTTTGAAATCATATAAATTTCATGAAAGTTTTAAAAAAATAACTAATATTTTGGTTAAAAATGCTTATTTTAAAATCTAATTTGTTGTTTTGTATTTATTTAACAACGTTTACTTAATGTGATTGTTTTCAAAATATAATAATTTTATTATTTAAATTCCATTATAATATTATACTTATATATTTATTATTATTTACAAATTAATTAACTATTTTTTACAATTAAAAATAAACTTTTGTTACTAAATATCCAAAATATAAAATCTTTAATTAATATATGTATGCTAAATTATGTTACTATTATAATATTATATATGCTACCAAATATGATATAATAATAATAATTAAATTAGTGTAAAATATTGTTTTATGTCATATGATTACGATTGACATTGAAATGAAATTATTAAAAGTTTAATAAAAAACTTTTTCCGAGTTTGTCTCAAGTTTACAAAAACAAAAAATATATTAATTTTTAAAACTCGTAAAAATATATTATAATTTTAAAAACCAATAAATATGAGACCAATTCGTACGTATTCTTACAGTCAAGCAATGGATTCATCAGTTATTAGTGAGACAAACGGTTCATTGCCTCACAATAAAAGTATCACCGAAAAGACCAGTTGTGGTAATGTCAGTCATATGATTGCCAAACAGCCCATCAAAAGTAATAATAATAATAAGTTTATTAATAATAATGTTTGTAATAACAATCAAAATAAAAGGACGTTTAATGGATGGACGACTGGTCTGGATGTCACACAATTGATGACTCACACCAACACATGTGATATAATAGCATTGCATACCATTCCTAGTGTCGATTCAATCGGACCATCATTTGTGACGACTCCGACCCAATCTAATCAACAGTTAATTGTATCAAATCCTAGTCTTGTGGATCAGTCTGAAGACACGTGTTGTTTCCGATGGTGTTGTTTGTGTTACACTAATATTTGCGATTAATTGCAATTATTTATTAAATTGCAATCATTTAACTATTAAGTCAGTATTCATTAAAATAAAAGTATTAAATTTCTATTCATAACAGTTATGTATGAATGATGTGTTAAGTAGTCATGAATTTCAAACTATAAATATTAACTTTTTTCTAATTTAATTAATTATTTTATTTTTTTGAAACAACTGTTGATTAAGTTTTTGTTGTTATAAAAATTTTTTGTTTAGAAATAAAATTTGTTAATGATTTTAATATTAACATTTAATAAATTGCTAATACCTAATTTTAAATTCATTTTAACATAATATTCATATATTTATTTAATTCAAAATGTTGTAATTAAATTTAGCAATTAATAAAAAGTTATGCATATAATAGTTTAATTTAATAATAGTAAATTTAGAAATTATTAAAAGTTAAAAAGATTTTTTAATAAAATATTATATAATTTTACAAAAAATTTTCCAAAAATTAAAAATTATAATAATTAAATTTATAGATTAATTATTTAAATGTATTTATTTAATAATAAAGTTTTAATTAAATTGTCTTACTTAAATTACAATTAAATAAATAGTTGTTTTTAAATATATTTTTATATAATAAACAAAGTTATTGTTTAACAATATAATTAATTTATATATATTTTTTGTATAATAATTATGTTTTTATATTCCTCTTTCATTAAATATATAATAATAAAAATAATTAAATTTTTGACATTTAAACTTATAATGCTATATATTTATACTTATATAGTTAACAATAATTATTATCTTAACAAACAAATTAGACTTGTATTTAAATAATAATATAATTATATAATAAAGGCATTCACATTGTTTTTGTTTATAATAATATTATATAAATAATTATTTTCATAAAATCACTATAATAAAATATTAAATTAAATTTTATTTGAATTGTCAAATATAACTAATTTATTTAAAAAATTTTGTTAAATAATTTATAAATAAATAAAATTAAAATATAATTGTATTACAATAATAAATATGATTTATGATTTATTACAAATAAGCAATATTATATGAATAAAAAAAATGTAGACTTCTTACAGCATATTATTTTTCAAATGAAAATGATATTAAACTCAAAAATATTTATGAAATATAATTTAATAGTCATATCGCATGACATATTTAATTGTGTAAAGGTATACTGTATATAATACAATACAAATACAAATACACATAAAATATAATATTAATATATAAAATAATAATTTTTATATATTTTTTCTCGATATAATTGTTTAGCTTTTCATATGAATTTATGTACAGTAGTTGTATATATATTTTAAATACACTATTTAACTGTATTATTCAATTCTGTTGAAAATCAATATCTTTATTATGTTTGTCTGTAAATATAATAAAACATAATTTTTAAAATAAAATATTTATTTATATATAAGTTTAAAAATAATTTTAAAATGACACTCAGTTTACAATAATGTTTACAACATGTCTGCAGACAATAGGATACATCCGAAGTCCATCACAGCTTCCGAGGCCAACGATAACTACAATTCCGGTGTTGTCGACGATCTGCCGCCGAGCTATGCTTTGGCTATATTTAGACAAACAGTTACCAAAGCAATTGAACAACAAAGACATAATAAACAAACTGTGATTACGGATCAACCATCTAATAGTTCATCACCACATCTATCGGAACAGTCATCTCTGGCCTCAACGGAACTAATACTAAATCCACAAACAATACCATTAAATAAATATAAAAGTCGTCGAAGTCATGCCTGGAGTGATACCGTTGTGGTTAAGAATATTCATGAAAGAGACAGATATTCCTTAATGTGTTTTTGTATTACAACTCTTAGCGGTGTTTTTACGTTAGCTTTTTATTGTAGCGCTTAATACCTAAAATTAATAAGTATTTCCAGTAATATTATATCAATATTTGATGGAATATTGCATTTTTATTAATTAATGTTATATTAGTTAAAAATATTGGTAACTATTTTTATACAACATTTACTATAATATAATATTTTTAAAAAAAATGTTATATATATTAAAGTTACAGATAAAGCAATAATGTATTATAAAATACAATATTTTAATTTATAAAAAATTGTTATACCGTAAATATAAAATATTTTTGTAGTCTTAAAAGTTATATTGAAAAATTTATATATGAATGATATCTGTTAGTATAAATATGTTTTAATTTATAACATTTAAAGAATATAATTAAATTATATTAGAAAATTGTAAATAATATTAGATTTTTTGATTTTTTAAATAAAAAAATTGTTACAAACATTATATAAGAAATTTAGTTAAAATTAAAGAATTTATGAATAGATATATAAATATATTATATTATAATTACAATTAAAGAGATCGAGAGATGGCATACATTGACAGTCAATAATAGCAGTGATTGTCAACACAAACATGTGATCGGCTGATAGAGTGATTTAAGGAATTAAAAATCCCGAATAGTGATGGTAGCTCAGACCGCCCTGAGTCTAACCATATCACCCACATAGCTGTCCGACCTCCGCAATTCGAGATATTCGACTTTAAAGTCGAAATTTTTTTTGACGTTATTTATGAATATGATACATACTTTCTATGCATTTTTCAATACTAATTATGAATATGAAAACTAAATCTCACTATGTCAAATAGTTTTCGAGATATTCGACTTTAAAGTCAAAAATATTATTTCACATTATTTATGAATATGAGATATTTATGATTTTTCTAATATTAATTATGAATATGAAAATTAATATACATTATGTCACAGTTTTCGAGATATTCGACTTAATCAATTTCTTTTGGCGTAACTATAATAATGCTAGTAAATGTAATTATTTCTTAGTTAACATTTATTTTTAAAGTTGTCACTAAAGAAAAGAAAGAGGAGTATTATGTGAAAAATAAAAAAAAATCATTTGATTTAAGTTTGTAAGAATTATTCAAAGTTTAGCATAATTTTATTACAATGGCACACACACTTAATAAATCGGCTTCAGGAACATTTATTTAAAGAGATATGGAGGCAATCTATTATAAGAACAATTATACATTCACAACAATATTTTTACGTATTTTTTTATTTTTTTAAATTTTAAGAATTTTATTAGAGGAACAATTTAAATTGCCGAATATACATTTTTGGAAGAACTAACTTATACCTTCTTGAACCGCTATACGACAAGTGATCCGACAGAATATTTGCGTTCATTTGAGGTAAATGATAGTATATTTAACGAAAATGTCTAAAAAAATAATTACAAACACACACTAGTTTTTTTATTCTACTTTTACCTTTAAAACACTAATGTATAATCTTAATATTAAGTAATAAATAAAATTTACCTATATTTGTGTATTTTAATAAACTAACCTACCCTACCAACTAACCCAACAAACAACTATCGTTACATAAGATACATGTAATGGATATTTGAAAATTAGAGGTTATTTTTAGTATGAATGAGTCAAATGCTATTCAAAGAGATTATTCAATATTCAAATAGCAATCAATATTCATATTTCAGTTAAAATTAAGAGTTTATAATATATTTTATATGATTTATAAGTTTAATAATTCAATATTCAGTTATAATTAGTACTCAACTATTCATATGATATAAGTCTAATATCGAGTAATTCAATGATAAAGATATGATAATTAGTATTATTTAAAATATATTGAATCAGATTTCTAATATTTATTGTAAATTTCCTAATCTAATGATTAATGCAATTATGTATTTATGTCTATATAAGCACTTGATTATTGAAATGTAAATTCAGTCCTAGAGTTAGTCATAAGAGAGAAGTCATAAAAGGTAGTCTAAGAGCGTGAGGACTCAGAGAAGGTGGCCTAAGGGGGGTCCGACCTAAAAGAGAGAGAGAGAGAGAGAGAGAGAGAGAGGGACAGAGAGCCCATATATAAGAAAACATCATTATTTATATATATATAATCATTTTGTTAACTATTTAATCTAATTTATTATAAATAAAGTGGTTATTTGTTAATGAAATGTGATTTTTATATAAAATGAGTGTTAAATTGATTATGAGTGCTGTGATAGAAGTAGTGTTGGCATTGAATTGATTGACATAGAGAAGCCCAGAGACCTATATTTCTAAGAAGAATATCTATAGACCGGATATATTTTCCGAAGATACCCCGATACCAGAAGTTCATCTATTTGAGCTATAGTTCCTTGAAGTGGACATGGCTAAAACCCCTGTCCTTACATACAGTACTTAAATTATTTTGTCACAAATATTTATTTTGACTTTAAAGTCGAATATCTCGAAAACTATTTGACATAATGAGATTTAGATTTCATATTCATAATCAGCATTGAAAAATACATAGAAATTATGTATCATATTCATAAATAACGTCAAAAAATTTCGACTTTAAAGTTGAATATCTCGAATTGCGGAGGTCGGACAGCTATGTGGGTGATATGGTTAGACTCAGAGCGGTCTGAGCTACCATCACTATTCGGGATTTTTAATTCCTTAAAGAGCTCTACCAACCCATGTGATCAATACATTCATAGAAATTGTGGATCAATTGCAGTGATGTTTGCATTGAATCGCTTACATTTGACACATAAATTCATTGCCAACCAGTGGCCAAACAACAGATGTATTGGCCGATACTTGTCGTGTATATCCAATCGCATCACCGGAAGTGTTAACAATGATTGCGAAGACGACGACCTGTGTTACGATCGCTTCAAGACATTGGCCACAAATAAACGGACGGAAGCACTGATTAAGATTATACTGAATGAGTTTCGGTTGTACAGCAATAGTGATACACATAAACATTCAATACCTGATGGACTTTCGGTTAACCACATGAAACATCTTATGGATTGTTATCATATCAGTCGATACGGAAGAATATGGCGAGACTTGAGTTCAGCCAAAAGGAGACATTTGTTAGGTTTGATGAAGAAATTAGATGACATCGATGGTCACAATCACCTCATTATACCATTCATGCCATACGAGGTAACGAATCCATTGATACTTCAATAATTATATTCATTTATAAAAAATGTTTTTTTTTATTTTGCAATCAAAAGTTAGAAAAGTTTTATATGAATGGACTGAAGAATAGTACACTTTATGGACAAAATGTTTGCTTTGATATATCATTTGACAGACATATGTCGACCAATGAGTGCAAGAACTTAGCGGAACAGTTGCATCGTATCTATGAGTTCAACAAATACAAGACATACGACTATTCAAATGAACTGCCGTTTTGTCTTAACTTATGTAACGTCAACACCGACGACAAAACCATTGGATTTATGAACTTTTTATATCCACAACTTGTGTCCAGTAAATCGTATGTCAATATCACATCTAAATCCTATTTAGACCTCTTCGACAAACGAGATCTGATATTTTTGTCGCCACACGCGACTCAAGTGATGACCGAATACGATCGCAACGCTGTATTCATAATCGGCGGTATTGTTGATCGAAACCAAGTGATTGAATTGTCTTTACCGAAGGCCACGAAAGATGGCATTCGGTCAATGCGTTTGCCGATAGACTCTTTGGTCAACAAAACGAATATTCAATCACTTGATTCTGTATTCAGACTTTTGTGTGATTTTAAGGCTTTTGGCTTACAATTGGCTAACAATGAAATGTCTTATTTAGAGAAAAGAGTCCGAAAACATATACCAAATCATAAACTTAAAAGTTGTAATCAAATTGCTTTCGAGACCTTAAAACAACAAAAAATAAATCAAATTTATGATTTAGATATTAATGACAATGATTTTGATTTGAATGTTGATGTTAGTTGTAAATAAAATGTTTATAAAAATTATGGTTAAATTTTATCTTATTTATTTATGGTAGTTATTATAACAAAATAAAATATCAAGTATTTATAATATGTGACCAAAACATGATTTGGGTTTGAAAAGTACCTAATCTTTTGTAGTGTTGTGATGGACATAAAATTTGTGACCATTTTTAGCCATAATAATAATAATAATAATAATAATCTTTATTTCACATACTTGTTATGAAATACAATATTCTCATAATAATATACAATAATATTTGACAATAAAATATGTTAAAATTATTTTAAAATTACATATTTATTTAAAATAACAATTAAGTAAATTAATTATTTTGTTATAATTTGTTTCATCCCTAATATTTTGTGGTAAATTGTTAAATAAATTTACATTATAATCAAAAAAGTTTTTATCAAACCTTTTTAATCTATTAACAGTTTTTCTACATTTTATCCCATGTCTAGTTGTATTATAGAATTCAACACAGTTTATCCAATTGTTAGGAATATCAATGTTTTTAAGTTTTATTTTAAAAAATAACTTCAAATTTTGTAAAATTCTGCGTTTACCTAATGATTCTAAATCTAAAAATTTTAATCTTTCATAATATGATAAATTAAATTTATTCATTAGCATACAGATATATTTTGTCACTTTTTTCTGAATTTTTTCAATTTTTTCAGATTGTGTTGAATTATATACTAAACATAGGTTACAATATTCAATTATGGGTATAATATAAGTTTGATATGCTTTTAAAAAGGTATTACCACTAGCTTTTTTACAAATATTTTTTAAAATTGCAAATTTTTTAATACATTTGTTGTATATATAGTTTACGTGAATATTAAAATTAAAATTTTTATCATAAAATATACCTACATTTTTGTTATTATCTATATTTTTAATTTTAGTAGAATTTATAAAGTAATCATTTATTTCAGTAGATTTAGTTGAAATTCGCATAAATTCACATTTACTAATATTTAATTGTAACTGATTTATAATACAAAAATTTGAAATGCAATTTAAATCAGATTGTAACTTATGACAGTCATTATTATTATTAATTATTTTGATTAATGTAATATCATCCGCATATTTAAAAATATAACTATTTAAATTTTGTATAATATCTGAAATGTATAGATTAAATAAAACACTTGATGTAACTCCACCCTGTATTACACCAGATTGTACACTAAATAAATCTGATTTATGATTATTATATTTAACATATTGGTATCTATCTTTAAAAATATCACATAAAATATTATAAAATTTACCATGTATATTATAACTTTTAAGTTTTTTCATTAAAATATCATGAGATACAGTATTGAAAGCATTAGAAAAGTCTAAAAATATAATATCTATACCAACAATATTGTTATTAAAAGCATTACAAATTACTTGTTGCATATCTATATGAAAATTTTTTAGACCTATTTTGGTTCTATAAGCATATTGACAATTGGGTAAAATATTATTAAATTCAATATACGGTATTAATTTTTGATTAATAATATTTTCAAAAATCCTAAATAAATTTGATTGAACCCCAATAGCTCTGTAAGAGTTAAATAATTGCTTATTTTTATTACTTTTAATTATAGGTGTAATTTCAATTATTTTTAATTTTTGTGGAAAATGCTGATGAAATAAAATTTTGTTAAATAAAAAATAAATTAATTTTGAAGTACCATTTAAACAGTTTTTTAGTACAATATTATCAATAAATGTTAATCCTTGTGATGAATTATAATTATATTTCTGAAAACTTTTTATTACATCATTCATAGATAAATCAAATTCAAATAAATTATTATTTAAATTTGTGACAATATTCTGAAAATTATTATTAGTGTTATTATTATATGATTTTATGAATTCATTCTTGAAATTTTCTACTATTAACTGATTATCAGTTATTGTCTCGTTTTTATCATTAATAAAACATTTATTAGTTACATCACTAGAAATACATTTAACATATTTATAAAATTTATTAAAATTATTTGATTTAGTTATCAATGATTTAAATTTATTATTTTCATATTTATTAATTTCGTATCCTATTAGTTTAGTTAAAAAATGATATTTTTCATTAAAATTGTTTTCATTAAAATTGTGTCTTAGTATATTTTTGCGTTTATTAATTAATTCAATGATAGATTTGACTGATTTTGACAATGAAAGATAACTACAGCCAACTTCATTGACTACAAAAACAATAATTTTATATTGAATTTTCTTTTTGATTGGATTAATGAAGAGTTAATTTAGCATTTTTTTGTAAATTTGGTGGTATTTATCATAACATTTAATACTATCAAACTGTTGTTCGCGTAATATCTTCTTTAGTTTAGATGTTTTACAATATCAATGGTTTTCATGTCTGAGTTTTTTTTCTATTAAAATACCAAATACTTTACTGATAACCTGAATATTATAATTATTTTGATTGCTGCACAATCTTACCGGTAATTTATTGATATTCATAATAAATATATTTTAATAATATCACACTGTATTATATTTAATAATTAAAATTTAATTTTGAATTCACTATTTCCTTATCTAATTATAAAATGATAATTCTGACATTAATTTATTACAATAAATATTGAAAGATTTAATTATAAGTATTGATGAATCATTATAAGTTTTATAACTTATCAAATGATTTCAACTATTTATTGAATGCAGATAATTATTTTCTATTCAATATATTAAATATAGACTTAATTGCTTGAAAGTGGAGTTTTAATTAATAATAAAATTGTTGATTTATTAGCATATTTATTTAATTACTTCATATCAATTAAATTTTATATAATCTGTTATATTAAATGTTAACTACAGTATGAAATTAAATAAACATATATAAAATTTATACTATATAATAAAACAGTTTTTGTACTGTACATCGATTTTCAAAATACATATAATAGATATACTGTAATCAAAATATTATTTAAAATAGTTTTTATTTGATTGAATATAAATTTAATAATAATATTTATTATTAATGATAAAATATAAAATGTACTGTATACTGTACTATTATATATTCTATACGTAATTTTATATTATACAATACTATATTTAATAAATTATAACTTATAAAATTGTTTAAAACTATCCATACTATTAATGGCATTTTAATAGTATTATATTGTTAACTTAATTAATGTTTTAAATATTGTTCAATACTAATAAATTAAAATATTAACTTTTTAGTACAGTATTTAATATACGGTATAATAATATTAGAGTAATTTTACAATACAGATACAAAATATATTGAATAAATATATTTTGTTTCCAAATGTAAAAATGGCATCTAATTTAAAAGTGTGTCATTTATTATCAATTTAAAATATTTAACATTTAATTATGAAATAGACATATATAACAATTGAAATAAACATTACTATTATATTATTACATACTTTACATTTATTAATTCGTATGATATTTAAATGACGTTTAATTTATATTTATTTTATATTAGCTTAAATATTTTATTTTATTATAAAAAACAATTTAAATACTAAAATAAGAATAATTCGTTAGACTAAGAGTAGTATTTATTGCAAATTAATGTGTGGATAAATTGGTTATTTTTATTAATATTAAATATTGTTTTAACAATAGTTTATTTTCAATTTTCAATAATTTAATACTATATTATTTTAAGGACTGATACATTTATTACTGTATAATTAAAAAAAAAGTATATTGATCATTTTCAATAATAACAGTAATAATAATTGTGTGATTTGATAACGCATAACAATCGACGATATTAACAATGATTTATTCAAATAAATGATAAATAATTAACACTTTTTATTATACTGTATACAGTAGACAATAAATTTACAATAATTTTTTCAATTAGCAGAGATAATAATACTGTATATTATAATTTACAATACATTAAAGTGCATTTTTATATAAATTATTTTATATGATAGTCAAGTGCATCAATGAAATCACTTGAAAAATTTGAAACATTAAACACAAGACTGTTACATATTGCAGGTGTTAAGTAATTTAATATCAAAAGTCAATTGATATTTGATTTGTAATTATCGATATAATAACTGATAGTTTGATATTAATTTAATATGAAAATACTAAAACTTTTATTGGACTTAATTTATATGATACTTTTGTTTAAAAATTTACTGTTATATTGCATATTCATGTTTAATAATGAACTTTAAAAACTTATATAATATGTTGTACTTTTTGAAAAAATATTGATATTATAAATATTTATGTATAAATTTTTATTTAAGATGTTAAGAGGCCAATGAAAATTATTATATAATAATATTGTATTGAATTACAGTGTATAATAATAGTGTATTATAACAGGTAATTCATGTTTATTTTAAATTTGCTGAGAAGTGATGATTTAATAAAAAAATTTTAAAAATCTAAAAAAATATAATTTTACTTAAATTTTTTAATAAAAAAACAATTATCTAAAAATTTATCGGTATGTCATAATTGTAATAATGATTAGTAATTACTATAATAGCTGAATGATAAGGTTAGACACATTTAATCAAATTTTTTATTGAATCCTTACGCTTGTGATAGATATGATGACAAACGTATAGAAAAATATTTCACTCGACAATTGTTTTCAATGAGTTTATTAAACTGATAATAATTACATATTTAATTGGTCGAAGTGTTTATTAGTATATCAAACATTTTTATTTCATTTGAAACAATAAATTTGTTATTAAAAGTTTTAGTTTTTGTTTGTTTGTAATACATTAAAAGCAAAATACTCATTATGGGAAAGTCGACCATTGATTTGGAAGTACCGGGTGCTGCAATTGATGGCCATAAAAAAGGATTATCTGTATTGACTGCTATTGTGTTTATCTCCGGTGAATTAGCCGGTAGTGGTGTGTTAGCCTTACCAGAGGCATTGGCTAATACAGGTAATAAATTTTTAGAAATTATTTATAAACTAATAAAACTGTTAAATTTATATTTATAAATTATTTTTATTTAATATATAGGAATTTTACAGTATTATTATAGTAAATGATTTTATATATGTTGTATTTATGTATATCATATATAAATACAGTAATATACTGTACTGCATAATATGTGCATATCATTTATCTTAATTTATTTTATTATTTTTATATCAATTTTTATTTATTAGCATAATCTAATAGTATAGATTAAAATATACAATTACGATACAGTACAGTAAATGTTTGTGTTTTTTAAAATTAAATAATTATAATAAATATTTATATAAATTAAATAATTGTTAAATAGGATGGACAGGAATAGCTCTGATTATAATTGCCGGACTCATAGCATCGTATTCTGGCGTATGTTTAGCCCGTTGTTGGCTTATGCTTGAAGAACGATGGCCTGAATATAGAGGTAATACCCGAAACCCTTTCGCATCAATCGGTTTTCGAGCCAATGGAAAGTGGATGAGGTATACAAACTAAAGTCAATAATTAAAAAAATATAATTTATTTAAAAAATTGTATTTTAAATATAGTTATGTCTGTTCAGTGGTAATGGATGTGACATTCTTTGGAGGAAACGTTGTATATATACTATTGTGCTCTGAATTACTTGAATCTCTTACCCACTCTTTTATAAAACACATAACCCTTTGTGATTGGATTCTTATATTAACCCTACTATTAATACCTCTGTCGTGGTTGGGATCGCCCGCCGATTTCTGGCCACTCGCTTTCGGTGCAATTGGCACAACAATTTTGGGACTCATATTATTGATTGTCCAAATAATAATAGACGCGCCAACATTTAAAGATAAGGCAAATCACGATTCGCCAACATTTAGCAACTTTTTTCTTGGCTTCGGTACCATTGTATTTGCCTTTGGAGGCGCCGCCGCTTTTCCCACTTTTCAAAATGATATGAAAGACAGGACTAAATTTCCTATTGCTGTTGTCGTCGGATTTATCAGTAATTATTAGATATTTTTTTATTGCAAAAAATATTATTAAACTAATTCACATAAATTGTTTGACAATTATTATGTTTTTATAGTTTTAATTATACTGTATTTACCCGTAAGTATTGCTGGTTTTACGGTATTTGGCAGTAGTGTCAGCTCTGATATATTGAACTCCGTATCAATTGGTGGACTCCGGACAACAATAACTTTGTTATTTGCAATCCATTTGTTTTTGGCGTTTCTTATTATACTAAATCCTGTGGCACAAGAATTTGAAGATTTAGTTGGAATACCTCAATGTGTGTATAAAAACTAATTATTTGATCATTTAAAACAATTAATTAATTTTAAATTTTATTATTAATATTTTCAACAACAAAAATAAATTAATTAATAGATTTTACATATAAACGATGTATAACCCGAACCGTATTGATGGCATTGGTATGTTTTACAGCCCTATCAGTGCCACAATTTGGTAAAATCTTGAGCTTAATCGGTGGTTCTTCAGTAACTTTAATGACATTTGTTTTGCCACCGATTTTCTACCTGAGCTTAGTTTCACAACAAAATCAAAACAAGGAATGGCCTAAAAGGTAATTATATTTATTTGTTTGTTTGCTTAACATATTTTAATCACTAGTAGTGAAGAAACAGTAGAAATAAAATATTATTATTTTTTAATTACAATTTATATTTACAGAGAGATTACATTGAAAGTGAAAATATTGTTGATAATAATAATATTAATTGGTATAATAGCTGGTATAGCCAGCACATATTCAGCTATAAGGGATATGGCTGATCCCAATGGTTTCAAATCACCTTGCTATCTTAGTTTAAACTCATTTTATTGTTCATCATAAAACTTATTGCACTTATTTCTACAGTATGTCATACAATCATTTTTTATTTATAATGATTTTTAAAAAAAATTATCTCCTTATAAATAGTTATTATAATTAGTTTTTACTCATTAATTATTTAAAAATACTGTGCATTGAATTTACTATTTATTTTATGTCATCTAATTTTTTCATGATTTTATTTTTATTAATTTACATTTTTTTTGTGTTTTACAAAAAAATATTAATGAAAATTTTTCTTATTTATAAAATTAATATATACTATATATGTATATAAATTTATATTACTTATAGTTGTATTTTTAAGTCATAAAAATATTATCAATTTTCTAAAGTTATAATCAAATAATAAATTTATATAAATAAATAAACAAAATTTATTAGTCTATGATACAATATATAAATTTTATTATTTTTAATGTTTTACATATAATAAATTTTTATATTGAAATATTATCCAGATATATGTTCATAGTTTATTAAGTAAATGTTTTAATAAATAATCATAGAAATACTACCATGATAAACTAAATTTATGTTATATAAAAACAGATACCAAATGTTTTAAAAAAAAAAAATAAATGATTGCCCGATACTAAAGTGCATTAAAGCAAACTATTTTTGGCCAATCAATGCCTACTAAAGCAGGTGTGTGTGTGTGTGTGTGTGAGTGTGTGTTTGCGTGTGTGTGTGTCTGTACTTTGCGTGTGTGTGTGTGTGGATGCATATACTGTATATAATATTTCCTAAAATATAAGCAAAATATAATTTATATTCAGTATATATACTGTAGGTGTGTGTGTGTGTGTGTGTGTGTGTGTGTGTGTGTGTGTGTGAGAGAGAGAGAGAGAGAGAGAGAGAGAGAGAGAGAGAGAGAGAGAGAGAGAGTATAATAGATACTCTCTTTCACACAACACACACACGAATATAAATTATATGTGTGTGTGTTTGGTATTTGTACAGTATATACTACAGTATACTATATAAATAAACTTATATTTTAGTTATATTAAATATATGGTGTGTGTGTGTGTGTGTGTGTGTGTGTGTGTGTGTGTGTGTGTGTGTGTGTGTGTGTGTGTGTGTGTGTGTAGTATATATAGTATGTATGTGTAGGCCTATATTGAATAGAGTAGTGCGTGTGTGTGTGTCATTGTGTGCGTGTGTGTGTCAAATGCGTGTGTGTTATGTGTGTGTGTTATTTGGCTTCAAATAAATACTGCATTTGTTTGCTATGAATTGCTTTCAATGCATATAACGCTATAACGGCTTTAGTATAGTATAGTACTGTATGAGTCAAACGGCAATTACTGATCGGTCCCTAAATGTAAGTGTGAAGTGACTGTTGTTTCGATATAACACTCAATATATCTGTTGTTTTCAACTGATTATTGTTTTCAATAAAACCATTGTTTTCATCGATGGTTAGTATCAACCGATCAATTGATTTGATAATATTTATATCCATTGACTTAATGTCTTAAGTTTAGAGAGAAATCTGTATAACAATTGGTGACAACAATAGGGAGTTATTTGTTAGAAACAAACTCAAGAACAATGAATGTTAACCACAAAAGAGCGACCGTTAATAACAATCACCATATGATTGGACACAAGAATATCGAGGATTACATCGAGAAGAACCAAATCGACGGCAAAATATGGTACAGATGTCTGTGGATGGGCTGCGACTACACAACAAACAGGTAATTGGCCGCTCAGTAAACAACAATATGTATTAAAAACGGCATCAAAATGTCGACCACTGCCTACACATACCATATATCCCACGCAATACTTAATTAACAAGAAATAAACATTTTTATTGTTATTTATTAGATCCGATTCAATTCATCGACATCTACGGAAACATACGGGTATATTGTGTGATAATAATATGTATTATTAGAAGATTACTTATGAAGTTTGATTGAGACAGGTATCCGACCGTATCGGTGCTCATTTGAAGGCTGTACTTACGCTACCATTCAATCATCGGCTCTTAAAATACATATCAGAAGACGTATGATATATTGATTGACACTAAAGATATTATTTTTAAGATTATTTTTCTCAAACACTTATTATCGTTGTCTTTGTGTAGACACTGGCGAAAAGCCCTACAAATGTCAATATCCTGGTTGTGGCAAACGGTTTACCGTTTTGGGTACACTACTGATCCATGAGAGGACACACACCGGCCATAAGCCATTCAAGTGTGACGAATGTAGTTATGCTTGTATTGAGAGAAGCAAACTATCGATTCACTTGAAGAAAACCCACGGAATTATTCGGCCGACTATTCATAACAGTCCAAACAGATGCACCAGTAGTTCATATTTCAAGACAACACAATTAGTTCCAATCAATCTTTTCAATGCATTTGCGACGACAGCCACTGAGGACATTCAAGGTTTATATTTTCAATGATTATTATTTCTAAAACAAGAGATAAAATTGTCAATTATTTTTATAGTTGATGTCGACGTTCCCGATGTTGGTTCCGATAAGTCTTCATCTATTGATCACATGAACGAAGTGGCACTCGTTGAAAACAGCATTAAAAATATAGCACAATATGTGGAAAGGCGTGAAATTGACGGTAAAATTATCTATTATTGTCGATACAGTCCTGAATGTAAATATGACTCAATGAGATCTGACTGTATTGTAAGGTATGAGCTATTAATGTCCATTGAGATCTATAGCTCTCTATTAAAATATCGGTAATTTGTTTGCGTTGGGTGTAGACATATGAGATGCCATACTGGAGACAAACCATATAAATGTCATTACGAGGGCTGTGACTATAAGACAGTTCAGAGGTCAGCCCTAAACGAGCACTTGATGTGGCACACAGGACAGAGGTATAAGTGTGAGTTCTGTAATTATAAGAGCATTAAGCGGACTAAACTTCGTCAACATATCCAAAAGAATCATCTGAACTCCTGTTCCATTACTATCGATCCACACATTGATCCCAAACATATGAAAGAGTTGATCAAAAAGCGTAATATGAATTGGTTTGAGTGTAAGTATCCTAAGTGTAAGTACGGAACAGTCAGATCTGATGCCATCAATCGACATATGAGAACTCGTAAGAGATTAGATAACTTAACAAAATATTATGGATAAACACTTAAACTAATCGATTGATTATTATTATTGTTGTTTTAACAGATACTGGAGAAAAACCATACAAATGTCAATATCATAACTGTGGTTATCAGGCGGTCCAGAAGTCATCACTCAAGAAACATGAAACCAAACACACGACACACTTATAATAATAATAATAATAAACATTATATTTATTTTATTAACATTTCTATTCATATTAAGCAACAATTTTGTTAATCAAATTGACTAATAATAATCTCATTAATGTCTAATCATTTTTTTGTATAAATTTTAAAAATACATAAATATTATATTAATGGATAAGCATTTATTCAACAAACAATTATGATAATCTAGATTACACTTAGATATATTGTATTTAATTAAATTTTGATTTATTAGAATTAATTTAAACATATTAAATATGATTATGAAAAAATTATTTTTGCTAATATATTATCATATTTATAGTATTAAATAACTTGTATATAACACTTAAAAATAAACATAATTAAAACATTGTTTTATTTGTAAATTAATTTAATATATATCTCTAATATCAATAATTCTCATGAATTTAATTTATTCATTTTAGTCAATTGAATGATAAAATATGTTAAAAATATTTTTTAATGATATTTTACTAATTTAACTAACAGTTTCTAATTTATTTTAATTAATCTAACCTAACATTATTTAAATTACTGTCCAATTAAAGTAAATTATAAATTTTACTAAGTTTAAGTGACTAATTTTTTAATACAAAATATTAAGCTTATAATTTTAATTTACATCATTGTTTTATTGTATTATTCAATTTCTAACAACTTATCAACACTTATTTTTTAAAATTATTTTTCTTTAAATCTGTTGAATATATAGATAATATAATATAAATTGTTTAGAAATAAAATGGTAGCAGTTTAAATATACTAATCACAATATTTTAAAATTTGTTTTGATAAATTATGTATTTTATTATCATTATTGATTTTTTAAAAATTTAATAAAAATTTATATAATACAATATTATTAAAATTATAAAGTTATGACATAGGATATAAATAGCAAAATGATTAATTAAATAATTTAATTGGTTGGCGTTATTATCTGAAATCTATAATTAACTATTTTTACTAATTTTATTTAACCAAAACCATAGGTTATTAAAAATGTCACTGAGCAATCAACTAAATAACTATTGTCTAAAGTTAGACTCTAAACAGTAATATATTTTCTATTGTCTGTACTTAATAAATCAATTAATGGAAACATTAATATGTAAACTAAATTTATATTAATTTTTGTTAAAATTAATTCAAAGTTAATTTTCAGTATAATACTGTATAATATAGTACAGTAACTTTCAATTGTAACTAAAATTGTAACAAAAGTATTATCGATATTGACTTTAGATAATAATTATATAAAATTTAAATTATACATTATTTACTTTATGATACTTTATGACTACTACATACTTGACATGACAACATACAAACTTACTATACTTATCAATATATTATAGTTAAAAAATATTATTTATTGCAATTTTATATTTAATTCAATAAAATCTAAATTATTTAATTTATATTAATGTAAAACATTATTTTTAATTATAAGTTATTTTAAGATATTTTAGCTTTTAATAGAAAAACGGGACTATTGTGATGAATACAATACCTTACAATAAATCAATTAAATTATGTATTAATGCAAACAATAATTTAAGACATATTATTATATATTTGTATATATTATATATACATAGCATATGTTTGTATATATTGAGTCATAAACTTACCATTTCCTGTGTCTGAACGGACATTCTTACCAGTCATTGATCTCAAGTCTGTGCGATCGACCCGATGTTAACGCACTGGTAGTCTTGATTTGTATACAAGTGCTCAACAATTATTTTCACTAAATATATAATTTATTATATATATATAAATATAAAATAATATAAATTTTATAGTATAGATTGTAAGTTACGTATAAGCGAAGTGAAGCTTTATAATAATAATAATAATAGTGTTTATTATTTATATTTATTTATTTAGTTAATTATTGATATAAATAATGTTTAAAAAAATATTGATAGATAAGTTAAATTTATAAGTAATAACAATAGTAAAAATATTAGTTATAATAAATACTATTTTTATACTAAATATTTTAATACCATATTTATAGCAAAAGAATATTCTATACTTAATAATAGTACAGAATTTATTGGTTTAACAATAGTCTATAAATATGACTGTATTTCTATATATTCTGAAATATAGGATTACTATTATATTATTTGAAATACTATTACAATTGACTACTAAATTATAGAGTTTAGGCAATAGTTATTATTTGAAGATTAATTTATTGTTTGCATTGTAAACTTTGGTATCTTTGAGGCAATATTATTAAGTTAAGATTATAAAAATATTGTTTTCTTTGAATTTAAAAACAAAAAATAGATAAAAATGGATTATAAAAAACTTTATGTTAACTTAAAAGTTAGTCGATATTTCTTACATATTTTTATTAATAAAATTATAGTTATTTATTTTTTAACAGACAATAAAAAAAATGAAAATAAAATTATTAATAAATACCTTATTTTATTATCTTAAGTTTTGTATTTAAAAATTATCTCATTTATCTTAAATTTTTAATTAGTGATTTGATAATATAAAAAAATATTATAAATATATTCAATAAAATAGTTACTTAATAACAGAAACTATTTTATTAAAGATATTTATTATAAAAAATAAAAACTGTATAATACAGTATATAGTGTATAAACTGTATATAATTTAAGTAAAAAGTAGATCATTGGTAGTATTTCGTGTGTCGTAGAAAATATTTGTTTTCAATGATTTGAATTATGTGAAATCAAAGTTTTATTTTATTTTATCTTTATATGATAACTGATTTATTTTCAAATTCATTAGATTTTTAATAAAATTATTTTACTGTACTGTAGAATATCTTAAATCTTTAACCTAATTCATAGAATATAATAAGAATCAATAAATTTATTTAATGATAATAAATATATTGTTAGTATATAACAGTGTTATTATATTTTTTCCTTACCATTTATATATTTAATTTATATGATAGTAAATTTGTTTTTAGGTTGTATAATAACATTAGTTTAACGTACTATTATAGTCTATGGTACACTATTGTTTATTATTTAATATTTAAGTTAATATATTACAAATCAATATAAATAATATAAATAGATAATTATTTATTAGTCTGTTTTTATAATGTCTATGCCTGTATAATATATATTTTAACATTTATATTTATTTAATTTTCTAAAGATTAGATTAACTTAATAATTATAATTAAACTGAACTTTATTTATAAATAATTAATTTTTAGAGTTAAATTGGTAAATTAGTAAATTTATATATTTTTAGTTATTATAATATACTTAATTTAATTATTCTAAAAGAATATTTTTAATTCATATTTTAGTTAAAATTAAATGATACTGTAAAAAGTACTTATTTTGAGTATATAATAAAATTTTTAATAATGCAATTTATATATCCATTACTCAATATTACATAAATATAAGGCAAGAATTTATTTAAAAAATATAATGATAAATATAGATTTTGATATTCAACAATAATTTAGTACAAAATAATATTTTAAAAACATTAATCTGTTTTCTAACTAATATAAATGACACAATTTCTTTTGAATACAGTAACAACACATATATATAAAATCCTATACAACATATTATTCATTATGAATATAAAATGCAAACCTCTTTTCAGTCCAAATTCATTGATTTTTTAGTTGAAACTCTCAATGAATAAAATATTGAATATATATATATATATATAAACTGTTGACAAGAATAATTGTTTTCTTGTGGTCTATAAATGTTTATACGCTATAATATTTATATAGTTGTAATAAAAATATAACTCACTTTTATATATACTATATTTATAATATATATATATATACATATATATATATATATATACCGGTATATATAAGTTTATATATATATATATATATATCGTATTCAATTCAGTTACCGTTATATTGATTTATATTATATTTCTTGACATTTGTTTAGTTGTCGGCACAAACGTCAGACAAATTATTATTGCTTTCAACATAATTGCATTGCATTTCCAATGCAATCAAAGTGTTATGATATGCAAATTTGTTTATGATTTTGTTATGAAAAAATTTTAACATTTTATACGCTTAAATAAATTTCATTTAACTTTCTTAAGAAAATAAATTAATTAAAAAAATAATGAGCAAAAATTTATCCAATCTCTCGATATTTAGTCATTTCATAACTTTATTGCTCATAATATCTTATATCTGGTGTATTGAGATCAATGAGATGACTGTGCCGTCGATATTGTTAAACGGAGAAAATGCTGTACTTAAGTGTACCAACAAAGCAGTCAATGAAAATGAGACATTCATTGATATTAAATGGCATAAATTGGTTGATAATAAATGGCAACTCATTAAGGTATTCCCTAAACTGTCACCCGAGACACCTAATAATGGTAATTTTTTAATTAATTAAAAATTATTTATTATAGATAATATATATAAAATAATAATTCATTAAAAAATTATTATAGTATAAATATATTAAATCATATACAGTACAATGTGTTTAGAAATTAAATTTAATGTAAATATTATACTATATTACAATCTATATTATACTCTAAACTGGTTATACAGACATCAAATCTACTATTGATATATTTATGGTTCTGGAAAAATGTTAACATCTCTTAAAATAATTGACAAATTTTGATGCGATTTGTTTAAAATAAAGGTTAACTCCCCGATTGATAAATCAATTAAAATGTATCAATAATATAAATTTTAATTAAAATGAAAATGGGCTAAATTTTGGTCATCACATTCTTTAACAATTATCTCAAATATATCACATTTTATATAGTATTTCAGGAAATTGCAACTTTTTACTTAAAATTATTTTTTAAATAAATAACTATTTTTTTGTTGATATATTTCAATTAATTTATTAATGTATATTTTGAGGCTTTAACAAAAAATGATAACTAATAATAGTTCAAAAACAATCAATAAAACTAAATATAGTTAAATGCTTATAGATTAAATATAAAAATTTATTATTAAATTAATATAAATTTAAAAACATGAATAAAAATTTAAACCTATTGTTAATTCAATTTTTTAGTAAAACATTTAGTAAAAAGTTTTAATTATCATTATAAACTATTTTTTATAAATTATTATATAAATTCGAGTCTTGATTTTATTGATTATAATATACAATGTTATTGCATATTATCAATATATTTATAAATAAATATCTCAATGTCTAAAATATATTAATACAATTATTTTACATTAGTCAAAAATGTTTAATATTTGTAATGAAAAGTATAGGGGTTAAAAATATCTAAATTGATGATTGTATTATCAATATATTTTGAAAGAATAAAATAATTAATTTATAAAATATATAAATTTGACAAATTATCAAAAATAAATACAGTATATAAATTTGAATTGTTTTATTTTTTAAAAACTATAAAACATGAATTATTAATTTTTATTTAATTACTTATTATTATATAAATACTGTAATATTTTATTAGATAGCTCAATAATAATAATTTATTTATTTACTATATAAATGAATTTTCTGTTTATGAAATTAGCTTTTACATATAGTTTTTTATAATTATAAAAATTAATTATTCATCTAAAATTATAAAAATTATAAATAGTTTAAATTAAATAATTTTATTGCATTTATTAATCAATGTCAGACTAAATATTTTAAATGAATTAAAATATACTATTTTATTATATATAATATGATAGTGAATATAATTTGTTAATTTAAATCTTAAAATCTATAAATACCTAAATAATTTTTCAGATGAAACGGTAGCACCAATTGAGACAACAACAACAACAACAACAATACAACCAAAAGAAACGGTCGCACAAACAACAGCAGAGCCGGAAACTGTTGAAACAACGGCGCCGACGACCGCATCACCGAAATCGACTGCAAATGAAAATACTGAAAAACCAATGGAAGCGCCGCCTAAACGGGAAACACAAGAAAAGTTGTTTACATTGAATGGATTGAACAAAGACAGTGAAGACAGTAATATTGAAATCCCAAAAGTGGCACAAATTCACGCCGGACTCTATAAATGCACGGTTAGGAGTAGTATCGGATCCGACCAAAGAATTCAAGAGATGAAAGTGATTTACAAACCAATTGATGAAACTAAACCAATAGTTAATATAACTAAGAATCAGGACAGTCATATTCATTTTAAATGTATGGCTCCGGCATCTAATCCTATGAGTTCAATCAACTTCTTTGTCAATGCAGAGCCAGTACATCATGAAAACATTCATCGATTGCAACCAATCAAAGATTCAAATACAAGTGATTTCGGTGATGGCATTGAAGTGATTACTAATGTCGAAGAAATCAGAATTAAGGCAACAAAGCAGTCAGTGCTCAACAATCGTATAAACATTGTCTGTACGGCAACTCTAGCCAACTATTATCACAGTTCGGCTGTCTATGACATGGAATATAACGGTCCGCTTCTTAGCGATAATGGTTTGTCTGCGGCAATGATTATCCTTATAATAGTTGTCATCGTTGTTGTCCTCATAATCATTGTTGTCGTCATTTGGATTATAATGAGAAAGAAGAAAATCAATGCAATGAATAAAGTGTCTGAACTTTTCAATAAACCAAAGACTGTCACCGTTTTGGTTGACAATCAAAAGGTCGAGTAGTCTATTAGCACAATATTATACATATTTATAAAAACACATAATATAAAAATGCAAATTTATTTTAAACAAAATTAATTTTTATTTATCAAAAAATGTTTGTTTTATTATAAAACTTTGAAAAACAGTGCAATTAAAAATATGTAAATTAAAAATTCTATATAATAACTGATTATCAAAATTTGATTGTGATAAATGCTATTTTACAATAGCAAAAAAATTGATTGAATCAAAATTATTTTTAAAAAATTAAATATAACTAAATTATTTAGTCGAATATTTTTAACTAATGCTTATAAAAATTAATAATAATTTGCTGTGATTTGTATATTAATAAAATTTTTTTCAGAGTAGTTGTTGACTCTATTAAAAAACATTTAAATATTGTATTAAATACAGAAAATGCTTTAAACTTTTGTTACAAAAAATAACTCACATTTTTAAAGATTATGAAATGAATACTTTTTAAAAATGAATTTTTTGTGTTTACACTAATTTTGTAGTAATTTAAAAAAGAAATTAATAAAATTCTTTATACTCCTAATTATAATTTAATTATGATTTTATTTCAATACTAATTATAATCTTTTTAAAACTGATGTTATCATTGAAAACTCACAGTAATAAATAAATAAAGCAAAAGTTATATTAAAAATTGAGTACATAATTAATACAGAATATTATAAAATCAATGTTTTTAATATACTGTTAACTTAACATTCATTTTATTTTTCATTTTCATATACTATACATATCTATTTATATATTAAAAAATAAAATTAAATGTAATTTTGAAAACGTTTAATATTAATACTATATATATATACATAAATATTTTTAATTTAATTAATTCTAATCTAAAATTTTAATAATTAAAGTATCACGGTACAGTATATATATATAAAAGGAATAATACAATGACTAATAAATATATCTGAAATAAATTTTATATACAAATATTTTAATTAATTTCATTATAGAAATAAAAAAATCTCACAAAATATATTAATATATGTATAAATAGTTAATGATAGGATAATCTTCATATTATTTAAAAATATTGATATATTCATCAATTAAAAAGGAATGTCATATTATATTATAATATATTATAAATGCTTAAATTAAAAGATAAATGATTTATTAAAAATCAATTATCATTCAATTCAAATGTGAGTATTGATGGCTGTCTATTAGAGAAGAGATCGGCAACGATGTGATGCCACGGAAGCGTTATATAAGTGATAAATGAGTGAAGAGCTGGAGATGAGGCCCTCTTATTCTCCTTCCAGAAGTGATACGCCTGACGGAAGCCACGCATTGACCACATCTTGTTATACGCCGAGTCGTCCAACTCTATGGTCATTATATAACAAGTTTTTGTATTAGATATTCATATTAATAATAATATAAATCATTTACTATTAATAAATAATAATAAAATTGTGGCTCAGTTTTTTCAATTAACTAATATATTATATAAATAAATAAAAATGTTTTATAATTAATAATAAATAAATAGAATTTATGTTTCATCACTATCCATTTAAACAACATTACCGTAATATCTTTTCTCTCTCTCTCTCTCTCTCTCTCTCTCTCTCTCTCTCTCTCTCTGCCTCTCGTAATACCGGAATAAATATATTCATAAAAACTAAACTATATTTATAAACCTTCGACAATATATTTTATAAATATAATTTTATCATAAAAATATATTACATGAATACAGGAATTATAGAGTAATAAAGTTTAATATTAAAGTTTAGATTTTTGAAATCGATTGTCAAATAATTTTCATGGTTTACAATTATTAAGAATATGTTATTTTAAGTATTTAATTGTAAAAAACAATAAAATTATAAGTTTTAATATTACAGAATAAACCAAACAAAATAATTGCCTAAAGCTTTTAGAGTAAATTAATATTTTTATATCTAATGCATATCATTTAAATTTAAAGTTTCGTTTATTTACAGTGTATTATAAGTATTACTTATAATAAAAATACTTAATTAAAATAAAATGTAAAGTATTATTTTGTTTGCCAATAATGTCGAGATAGTTAAAATTAATACACTGTTTGTAGTGTTTTTAACAACACAATAGCATTATATAAATAAATTATTTTTGTTTTTAAAAATCCTGATATTGTTTAACAAACTTTGAAAACTTAAAGATAAATAAAATAATGTAAAATGTAAACATTTACAGAAAATTTAATTACAAAAACAATTTGCACATTATAAATAATTAAAATAATTAATAATTATCACTTTTTAGGAGTAAACATAAAATATTTTAATTTAAAAATAGAACTAAAATAAGTAATTTGAAAAAAAATTTAGAAAAACAAACAATATATTAATATTATATTTCTATTTTAAAATATTTATACAAAAAGATAATTATTATCAATAAGATTCAATTACGGTAGTTATTAAAAAGCAAATGTTATTTATAATTTAAAAAATATATAATTTAGGATTTTTGAACTTCATCTTAAATCTTAAACATACTTTTGAATTCACTCGACTTTTTAGTTATAAAATTAATAAAAACTACTTTTCCTAATATTTAAATTATTCAAAATTTCATGAATTTAATAAAAAAAACATTAAAACTTCAAAATAATTAATAAAATTAAATCATTTGCTTACCATCCCTAACATCTCCGGCTTCAATCTCATTGATCCCATTGAGTCCACAATTATTGATTTCCTGTTCAGAAATGGCTTTCTTGATCTGTCTCTTCTGCTGCCAACCTCTGATATAGTTCTTTAGGTTAGAACTGGGATCAGACATACGTCTCTGTGTGTAATCGTTTTCCTGGTTATCATCAGATGTGACACAATGAGTAAATATAGATAACATTGGATACACGGGGTCTGGAATGACCTTTTCAATGGTATAAACGATAGACTCAAATGTAAGGAGCAATATATCAACCAATAATTACCTCCATTTCATCGTCAAACTCGAAACTACTCAGTGAATAGCCGGGCTCTGAGGTAGGAGTCTCACAATTGGCACCCTTTTGTTTGGCGACAGCCATTTCAGCGATCCCTTTCCCGGCCGGACCTTTCATTCGCACAAATTCTATGCGTTGTTGTCCCTGAAAGTAGGGTTTTGGAGTCCGTCGGGAGATTCGCGTCGAGACACTCGCCTAATAAAAGACAAATATTTTGTTAATTTAATCAAAATATTATATATTTCTAAACAAATTTAAAAATAACAGACAATAAATAGAAACGAGAATTAGATAAAAATTTTATTAAAATATAATATTATGTGCTATAAAATTATTATTGCAAAACATTATACCCTTAGATCGTGAATACGTTTAAGTGTCTGATATTGAATGGATCCAAGAAATATGACACCTTTGGCATCACCAGTCTTATCGGTGGCCAATAGTTCAACGCAAACCATCTCACCGTCTCTAACCAGTACTTCTGATAAAAGCTATTAAATAAAATAAAGTTAAAAAACAGAAAAAAATAAAAATATCTTAAGAAACCTCATCGTAGTTATCGACAGTAAAAAATATATCGGGATATGAGATCTCTTCGGTAACACCTTTGCAGTCCATTGCCCGATGACTGGGCGATGCAAACACTTTTTGTGTATACTTTTTAAGTATCTGTAACTCCTTAGGACTGGTTCGGGTACAGACAGCACAAGTGATAGTGTATTCAAACTTTTGCATAATTACATTCAGATATAGAGTCTCTTCCCAATCGATGTCTGGCTCACCGATTGGCAACCGTTTCGAGTCCTTACGAAACACCTCAATACGGGTCTAAATTTTTTAAACCAAACAAAATTAATAAAATTATACTTAAAATTAAATTATTTAATAAATACTTCAAATTTTGATTTTTTCTTCTGTTGTTTCCTAACAAAGAATAACATGTCGTCGTGAGAGACATCCTTAGCCTTTATAAAGTGTCGGACAAACAGATCCGTCCAAAAGACTTCCGCCGAAACAATTACAAAACCCGTCTCTATTATAATATAAATATAATAATTTATATATAAATTTAAATCATTTAATAAAATAACAAATTCGATAAAACAAATAAAAATATTTAGAAACCTATAAACTAAATGTGATTTAATTTAATTAAAATTAATTTAATACTCAGTTTAAGTAAAAAATTCAATTACAAAACATTTTAATATAATATTTAAATATTAAAATTATATAAATTTAAATAATAATCAAATATAAGATAAATTAAATTTAATTCTATGATGATAAATTCAATTATTATAAGTAAAATTTATTTATAATATAATTTTATTAAATTATATTTTTGAAAGTTTGTAGTACTATTATTTATGACACTAAAAAATATAATACTAACAATAATTTTTTAAACTCATGTTTGTTGAAATTAAACAAAAATTACATTATTACAATAACAATTTCAAATTTAATGATATACTTAATAACAACTTAATAAATTAAACTATAATCATATAATAACTTAATATTAGGTTAATATATCACAAAAATATACTAAATTGTAAGTCAATTATATATATATATATAGTATATTTATAAACAAGTTATAATTAATGATATATGGTAATGTAAATTAATTTTTATTTATAGTCAATAATTTAAAGTATTTAGTATAATAATGATAACAATATAAGTTCATTAAAGTTCATTAATATATATAATTAAGTTTAAAGACATTATTGTTAAATAATTTATTCATTAAATAATTACTAGTTATATAATAATAAAATTATCTACTTTTAAGCATAAATTATGATTAAAATAAAATGAATTAACAAAAGTTGACTAAAGATTCATTAAAATAATGATTTTGACATTTAAATTATTAGTTTGAAAATCAGAATTTATGATTTTAAATTTTATAAAAAAAATTTAATGTAAACTTATATATAAAAATTCACTCCACTATATACACATGTATGTAATGTATGTATTTTATATTATAAAAAATAATATGTGTGTTAAACTAAGTTATATCTTAAAAATAATAGCAAATAATAATAAAAATAATTATGTTTGCTGACAATTTTTATATGATATACTCTGTGTATACAGTAATACTGTATATATAAATAAAAAATATTTTTTGCTAACATTTACGCTAAAGCATACAAAAAATACATTAAATAGATTTTAAATTTTTTGTTTTTTTCATATCATATTTCATACATGTGTTATCAAAAATGAATTTTATTTATATTTAATATAATCTAAAAAATGTGTTTAAAAAATTGTATCTAAAATGATAAATAAATAAAATAATATTGCTTTGAAAACGAAAGCAAATATTAAATTCATTAAAAATTACAAATATTTTATTTTTTAAGCAAACATTGACTTTATTATTATTCAAAGCTTTATAATATATATATAAATTCTTTACACAATACCTTCACCAGAATATTCTGTATAGAATTGAAATTATTTTTAGATTCAATTAATAATAACAAAATCGCTACAAAAAAATATTTAGTAATTTTCTTAACTTACTATTACTACTATTAGTATTAATTAATTAATTAAATTATCAAACCTTCAGAGTATGTCCTCATTTCCCGATTTCGGTGCCAATTGATGTCATCAATGAGATCCACAAATGAAGTCATATTGTGTTATATATTGTATTCAATTGTAAATTGATTATTGCATTCAACGTATAATCATTGAAGTATTTGAAGTGTTTTTTGCATTATTTTCACATTTATTTTATTATTATTTATTATTTTTGAAATCACCTTTTATTTGGTGATAAATAATAACACATTATTTATAATATATGACATATAAAAAAATCATTTGCTATATAAATATATTGCTGTTTCAATTAAAAGATTTGTTAAAAAACAAAAATCTGTTTAAACGTAAAGTTTAGACATTTTTTCATTTATTTATTTTAAACAAATACTTAAATATTTTTTTTAGTCATTCACTGATTATAATAATAATACTATAATTACATAACAGTTAAATAAAACACATATGAATTATACTAATGTGTGTCCACTCAATAGCCATCACATGTCGTATCGCTTAATAAAACGTTAATCAAATTTAAATGAAATTTAATGATAAAAACTATTGAAAAAAAATCTAATATTAATATAAATTAAATAATATGATAATTATTGCATTAAAATATTAGCCTAAATTGTGATCAATTGATATAAAAATCAGATGAGAGGCTATTATTATTAAACATAAATTTTATACTCTAATAGTATTATTGATATTATTATATACAGACTGTAAACACAACTAGTATTTCACATTTAATGCATTCAATAGTCAGTCACTGACACAAACACACTATAGTCACGACACCTATCGTAACATTACTTTGAATGTAATGTATTTTTTTTTATTGATTTTGACAATCATTTGATTCTATATTATACGATATTATTATTATATCATATTTTTAAATAAATTTTAATTGCTTTATCGTAATTGAGTTGTATATTAATTAATATAATACCATTAATTTACTGTAATTACAAAATATAATATTTTTTTTAAATATACAAGTTATTAGTAATTAAAAATCTATTTGTATAAAGTTTATACTATAAACTACTGTATAGTAATTTATTTACCAATTTGATTACTACATTTATTTAATATCTAATATTATATATAAATAGCTAAAACAGTAAACTCAGTGATGTTAAATTGAGTAAATATATATTTTTTGTATGAATTATTTTATTACAAATATTTATTAAAAATAGTTTAAGAAATATATATATATATATAACTAGCATTTATTATAGTAAATTACATTATTACTTACATATTATATATAGATAATACAATTTAAACATTTATTTTTATACAGATATAATATAGATTATTTAATAAATTTATTACTATTTTTTTATTTTTGGATTCATTAGAATTGTATTATTTAAGCTAAATTAAATTTTCACATTTCAAGTTTAGAGATAAATAAAAACTAATTTATATAAAACACATACACAATGGCCGTAAATTTCATTAATAAAAGTCTGGAATATATTTAATGACATCTCACCAACAATACTGACATAAAATGTATTAAATTGAACAAAAATTGTGTAACAAAATTAATTTAAAGCATATACTGTATTGAAAATATAATACTATAAGTTATTATTGTTATTTGTTATCCCATAGTTAGACAATTGACATTTCAGTATTTCATTTCGCATGTATGACATTAGTGGTCAACTAATGAAATATTGTTATATTTGTAATTATATTTACTAACATAAGGTATAATAATAATAATAATATTAATTCAATTTAGTGATGTCAACAATATTATATTTAATATTAATATATATTAATATGATAAGAGTAATATATCAGTATATAATATTTATTATAATAAAAATAGAAAATTGTTGTAAAAATCAATATTAATTTAACATCATTATTAAATTTTTTTGGTGATAAAATCACAAACAAACATATAAATAAAAATAAATCTAATATATAAATAAATTTTAATGTATTTGTTTATATATGACTCAGTAGTGATTAAATATATATATATATGAAATAACATTTATTTGAATCAATGACATCATATTCTGATGATAACTAATTCGTTGAAGTTTTTGCATAATTTAGTGTTTAAAGTGCGATAATATACATAATATTACAAAATATTTTTTTTATCATTTCAGTCATCACCGAGATATGTAACGTGAGTTTTATTTTAATATATATATATATATATATATATATATATATATATATAATACTATAGTAGAGTATAATGTGATACATTAAATTTAATGTATATTATATGATACATGTTGACATCTTCATATAATCACTGACTTATATCACTAAAACAGTAATATTTATGTTAATAAAATATAAAATAAATAAAATTTACTCAAATAATATATTCTGTATAAAAAATTCTGGATTCTGTTTTAAATTAAATAAATCTAAAATCTTAAGTATGATAATAAAAATAATTGCAATATAATTCAAATTTTTAATTATAATACAGCTATTTATTTATAAGTTTTAATATTATATATTAAAATCAAAATCATATTATATACAGTAATGTTATATAATTACTACATTATTATATATTTTATATTATATTATAATTATATTTATTTATTATATATATATATTATATATTTTATATTAATGTTTTCATAAAATGCAATTAGAATCCGGACTTCTAGTCTATGCATTACTTGATTAGTTTGAGTGCAAATAAATTATAAGTTATATAATTTTTATATAATAACTTTAATGCTGTATATTTGTGTACATAACAAAAAACAAAAAACACACAATAAATCAAAATATATTTAAAATTAAGATAAAATAAATTACAAAGTAATATGAAAATAAACATTTTTTAAATATACAGTCTAATTAGTATTTTAATATTAAATACATTTTATTTGTTAATATTATAATAAACTAGAAATACTAATTTAAAATAGTAAACTTAATTAAATTTAATTATCAATACCAATATAGAGTTACTTTTGAATTAATTACAACTTGTACTATATATAAGCGATATGTTTTAAACTTAATATTTTTGTAACTAAAGCAGCTATTATAATGAATTGTTAACGAAACTGACAAAATTGATTTTAAGTGTTTATTTTATTGATTTTGTATATTAATAAAAATTTATAAAATGAAATATAAAAATTTTTATTTTTAAAATGTCAAAAATAATAGATTAGAAATATTATAGCTTTTAACTTAATTACTTTACTTTATTTTTTTATTCAACAATTTTTGTTTTTGTTTTTATTAAAAGATATTATGCAATAATTATAAAATATAATAGTTGTTCACCAGTTGTTAAATGATCCATCAAAGTGTCATTTTATAACACTATTTATTTTAATATAAATATTTAATAAAATAATTTGCAAACTACTGTATAATAGTTGTACTGTATAACTGTATAACTACAGATAATTTACTATTTAAAAATACCTAATTTTGTATTATATAAGTATTTGTTAATTACAATAAATATAAATATTAAGTTATTAGTACAGTACTTGTAAGTTGATTATTCAGCGACTATTTAATGTAATGTATTGTATATACTGTATGTACTGTACAATTATTTACAGTGTATATTGTATAGTATGTAAAGTTATATAATACTTGCAAGAATAATATGATAAAATGCAAATTTTGCAAATAAATATATGATGTATTAAGTGTAACAATTAAACACATATTAAATATAATAGGTGTAGTACATTGTATTTAGCAACATAAGCGTTACAAAGTGATAACAATTATGCTAAATATAAATTTATTTATACTTATTTTATTTAATATATTATAGATACAAATAAATGCTTCTTTATAAATTATATACTATAAAAATAATATAATATTTCAATTGATGGTTCAATTTCAATCAATTATTATAAATAAGGTAAAATTATTTTTTTTTATCAAAAATGTTTTGATTTATACAAATTTCTACATAAAATACTTATATTGATACAATTAGTTTATTATACATTTAATTAGTATTTTAAATAAAATTAATAGTTGAAAATGTTTATAAATTATAATCTTAAAATGTTAATAGACTCAATTTTATAATAACTTGTTCGCTTTATACTTATATTTTGATATTTTTTTAATTACAGATTTTAATTAATAAAATGCTAAATAACTTTACGTTTTTATTAAAAATATGTTCAAGGTACATTTGTATTATAATGTCTATTACGACTTGTTTTAAAAACTAAGTAGGGTTTAGGGACTGGTTTTAACAAATAGTTTTATCGTAGACTACGTAATACCAAAACTTTTAGTCTAAAATAGGACTAACCAATAGACTATTGGCAATAGTTATGGCTATAATTGGCTAAAAATGCAACTTTTAGTGTTAGAAATTGTATAGATTATACACTGAATAACATAATTAAAACATAGTAGTAAACAACATTTTTAAAGATGATTAGGAAAAATACCTAATTAATAGTAATTGAGTGGTAATTAATAACATTAATCAACTGAAACTTAAGTATTAATCAACTGAGAAGTTAACAAATAATTTATAGATTCAAAAACTAAATTCTTATTTTTAATAATTGTTTTTTGCATAAAAACTACTTTTACTTAAATTTAACACATTATTAACATGTCTTTAACATTGTATTTAAATTTATATAATTTATTTTATTAGATTAATCTTTTATTTGATTTTATGACAGATAATTATAAATACAGTAAATATGTTAGTTTTTAAAATTAATATTGATAATAATAATTATAATAATAGCAATTATTGTCATTTATTTATTAATAATAACTATTAATATAAAAATTGATTTGATAATATTGTAAATAATTATAAAATACTACACTTTTTATTTAAAATCATAATTACATGGCAACTTATAATGAATATAATTGTATTTTAATCAAATATTTAATTTCAAATCATATAATTAAAAAATTATTATTTTTGTTTTTAATAAAAAATGCTTATTAAATAAGGATTATATACTAAACATTATCATAAATTTATATAATACCATTGTTAGGTTTCTATAGTATACAATTTATATAGTCGTATTAAAAAATTTAAAATTGATTTTTATTAAAAAATAATATTGTAGTTAACTATAAGCTTATTAGAATATACCTGAAGTCATTCAAAATAAGCTCATTTGATAAGTTTATATTTATAGTATCAATTTGATACTATAAAATAATTATAATAACACAAATTATACTTTATTTATATTTTGTTATTTAAAATTTATATTTATTACAATGTATAAAATTATTTAATAAATTTTTAATTTATATATTTTCTTTGATACTTCAAGTAATAAATGCTTTTGTTAATAATATTAAAAGTAACATATTTATTATAACTTATAAATTATAAAAAGTGACAGTAATAGAAAATCAATTAACCACTGGTTAGACTTATAGTGTATATTAAAAATCTATGATAATGTATAAAATTATTATTAAATTACATATATTTGAGATTATAAGCAGAGACACAACTTTCTAATAAAATCCACTTTGATTTTGGAGTGTGAGTTATCAGGATTTTTTTAAAGACAAATTTCAATATATATAAAATCAATCTATAATTTGTATTTACTTATGTTTTTACATAATTTGATAACTCTAACTATGTTTCTCTGTAGCGATATATTGGTTATAGCATTGCGTATATCATTCAATAATAGTGAATACTATATTCTACTGTATATACTATATAAATATAACATTTTTAAATCAATTTTTTAGTCCTATTTTTGGTAGTTTTAAATACTAGAAAGTTATGTCTTTAATTATAAGTTATAAATTATAATAAAACAAGTTTCTTAAATTATTAAAACATGTTTGCAATATAAGTATTTCTATAGTATTGATAACATAAAATATATGATATATTTTTTGAATAATTTTACATGTAGATTTTATTTTATATTAAAATTGATGTCATAGATAATTTAATAGGTTAACAATATTTATTAACAATTTTATATAATCATTGTGCAATTTGATTATAATAAATTATTTTTTATAAAATATTTGACAATTATAAATTCCGATAATTTAAAGTTGCTTAAAGAAAAATATTTAAATAACTTATAATATAAACTTTATTATACAGCACTAAGATATCTCATTGAAATCATTGTTATTTACAACAATTGCATTATTTTCATCCGCTTTATAGTCATTAATACTACTTTGGGTTTCAATATCTTTTGACTGACATCTTCTTCGGCGACGAACACAACATAAAACACATGATATAATGATAATAATTATAATCACAATAAAGATAATCAAAAATAATGGCCAAAAGTGAGGAACTCTGCAAATAAATGAATCTTCTTTATAGTCATCGCACCAAATGTGAAGCATTGGTAACAATTTGTGTGGCATTTTGCGGATCAAATGCAACTGATTTTTGGCACATTGTTGTTCTTCTGCCCTCTTATACCAGCAATCCCTATGAAATCAAGTTTTAAGCAAAAAAAATATTTAATATTATATGAAACTACTACTAACCTAAGCATCCAAATGCCGCAACATTTGACAGCCTTTCCTAAAGTCGAGTTCTCGGCAAACAAATCGTACACTTTATCTGCCAATTGTCTAACATTACGATTGCATTGTATAAAATCTTCTTTAAAAGTAGACAAACATTTTATCATATCATTGTATTCTTCGAGTTCATGCAAACCAAATTCACTGATATCGGCACCGATTTGTGTATAAAATAATAGCATAGAAATTGAAAATATTACAATAAAACAGTTATATAAAAACATTTGTTTCACAACTAACTAACTTTTTTACATTTCAATGAAAATTAAAGTACTTTTAAGAGGAAAACTTTTTTCAATACATTTTTTCATTCACAATATTGTGTGATAACATTATAGTTATTACTTAAAAAAAGAGTACATAAACTCAATAAACATTTAAATTGTTGTTTGACTAACTTTTTTTAGTTGGGTTTACTTTTACAAAAAAAAACTATAAAATAAAAATATTTATATTATTAATACTTATAATTTATTATTGTTGTTGATATTATAGTTCTCGTATACAATATTTCTATATAACATTATTGTGACCGAACTTCTCTGATCACAAAACTATAAAAATAAACTGAAAAATCTTTCAGAGTTTACGGTAATTGAAATGAAAAACTATAAATAAATTCATCGCTGAGTTCATCTCAGAGGTCTCTTTCAATTTTCAACACAAAAATTCCTTATATATAAAATATTTATTTATTTTATAATAACTAACTTTTTTTGTCTAAATATTTTGTTTACATAATAATAATAAATAATGTTCAGCAGTAACTTATAAATGATTCAAAACTGTTGAAAAATTGCTATTTTTGGAAAATTTAATTGTTAAACAATACAACAACTTTAAGCAACATTGGCAACATTGTTGCATAAATTTATGCAAAACCAGCTATCGATTTATTTTATGACTAAATATAGATATCATTAAAAAACACAAACGGTTGTTAAAGTAAAGCATTTAATTTTATATAATTGAAAAATATTAATTTACATCATTTTTGTAGATCTGTTTGAAAGATAATCAGAGATGTACTCAACTTTCTACTCATTAACTAACAGAGAGTATATATTTTTGTGCCAAAAATATTATGCTAACATATAGTATATAATTGAACCGTTCGTTAGTTCATTAGTTAAAGCATATATTATATGAGAAATGTTTGGTTTATTTAACTAAACGTATTTTTCGACAAATATTTATCTTATAGTGGGTTTTTATAAGAGCCAGTCATATAAAATAAATGTGTTATCGGTAAATATATTTGATGTTAAAAATATATGATGTAAAATATGTTATCGATTTGTTAAAATCAAAATTTCATATTAAAACTTAATGTATAAATCACTACACCTTCAAAAAATACTATATTAATATATATATACTTTTCTGTATCGTAAATCAAAATATTAATAAATTAATTAAAAATTATATTTTTTACAATATTTAGTGTATATACTGTATATATATATATATACACCGGTATTTTATAACTTAAAATGAAAAAACTGAAATATAAATTATAAAATTCATGTACAATATATAGTTATCTACATATGAATGTCAAATATAATTTAATCATTAAATTTTAAATGAATAAAAATCAATTTATATAATATATTAAAATAATAAAAGTTTAATATAAATTTTTTGGTTAAAACAGTTAACTAAACTAATGATAATATGAACGAAAGGCCATCATTTTGCTGATACCACTGATTAGCGTTGGTCACACCACATTTGCACTGATTTTTTTTAAAATTTTAGATACTAGTGCTGTAAGAGATACGTAAGATAGGCATGTGTTTAGGGGGACATATGTTATAGTGTTATAGTTTCTAAACTTTTTTATTACTGAATTCATATAATACTGCATTTTAACCAACATATTAAAAAACATTAGACATTTAACAATTTGTAGCAATTTAAACAAATTACATTCATATGTGAATTCAGTATTACTAAATCAGTACTAAAAAAGTTCACTAACTATAACATATGTCACATCAATCCCTGTTGACCTCGAGTATCGCTTACAGCACTGGTATCTGTGCTTATGTGGTGACCTACGCTTATCAGTGATATAAGGGAAACGATGGCCTATCAGACACATTATCACTAGTTTCGTGATTTACAAATGTTTAAAACCAAAAAATAAAACTTATTGTAAATTTTATTAAAATTGTGAAAAAACTCAAATATTAAAATTACTTTTACATAAATTACTATTCAAATATATACTGTTTAAATTTATTACTATACAGTATTAAACTACATACTAAACTAAAATCTATTAATTGATATTTTTATCTTTAATCTAGTGTGACATAAGTGCTGTTATAATATCATATATTAGACTTTTATACAATATATTAGCCATACTTTATGTAATACAAACGGTTACCTGTAATTCAATCTTTATAAACAAAATGATACGATAGGCGTGGCTGACATACCTGTGCCTTGAAAACAAAACTTACCAGTGTCTGTTTATTTATATCAATACTTTTTGCCAATATTATGGCTAAAAATATTTTTGAAAGTTGATAATTATCATTACAAATCATTAATATATAATATAGCAATTAATAAGCCAAAGATGATCCAAACATACAATATATACAAGAATTGCAATAATCATATAATTTTCATATTTGTCACAATATTTAGTGTATTTGTAACAAATGGTAAATTGTTTTCATTATTTGTTTTCATAAAATTACTATTAATTAATTTATATTCCCATTTAATATAAACAATTGGACCGTTTGGACAGTTCGGTGCAATCTATGGTGTTATTCGTGTGTATCCAGTGAGCCGGGTTGTACCCTAAATAAGGTTGACTGGTTGATACACTCGGCCATCAGTTGTCCCCGAAGTGATGACAAATGTGTAAAAATTATTGATCAAAAAGGATGTATGTTATCATTGAAGTCAACAATTAATCTGCATTTCATAATAATAAATAAATATTTTTTATATTTAGCCGATTTGTTGGTCACCAGAGATTGTCTATCAAATATCATTCCCTACAGACGTGACATACCGGCCGACCGTTTTGAGGGCTGCCGACCGGCGGCCACTCAGCCAAAACTGGCCGTATTTGTAGAGAATTCGGTCGACCAGTTGGACCTCAAAAAGGACTACTTCGATAAAACCACTTATTGTTTTTGCGAGTTTGACGAGTGGTGTAATCACAGTACTAGATGTCAAGCATCGGGTTTGCTTCTGGTACTAACCATAGCCTTAGTCAGTGCTTTTATATCACTAAAGATTGTTACTTAAATGACACACACATACAAATAAATCTCATAAATAAATCTCACAATATTTTGTTGTAATTATATAAAGTTTTTATTATATTATTAATTGATATGCATTTATACACTTTTTTATTGTAATTACGGTAACTATATAATAATTTTATATTTGCTAACAATTTATACAAAATATAATTTGTTTTTTAAAATAACTATTTTTTTATAGTACATTACATTCACAAATAATTGAATAAATTGTTTCACTTCAATCAACTATTGAAGTCTAAATTTGAAATATTTAGTTTATTTTATACTAATATTTTATATCCAAAACACTAAAATGCAAATCAAAATATAAAAAAATAATAAACATAACAAAAAACTGCAATTTTAAATGTATTTGAAAATTTAAACTCTAATTAATAAAACAAATTTTAATAAAAAATTATTAATAAACAATTTTATCAAATTTTAAGTTTAGATTTACCGATAAATAAAATTTGTCTAAAAAAATATATCGGTATTTGATTTATCAAATACAATATAAGAGTATGTAATTAATAGTTGTGATAATCACAACTACCGGCAATTGTTAACTTATTTAGTAAACAAATCTTCTATTTGGGGAATGACCTAATTTGTCGAGATTGGGAATACAGGCAAAGTTGATCATTGGCGGCGGTCCACACATTAGGATACACGCGTCTTCACCGGGAGTCGGCAAATGGTCGCTAATCATCTCTGAGCTGACAAAACCGGCACTATTTTTAAGATCAAACAATCAATTAGTTTAGACTATTGAAAATCATTGATAATAATATATCAGACCTGTATTTCCAATTATCTTTAGGTCTGTCAACAGTATACCAAAGATGAAAACGATCGGTGTGTTCGTCGGCCACTTCTTCCAGTTCTTTGCGCAACAAAATATCGTCTTCAGTCTGATTGGCATAAATAAGCCATAAATTGGTTTTGTCGCTCTGATCTTTGAACACTTGTCGAACCAATTGAAGACATGGAGTAATACCGGTCCCGCCGGCAATCATTCCGATTCTTTTGAAGTCCTGAAGCACTGGCGGCTTCTTTTTGTCCGGTTTTATGGCCAACTTTCCTCTGCCTTTGTACTCAAGTAAACCATTGGGTCCACGGATTTGAATTTTATCGCCAATCTTCATGCGCTCCATATATTGAGACATTTTGCCGCCTTCGGGGAACTTCGGGTGAGAGTTGGCGAAGTAAACCTAACAATTAAATTATGAATTTGATATTAATCTTCAATTATCAACAAAATAACTCACAATCAGAAACGCGGAAATTAAAAAAATTAAAGATAAATCAAGACTTAAATTAGGCATAAATGATAGCATAGATTATATAAATAGTAATAAGTCTTCAAAATAAAAGCAAAACATTTTTATATCACTAATAAGTATATTATATGAGAAACGACTAACTTTGACCACTAAATCAATGTAACCCTTGTCGTCATCGCTGGAAACCGGTGTATACGGTCTGATAACCAATTGATTGTTGACCTGAGCCGACAAATAGATGTGTTGTCCGACTGGCAGTCCGAGTACGTGTTCATCGGTTGGTAGACCAAACCGAAAGCGTCGGGTGTCGTGTGAGATGTCCTCCCTTTCAATCAATGGCACCCAATATTTTTCTTCAGGATTTATCAATAGTTTGGGCGCCGACTTCTTCGACAATAGTTTATAGACAATGAATAGTGTGGTCCCAGTGATGGCCAACACAGACACCACTACTGGACTGTTGTTCTGTTATACCATATATTCAATCATTAAATTATCAAACAATCAAATGGTTCACAAAATACTTACAAAATCCATGGATTTGTTTATTTGTTTGTATTTCTTTCAATCAATTATTTACAGTAATAAATATAAATATTACGTTAATAATAGTCAATAAATAAATAATTTAATTAATTAATAAAAATTCATTAAATATCAATCATTTGAAAACACGTTTCCTATAAATTGTTTAATTATTTTTAGGTTAATATCAAATAATTAATAACTAAAACATTAGAGACATTCAGTTAAATAATAATAATTGTGTTATTAATATACGATTACATTAATAATGTACTGTATTTGACGTTCAAAATTATACACAAACTAGTGTTTCATTCAATGTATTAGAAATTACATACTTTTACACAATTTACACAAACTGTGTGATCATTTGAATTGATCAAGGATAATTTACTGTAATTATTAACCCAGTTTATCAATTAAATACTAACTAATATTATTTTTTCAATTATATAAAAAATGTCATTTAAAGTGTTATCCATACAACACTATGTAATGTATTAGTATTATTGTATTATTTACAGTACATTTACATGGCTTTCAATGCCATCGATTAGTATTAATATTTGAATTTTAGTTTTAAATAAATATCTAATTATTTGTCTAAACTTTATTGCATTTATAAGCTATTTAGTACTATTTGTATAATTTTATAACAAATCATTTAATTACTAATAAAAATTTTCATTTGGTTGCTATAAACTATAAAACATTAAAAAAGGATATAAAATTTTATTTTTAAATTTTGTTGTGTTTAAAAAATTACTACTAATAATAATATTGAAAAAAAATAATATCTAATTTCATAAAATATTATTCACGAATAATATTTTTCTAATACCAGGAAATAAATTAAATTATTTTTTTAAATATCTAAAATAATTTAAATATTACCGTAAATTATATTATTTTTTTAATAAAATACTTTAAATATAATTTATAAATAAATAAAAATTTCATATAAATATTTTCTTAAAGATATATATATTTAAAATAATGGTAAATTTATCCTTCAAATACAGTATATTTGTATTTAAAAAACATTTGAATGACTTTTAAAAAAACATTAATAGATGATTGACAATAAAAAATACAAAAATAAATATCGTATATAAATGTAAACACAATTTTTAAGAAAAAATATCATTTAATAAAATTAAAAAACAAATTTATAATTACAACTATATTATAATTTATAATCAATAATGAGTTCAAAGTTTAGTGATAAATGTTATGTCAAACAATTATTTGGTTTCAATCATCACTTCAATGACAATATTAATAGCAAACAAAATATCATTAAAATAATAATAATATTGAATAACACGTGTATTGTTGTAGAAAATCATTGAATTAAATGTTTGTTTACATTATTTCTTAGCATTTGTGGTCACAATAGATGTAATGTCGGATCACGAGATCGTAACCGATAAATATGTGGTCAAACTCGTCGAAACCGATATAGATGTTAACCAAGTGTTGGCCACTGTGTCCGACCCGACGTGTGGAGCCATTTCACTATTTTTAGGACAAACACGACGTACCGAATCGGACGACCAAACGGACCGACGAGTAGAAAGTCTTGTCTACGAAGCGTATCATTCAATGGCACTCAAAGAAATGCAAGCAATAGTTGAACGACATATCGGCAAACATGAGGTCAATGCCGTACACAAGTGTGTTGTTGTCCACCGATTGGGTCAGGTTTTGGTTGGCCAGACATCCATAGCAATCGCCTGTTCGTCACCGCATCGCACACACGGACACCAACTGGTTATGGATGTACTCAATGATATCAAACGGTCGGTTCCCATCTGGAAGCGCATCGATTATTACGAGGACAGCGATCACAACAGTCATCGACAACAACAACAAACTACTACTTCTTATGGCGAATGGAGTCATAAAAGTGAAGCCTTTTGGCTAAATAAGTGACAAAAACTGTTAAAAAAAGACATTACAAACAAAATTGTAAATTTCAATGAAAAACAAAACAATATTTTTGTAATCAAAATTAAAACCATGTTTTATATGATTCAACTAATTGTAATAAATATACTAATTATTATCATTGAATGTATAATTAAAATGTATTTATTTTTTTTAAATGTGAGTCTATTTTTTGATTTAATAAAAATAAAAGGGGGTAAAAGCGCGAACGCTCCCCCCGCTACCAAAAATTACACGCCCCATCTGTTCCGTTTTGGAATAGTGGCGGGATTCATCATGACCCAATAGTGCAATGGGTCCGACTCGACCCGGGACCGCCACCTTGTTGATCATGGCTGATCCGGCGCCAGGTAAGTATGCTTTTTAATATACACCAACACCTATGCCCTCATATACAACCTATTGTGTTATAACAGTTGCTATACTATAGTTTAAGCAATTTTTATTATAATAATCATAAGTTGTTTAAAGTTATACAATAATTATTGTTTATAATCTAATTTTATTATTAATGTTTTATATATATATATTAATTAAAATTGTTTTGAATGATACAAATTAATTAAATTGTTATATATATTAATAGTTAATAGTTTTCATACAATAGTATAATACAGTCTACTATTATACTGTACATACAGATATGCAATATTTGTTGCTTATAACTGTTGTTTATTGATATACTATGTCTACAACTTGCTAACAGCAACTGTAACTGCAACTGTAAAATTTCCAATCTATACATATTCAATATATACATGAAATTTGATATCATATTTGTTGTAATGTTCTAAACACTAGTATAGATGTAAAGTCAGTTATAATATGATAATTAAAATGTTTAATCAATAGCAAGCAATTGATATAACAATTATTTTTTGTATCTTATTAACCAATTTAACAAATTAGTCATTTAAATGTATAATATGCATAAAAATGTTTAATAGCTAATTATTGTATATTAACAATTTATATGACAAAATTGTTTATTTTAGTATTAAAGTATTAATAATTTTTCTAAAAAATAATTATGTTCACATATGTCAATTAATAAACTATATTGATAATATTGCATATTATTAATAAATACTACAATTTTAATGTTAACGAAAACAATATTGATTTAAAATACATGTTATTGTAAATCAAAATAATTTTTCTTTTATTCTCATTCATCTCAAAGAGTATGCATTTTAAAACTTACATAACATTAGCATTACTCGTATATTATAATAGTTCACAAAAAACAATTTTTACCGTTTCTTGTGTTATGTTTAGTAATACTTTATGTAAATCAAGGATTAGAAGTGTATGTATAGTACTGTATGTATGTGTGTGTGTGTGTGTGTGTGTGTGTGTGTGTGTGTGTGTGTGTGTGTGTCACTACTAAAACAAAAATACAAATACATAAAAACTTATATAAATTATAGTAAAATGTTTTATTTTTTTGTGAGACATATTGTATAATGTATTGTACCATATATTATATGTAAGATATGGTTTACACCGACACATGAGTTCCACCTGCGAGACATATAATACATACAAATCAACTAAATATATATATTTGAAGACAATATGAGATGCTTTTAGCATACATTTATCGTATTTTATACTTTGCTTACAATCTTCTCACTACATATAACAAGATCGAGATGTTTATATAAATTTTAATGATTCAAACATTATATTTTTTGGCTAAAAATGAAATAATTTATAAACATTTTTATTGTTATGTTTAACTGAATTTTTGATTTAGTAATAAAAAGTGTTTTTAATAAAATTTTATTTATAATGTTTTTATTAATAAAATTATTATTATAAATTATACTTTATTAAATCTTTTAAATAAAATATTTAAATAAATATTATGATATAAAATCATAAACTGAATCTATAGAACAATTTGCCAATGATTTAAATATTTAATTTTAAAGTATTTAAAATTTTAATTACTTTGACTACTAAATAATTAATGACTTTCTGATTTAAAACAATGATATTACTAACCATTTGAATGATTTATGTATTTTACAAAATGTGTGACACATTGTCAATGGTCTTTGCTCTGTATTATTAGTGTCGACTTAATATCTCTGATATTTAATATTATATATTAGTTTTAAAAGACATTTTTAAATAATATAATATTATTTGCTTTTTCTTCTGACTCACAAGGGATGGCATACGAGATATTGTTTTGAGATAAGATGACAACAAAAATGCACAACTTTTATATGTTATGTTATCATTTAGGCATTAATTTTCATACATTAAAAATTTATTGATTTAACAACAAAAAAGCTTCTGTAAAATGTAAATCGATTTCGTTGATGATAAACAACATTATTGTATAGTTTTGGTAAATGACAGCTAACTTTGACAATAATAACAACAACACATATTATATTATATATAAGTTTATAAATTTTTTTATACAGTATTCTAAAAAATTCAAAATTGATATTATATTCAATCAATTGTATTGGAGACTAAAATTTCATAACAATAAGGCATTTAAATCGATTGACTTTAAAGAAAATATAGTTTTTAACTACTAAACAAAAACTTTTAATATAATATAATAATTTAAATTTGAGATTTTCAAAACAGTATAATATGTTTGTATGCTTTTTATTATACAGTGTATAATTTAATGTCAGTAACAAAAATCGTTTTTATGTTATTAATATCTTAAAAGATAGAGTTTGTAATCATTGAATTGTGAAGAATACTACTATTGAATTCCAATGATATATATCAAAAAAATTGAGATAAGATTTTTTCATTTATTTGTTTGTTTGTTGTCTATTATTATTATTATTATTATTATTATTATTATTATTATTATTATTATTATTATTATTATTATTATTATTATTATTATTATTATTATTATTATTATTATTATTATTATTATTATTATTATTATTATTATTATTGTGTATATACCGGTACTATAGTATGGCAAGAATTTTATTGTTAAACGACGATAGACTATACAGTTATGGTAAAAATCTATTTGTATTGAAAGCCATTTGTTTTATTAGATTTTTTTCTCAGTTTATGTACACAATATATAAATAGTATTTTCTATTTACTAAATAGATATTATATATACTGTATATAGTATTCTAAAAGATACTGTAAATAGATTTCTATATTTTATAATACAGTGTTCTGTATATACTGTGTATATATTTAGCATAAAACTGATGTATAAAATGACTAGAATTGTAGTTTTCTGTTTTTTTTTATCAAAAAATGTTTGTTTCTCCTAATTTAAAAGCAAATTATGTTTTTATAATGTATTCAAATTAATCCCAAGATCTGTGAGCACACTATTATATTAAATGTGTTTTGCATATCATCCCAACCCCTCACTCCTCACTCATTATAATGAGTGATAATAATAATGAATTGTAAGCACTGGTAGTGCTATTATTTAAAGTGTTGCTTAAGTTTTTTATATACTTTATTACATAAATTTGAAGAACTGATTGCTATTCAAAAGCAGATGTTTACCAAAAGTCTATTATTATGTGTTTTTTGATTATAATTGATGACATCTTCTTATAATTTTGTATATCAAATATTGTCTACTTTTAGTGTTTTCTAAAAATGGATTTTTATATTTGAAAAGTTTTCTTAATATCATAATTCAATTTAAATCTTTTAATACAAAAATATGTTTTAATATCAATTTCAAGTATCATTAGTTACTGTATTTTTGCAATTTAAAAATTATTGTATAATATTTTAGTTAATTTGGCTAAACATTTTAAATGATAACTTATTAATACATAAAAATTTGTTAATTAATAAACTAAGATATGATATGATTTAAATTAACAAATAAGTTAAATAAAATTATATGAGTTGTGCCAGTTTAAATAAATTTGATTACTTATATTTATACATTATATCATGTATTATATAAGACAATAAATTATTACATTTTTTTATAATGTATGAGAAAAATATTAAAATGATATATAGTAGAGTTGTTTTAACCTTAACGTGTAATTTCTTAAAAATATTTTATTTGAAAATTTAAAATATTGCTTAAATATAAAATATTATACAAAACGCAACGCATTTATGCAAGAAATATATAATTTTGTATTACATATTGCAACATATAATTTGCTTTTTGAAAAATATACATTTATTTATAAAATATTAATTTAAAAAAGCTTATATGATTTTATTTTATACATTTTAAAATATTATTATAATAAATTGAATGAGTAATATTTATTACATTTTGTAGTAATATTATTACAAACTAAATTTAGGATTAATATTAATAATTTATTTATTATAATTTATTTCTGAATAATAATATTTATAATTGTTAATTTTAGTTTATCTATGATAAAGATTTTGTAAATTCAAATATTTAAAGTTTTAATACGTATTAAATTGTAATTTTTTAATTTTTAAAAGTTTTTAATATAAAGTTAATTGATATAAAATTAAAATTTTGTATAATACAAATTGTATTTATATTTCCAAATTGTAATTAAACTTAAATAATATCTAACTTAATTAGCTTATAATTATAATAAATAATAAATTATAATAGTATTGAATGATTTCCACATTTCAATGTATCATAGCGTATGAATTCATACTATATATTATAATGTTTGTAATAAAGGCATTTATCTAAGTATTATTTTTTCTAATAATTAAATTAATTTACTAAATATTAAAAGTGTTGCAATTTAAAATATAATAATTACAATTAATATATAAAATATATGTCAGATATATAGACATTTAAGTTAACATTATTTTTATGATTATTATTAATTCAATATTTTAAATAAATTATATTAACATTTCTATGAATTTAAGTTATATTAAGTTAACAATTGATATTTCAATTTAGCTATAATTTTAGAAATAGTTTTAAATATCTGTACTAAACTTTGAACACAAATATGCCGATACTTTTATCCCACTATTTCTAATTGTATGTCAAATACACCGACAGTATATCCATAAATATACTGTATATTAAYTTTTATTATATCTATTTTTGTTTATAACAATTTACAATTAAATACATTTACAAAACTTATAATGCAAACACACATACATACATATATCAATACAATACAAAATCAAACAATAAATAATAATTTAGGTCAAACTGACCCCACTATATGTTAACCAATTGACTACTATTTTTGTATATAAATGAGAGGACAACTAGTTATCGGTACCTCTCGTATAACTCCAGATATTGTGTATCACATATACTGTACACACATTATACTGTATTTTGTTTTTAAAAGTTTTTACTAAATAAAATAAATGTTTTTTAATTCAAATAAGTTTTAATAAATTAATGATAACTATTCAAAATAAATAAACTACAGTCTAATCTGACATATATTTTATAACTTTGATATTAAATACTGTATTATATGCTTGAATATTGTTATTATTATTGTTTATTCAAATATAAGAATTATAAATATTAATAATACTGTATAAGTAATGTTATACATTAGATAACATAAAAATATATGTACTAGAATTTTTTATATGTATAATAAATTATATTTAACATTATACTGGTAATTTTTTATAGGATAAACAAATTTTATGATCCTCATAATTTTGTTACTATTTATAATATTTTAGACAATAGTAGGTATACTTTATTTACAAAAATAAAGTAAAAACTATTGTAAATAAAAGATAAATGTTAGACAAACTTATAAACATTACATAACATTTTTAAAGTCTTGTCTTTACTTAATTTAATGTAAAAATATAAATAAGAAATATGTATCTATTCTTTACTATAATATGAATTCATTATTAAATACTACTGTATATACCACTATATTTATGTGAATTATATCTATTTATGACAAATACAGTATTTTAGTTTTTTATGATTAATTTTAGATACTATAAAAGAAAAAATGTTTTTATAAATATATAGTAATAATTTTTAAGTACAGTAATAAAAATTACTATTTTTTGTATCTTTAATACAGTTACGGATTTTTTAAAAGAATGAATAAAACAAAATATATTTATTTTTTGGCTTACAATCAAAATAATGGTTTTATTTAATAAGTAGTGAGTGAGTGATTCAGTAAGAGAGAGGATCAATGTTTATAAGCTAAGCTAATAATATATTGATTTGAAATTTGTTAGTTAGCTATGAAATGAATAAAATACGAGATTTTTCTTTGACTATGTTTATCATGGATTTGACAAAACTGTTTGTGAGAAAACAAAAACATTGTAAACGATAGTTATTTGCTTTTAGTTATATAATTTATGAATTAAATGAATCGATACAATAGAGTAGAGCTTATAAATAGGTTGATTTTGACGACCGATTTTTAGGGACTCTTTTGTTGAAATGTTGTGATAGATAGACATCAAAAGGCTTTAATCCGTTTGATTTATTGCCTAATTTTTTTTCTTTGAGAACTTAAACAATTGTAGTGCAAAGTATTGTTTGCATTTAACTAACGGCCAATAAATATATGGGAAAGTGATTGATGAACCACTTGATGATGTAAACGCCAAGTTGTGAAGTCCAGCGATGCATTGAACCAGTTATATGGCCACTACTCATCTCCAGAGGTATCGAAACAATAAATAAAAATCTCTCCGATTTAGTTTGAATGACCCTTTCATACAATCCATACAAACAACTTTGTGTGCCTTACGTTAGGTTACATTGATTTTGAGACAAAAAAAATTTCAACAAAAAACTGCTTTTTAATGTTTTTACTATTATTTTTATACTTCAAGTTTAGCATTCAATAGTTGTCAGTCTAAGTCAACAATAAATACTTATATTATATTGTACTTTGAGTTTCTAATTTTATTTTATTTTTGGTATAAATTCACAAACATATATAAGACTATATACATAAAAAATTTTGACTAAAATTTGTCATTTAATAAATATATAAAATAAAAAAATATGTCTAATTATAATTGGACAATTAAAATCATAATATAGATATTATAAAATAATAAAAAAAAATATTTAAAAATATTGTTTACTCATTTACTTACATAAAAAACAACTTTTTCAGTTTTTTTATAAATCTAAATAATTTTTTTTATTAGCATAACTGATAATTAACTAAATAGTCATTGATTTATTGGTTAAATTAAGTTTGTTATTATTAACTTAAATTCAACTCACGTTATGTAAAAAATAAACTTTTTTTGCAAAATCGATTTAATATCAATATTATGGCTCACAATATGATTAGAAAGAGATGTGACATATAAATAGTGTGTTAAATGATAGGTTCGCTATAACCCTAACATATGGTTCGTGACCTGTAAGGCAATGCCAACACATTAAGGTTTAGCCAAACGATACAAAATACTAGTCTTTAATAATCTTATCACAAGTAGTTTGAACACCACTTTTAAATGTGGAAAAAATCAATGACCGCATAGTTTTAAACTCAATAATCAATAGAGAATTTTATCTATTAATAGATTTATACAATTGTGTGTTTAAGTCCTTTGGTTGCACTGGAAGTAAGTAATTCAATGTAATGACTGATTTTTTAAAGGCATATAATAATGCCTTAACTGTATATAATAAACGAAAGTTAAACTTATTCATTGCCTCCATTTAGTGGCAAAAAATGAGAAAATATTTGACATATTATGTAATGCTATCATATTTTTTGGTCCGTTATTTCTCTAGAGGATGCAATTTGATGTATCGGTCAAATATGTACTAAAAGTTAATGCCATCACTACCTATGTAGACAACTGCTCATCACTTGGCCAGTAATGCTATTATCTCAACAACAAAATAAACTAAAATAACTGACAACAAAATTCAGATATTTTTTATGTCGTAATTTCTAATGGCAGGAAAAGCGGATAAAATATTTATATATATATATACAGTATATATATACTGAATATAATTGTCTTATATTTAGTAGACTGACCAATGATACAGATGAATGCTATAATGATAACAATTTTTATAAAATAATCTCACAACATAATTTTTTGAAAACAAAATTTTGTAAATATATTTAAGTATAATATTTTGAATAAAAAAAAATATTTATTACTTTAGAGTAAATAAATAGAGTTTTATTAAAAATTAATTCATAATATATAATATATAAACTTATAATTATATAAAACATATTAAATATTTATAGAATTAATATGACTTAATATAATTAAATACTTCTTATTTAATTTAATTAAATCTATATAATTAAATATTTAGACAAATTTTTTGTAATCAAGATTTCTATTCAATAAATAAATTTAATCAGTTTTGATATAATCTTTTTCATGTTAATTATAAAATGTCATATTTAATTATCTAAATAATCTAAATTTATTAATATTTATATAATATTATAGCAATATTATAATTGAGATATACCATATTATATTATAATAAAATTATTTATTTTTAAAAGGCAATCAAACTTAATATAAAAAATAATATTTACAATACAAACAAATACGATATTTCTTACAAAATAATAAATTACAAAATTAATATTCACTATTACTATATTTTTATTAAAAATAAATTTACATAAATTTTAAATGTATAGAAAATATTAATTTATTTTAATAAAGATAATAATTGTTATTAGTATAGTTGTTATTAAGAGACTATTATTAATAATATAATTACCGGTACCAAAAAATAAATTAAAAAATCACTATTAATTTTATCACATTAATATAATTCATTATATTATTAGTCGTTTTTCTGTAATAATTAAAAAATTAAAAAACTATTAATTAATATAATTTATAAACAATTTTTATGCATAACAATACAAAACATAATATACAGTAGAAAATAATATACAAAACAATTATTATAAGCGACAGAAAACATAAAAGCATTATTAAAAACCTGTAATTGTTTGGTAATTGGTTTGCAAATGTGCTTTAATGTTGTGTTAAAGTATCTCAAATCAATGGTTTGCATCAACAGTTCATTGGCCACCACTTTGGCCAAAGTATCCCTCAATTGAAGACATTCATCACTCGCCCGAAGCTCTTTGGTTTGGTTTGAGTATTGAATTAATTTTGTATTAAGTTTGTCGATAACAGGTCTGACTTCATGTTTAAGATCAACAGTGGGTCCATCGGGTCTGTGGCCAACTTGTTTCCAATCGTGATGTAAATTCAATTGAAGACTAACACTGGCATCTATTTGGTCGCGAAAAAATTGTTTGACCCACGAGTTGTCCAAATCATACTTCTCTTTTGACAGTTTGATCATTGATTCAATTACCTGATCCTCTCTTTTCTTATCTTTAATCGGTAACTTTGTGTCCCATTTAGCGATCGCCACTTTATGACCAATTATTAATCTCTGGCCAACACTTTGTATCAATTGTTTAAATTCACACACTTTTGTAAAGTCTTGTAAAATTACATTATATAATAATAATAATTAATTATTTGATTAATACCAATATATTATACAATATATTGAATTACATGAATATTTTAACATTACTTACTAAAGCATTGGGAGGTTTCAGAACTTGTATTTGACTTATCTATACATGTATTACACATTGAATTAATATCTTCTAACGCTTTTGCATTAATAATGAAAATTATATAAATATAGATAAATATAAAATTAAAAAACATTATTAATTATTATTAATAATTTTTATTATATTAAAGTAATAATTTATAAATGTATTTATTTTAACAAATACAGGTAAATATCGAAATTAAATAGCAATAATAAAAACATTTTTATCATAATTAACTACTGTATTATGACTCAGCAATATGTTTGCTAAACCTGTGTAAATTTACGACATTATATCTATTAGTAATTTACAATAATTTCATTTATTTATTATTTAATATTAGATTAAATATATTAAATAAATCATTGATACATAATATCCTTTGTATGAGAAAAATAGATTAATCTTTTGACTGACGTATTGACGTCTATTATATTTGATATGTAATACAGTATTTGGTATATTTAGTATTAATATTTTATTACTTATTATTATTATTAATAATTTATGATAACAATTATTTTAATCAATTTAATAATTAATACAATATTAGCAATAAATTATGTCAATTATTTATATTTTAAAAAATAAATTAATGCATACTTTATATATAATGAGTATATTAATAAATAATTTAATATACAATATAACTATTTTTAAAATAATAATTATTTTTATTTTTGATATTTATTTTAAAATATACAAAGTTTATTTAATTATATTATATTAAATGATTTATAATTATAGTTATAATATTATATAAAAAGCAATTTATTTGTTAAATTGCTGAAACAATATAAATAAAAACAAAACATTTAATACATTAGATTATGTAAATGTCACAACATTTGTAAATTTTAATATATTAATACTTTTTCAAATCTTACTGTAAATAAACGCTTAACATTTTAAGCTTAACTATAATTATTTCATAATATTTTAATTTTAAATTATAATGAAAAGTTGAAATATTATTTATTTGATAAAACTGTTTGATATAATAAAAAGATGATAAACTTTTAAAAACAGGAAAGAAAATACAATTTTTATTTAACAACTGACATCCTATTTGCAAATTTAATATAAAAATTATAATTTAAATAAAAATGTTGTTTTATATGCTAAAAAAGTATATAAACAAATAGACATATAGTTTAAAAATAATGTTTTACCATAAATTTGATATAATATTTTCATTTCATATAACTATCTGTATATATAAATAATGATAACAAAGTTGTAAACATCATACATATGTTAGTACAGTATATTGAATATAAATATTTTTCAAAAATAAAATATTAAAAATGAAATTTTTCATAAGGTTTTTAGATATATTGAAAATTTAAATTTTCATGACATAACTTGTAAAATGACCATGGATATTAATATAAATGTTTATTTATTGAAAAAATAGTATTTAAAAGTACAGTATTTATTGCATATATAGGCTAAGTATAAAATATTATCAATGTAAAATAGATAAAGGTTTATATAATTGGTAATAAAATTACTATTAATATACAATTTTATTATATTTAATCTAAAATATAATGTCAAAAACATTTTTTTGCAGTGCTGGTCATCTCATTAAATTCAAGACAATAGTGAAAGTGAATATATGATATATTTTTATCGATATATTGTATTTTTTGGACTATGGATTGCATTATAATAAAACTATAGAATATTCTATGAAACTATGAAACAAAAAATTATTGATTTTCTGTCAAATTATGTATTTGTCTGTATATTTGCGACCTATCTTTAATCTTATGTTATGATCTTCAGGGGGTCATAGAGGGTATATCATCAAAATGTTTGCAATAATGTCATAAAGTTAATTGAATTTTATAATATAAATATATAATGTATTTGGTTAATTAAAACAAGTTATACCTTGTATTATTAACTAAATATACAATAATTATAAGATAAATATAAAAATTATTTGTTTAAATTTTTAAGATTAAGCTAAAAATCTTGAATAAATTTAGTCTAAAATATTTAATAGTATTAATATTCGTTTAGCAATTAACAATATCAATATAGTTTATTATGATTTCTATGTCATACGATGGTTAAATGTTTAATACTTGTTTAATAAATTATAAAGTTATTTAACATTTTATATAATGTTTAAATTTAATTTTTAAAAAATTCTTGTGTTTGTAAATTTATTTTTAATATCAAACAAAAAGGCGACTTTTTATTAAAAATGTATTGTTTGGTTACCCCTGATATACAGTATATTGTTATTGTCAAACAGCACTAAATGAAAAATCTGTCGCAAACTTTTATTTTGCAAAAAATGTAAAACTTTTTTGTTCTTTTATTTTTGATATTAAAAAGTATTTTTATTTTTGATATAATATTTTATTTTGTTATTTATTGACCTCAAAATTGTTTCGACAAATACTACATTTTTAAAATTAAAATAAAGAATTTAATACTAAATTTATTAGAATTAGAATTTATAAATGAAAATACAAAATATATTTTATTTATATTATATTTTTGCTTATATTTTTCATAAAATAATTATAAGTTTTAACATTAAAGTGCATGACTAATTACTTATTAATTAGATTTAAATATATTGTATTAGACTTTATATTTTTGTATTTATTATTTATATTATTACAGTATCTTGATTTGTTAATAAAGTAAAAATTTAAGATATTATTATTATTATTATTATTATTATTATTATTCATTTCAAAATTTTTTATTGAAAATATAAATATAATAACATTTCCATAATTTTAAAACTCACTCACAATTTAATTCAATAGATAATACTGGTATTATTATTAACATTAGATAATAATACAATTTTATTATAATATATATATTTTACAATTTCGTGAATGTATTATATATGTGTTTATATGTATTTAGTGTGTATGTAATATAATATTTAAAAAAATATGTACTTTTTTGTCTTTTATTTTATGAAAAGTGAGAACTTATTGAATAAATGGAAATAACATTATTGTTCTTATCATTCAATTATTAGACGTTTTGTAATAAGTTTTTTTGTTGCACTTATTTATAGTACAGTATATATCGTACATTCAGTCATAGAGTACAGTATATATGGTTTAATGAGAAAAGCATTGATTAACTCAAACCGTATTCTACGCCATATGTGTTCTCCAAATGAGTTTTATGTGACTTAATCTCACTTTCATTGTGTTTAACATTTCTTTTCTATTAATTTCTATTATATTTTGTATAATATATTAGTGTATGTGATATCATATTATTATTATTATTATTAGTTTGAGTCTATCCAACAATTTATATATTGATATAATTTATACGTTATTCTAAAAAAATGTAATTCAAGTAATCTATTGATTTTGTTTTTTATTATATCTCAAAATTCTTGTAAATTTTTATAAATTGCATTCACTATAAATATGATATTTAAATAAATGTAGATATTATAAATTTAATACTATACATATTAACTGCATATTTAAGTATATAAATAGATATCATAATAATTTTGAAGTAATTTATATATTTTTTATTAATTTACAAAAGTTTATAATTACATATCAAGTTTTAAGTTATATTCAAATTATAATCTAAAAATGTTTATATATATATAATTATTATAATTTATTTGTCTATAAGAAAAAAGAAAATAAGCAAAAATTAAATCATATTTACATAATTTATAAAACAATATAATATATAAACATAATTTTCATTAAAATATTTTTGTACAATAATGTATAAATATATATTTCATTTCTAAACTCGATATATAGTAAATATTAAATACAATATTTATTTATATCTCAAAAATTTATATCTATGTTTACTTTTATGTACAATAAAATTTAATTTATTATTTACATACATATTGAAACATAAAATAAATATACACTAAAATAAATTAAAAACTTTTCCAGATTATGAATTATAGAATATTCTGTTAATTCAATGATATATAAAATTTATTATTTAATAGAAAAATGATAAATATTTATATAAACAGATAACAAATAGGATTAAATAATGTGTGTGTATTTATATGTGTCTGTAGTCAATGTTATGATGTATTTAACTAATCCACGCGTATTTAGTTAATCCTTGATTGTCCCAAAACTCACACCTATCACTGATAACATAATTGTCAACAATAATTGTCTCGTTTAAGCCAATGATAGCCATTTGATGTGGAAATGATTGATCCCATTTGGATGGCAACGATATGGATACCTGATTGGGATGACAATCAGGTTTGCCATCCCTAACAAAATTAAAGACAATTTCACGAATCTGTTCTGCAAATTGTTTATCAAAATCGGATGGCTTTTTGATAAACCAATCAATAGTACCGAAAAATGCGATCAAATCCCAAAAATGAAATGAATTGTTTGATTTGATATCAAATAATTTAATTGGTTGGGATGGTCGAGATGTTACCAGATATCTAAAGATTGGTGACACTAATAGTGAGGACAGATTGGCGGCAATCAAATTAACGGGACATATCTGCCTCAAGTCAGTCACCATAGTTAGGTATTGTAGTGCAGGTGTCATCATTGGTGAGGGAGGATAGTGTTGTAGTGCTAATTGTGTGAGTCGGGGACCAAATGAATCCAGTGAAGTGGTCACGTATTTATTATAGTCATTCCACGTCCACTTTAACAGCTCCCTGGGTCCGGGCCAGTACTCAATGCTCTGAGCTGTAGAGCCTATTAATATGGGTATATCGACTGATGTGTCCGCTGGAAATGGTATCGGAGCCGTCACTAATTCATCTATATTTTATTTAAAAGTAAATATAAAATTTGTAAATATTTCAATTGAATATATTAGACTATTTTATAGAAATCAAATTGTATGTAAATTTATTAACTGATTTCAATAAATAAAACATATATTTCTTTATTTCATAACTCTATAGATTATATTAACATTATATCACAGGTTGTGTGCTTTACAAATAAAATCGATGACTTTTTACATATTTATATATATATTTTGGCAGTAAAACATAAATCTCACAAAAAACAAAAAATGTTTTATTCAACGATACATACCATCGATGACTATAAGCTGTTTGTTTAACATTCCCTGAATCGGCAAATCGTTCTGATCTTTAATGGCATACGACGGGTCGTCGTCACCAATAAATGTCTTCAGCACATCTTCGGCGGTCAGTTTATAAAGACAGTCGATGTGATGGCAATCGGTTCGCGACAAAAAATTATTGTGATTATAATTTGATGTCTCACTGAATGTACGGTTGAAATAGAGAGCCGGATCTATTAGCCAAACGGATCGGAATAGTGATCTCGAATCAGGATTTGTCATTAAGGCCATTATCATAGCGGCGCCGCCATCGCTGCCAAACAACGTTACTCTTCGTGGATCACCACCGAAGGCGTGAATATTTCTCTGAATCCACTCCAAGACAACCATTGAATCCCACAGACCGTAGTTACCAAATGAAGAGTTTGCACCGGAATTAGCCAACAAATCCAATGCCAAAAACCCAAGAGCTTGGAGTCGATAATTGAATGAAACGAATACAAAGTTGGAGTCACGGGACAACTTGCCGTTTGGCCGCAAGCGGTCGGTATGGCCGCAGCCGTACTGCAGAAAACCCCCGTGAAACCATACCATCACCTCAAGGTTTGACTATATTTTTATATTTAAAGAAAAACATTACAACTAATTAAAACAAAAACATTATTTGTTAATCGATTAAAATGTATTTTTTTAACTAAATGGATGGAAAAAACATTTTATAGCGTAATAATATAATAGTTAAACTAATGGTATTATAAATGGACTAAAAAATTAACAATCGTTAACTCAAACATAAATAATAATAATGCAAATAATATTATTTGTACTATAAGTTTATATAAAAAAATACTGTAGACATGTTTTTGTAAGTTATATAAAAGAATAAATAGATTTATTATTTTATAACTTAAAAATATATTTAGCAAAAAATATAAAATACTAATTATGTGTGTAAAAATGTCATTATAATTTTAATTCATTTGAAAATATTTTTTAAATATAATATAATATTTAATTACAGAGTCATAAAATGGCATCAAAAATTACATTATAAACTTAACTATAATCAAAATTTATTATAACAATTGCACATTTAATTGTTGTGATTTATGTTATAATTTATCATTAATTTGGTTGACATTTAAAACAAATAACATATGTTTGAGTTATTGACTAATGTGTGTAACAAAAAAGCTCCGGATATTGAGATAATACCAAAAAATATAAGTAATAGCTATTTCTTGTCATTTGTTTATATGTGTTATATACTGGTATATTATACAATATAGTACTGTATAGTACTGTTTATGTGTGATTGTGCGAAGTATTTGGCAATCAATTGTCTTATATAATATAAAATAGTCCTCATATTTGTTTGCCAACTTAAGACACAATGTGTTGTTGACATTAATTGATAGCTTCCACTAAATTGTATTGTATATACTGTATATATATATATATATATATACATTATATACCGATATTACTTATATATATAAGTTATGTACATTAATAAGGAAAGTGAAAAAATATAGAGTAAATGAAATGAACAAATAGTAAATTAATAGCTTATAATCAACAAAAAATACTAGAGATATAGTGATGTTCGGACACAACACGAAACAATAGGTCTGAAGATAATAATAGTAATAATAATAATTTAGCGGACAATGTAGTGGAATGGCTTCCGATAACACATTTCAATGGTCAAAGACTACTACTACAGTACATAAGCTATCCATTGGAGAATGTATGGCATCTGTTAGTTTTTGTGTATGTATCTGTTAATAGAGCACTAGTAGTCTAGCACTGGTAGAGACAATTAAACTCAATAATTTGCGGCCCAATTGTCACTTCATTACAACGACAATACAACCGATGGTTTTTTCCTTCTCGTCAAATACTAGAAACATACATATAAGAGGTCTAACTTTTGTTAGTTTTCTCTATTATTTTAATACCTATTTGTCTGTTTGAGAGTACAATTAAAAAAGAGATAGTTTTAATCACTGGGTTTTGTATATACAACAAGAATAGCAAAATTAGGTAAAAATTCTTGAGTGCTTTTTATCACAGAATATCTAAACATTTTGGTGGCAATGAATCACTAATTTCAAAGAATATACTTATATTATATATTTAATTGAAAGCTTTTATTTGTAACAACAAAAAAACATGAAATAAAAAATACGATCCATTCATTCAATAAGTTTTTGTATGAATAAACTTCAATTAAGACAATTAAACAATTGTTGTAAAGAATCTGATTCTCACTTTCAAAAGATTTTCTTTTGCTTTTAACAATAGTTTTATTAGTATTTATATTATTATTATTGTTGTTTTTGTTGTTGTCTTATAGTTTTAATAGCATTACACAAGACTGTAATCAATAGACAAAGTTTAGTGCAATTTATTAAAAATATATATAGACCCTAAAGTTATGTTCAATGAATTTATGGCATCAAAAATATTTCACAGAAAAGGTTTGTTATATAATACAGTACTATATAATAATTATTATTATAGTGAATAAAGAGATAAATAAAAATAGCATATTTATAATTAAAGTCATAAACAGATATATACCAGCAATTAATGGCTCGCAACACAACAAAACTCGTTAATAACTTTTAATATAATAAAATTTATTTCTGATATATATATATATATATATATATATATATATTAATCTATGAATAAGTCAAATACAACACACAATTTAAATAAACAATAATTAAAATTGAAAACAAAAGGCAATATTTACAGCTAATGACCCACTAATTAAAATAACTATATTTTACTAATAATATACTTATGATATATGTGTTGCCTCTTGTTTTGGCAATTTTGTGGTTAATACTATGTGTTGGCTTAAATTTTGAAACTTTTTTCCGACAAAAATACATAATTTTTAATTGTTTATCATAATAGTCATAATAAAAATAAATGAATTAAGAAATTAACGCAATAAAAATTATATATGCAATAAATATATTTGACAGATTTATTTAATATGAAAACTTTAATTATAAAAGTAAAAAATAGTCATTTTAAAAGCGTATAATTTTATTAAACTTTTTACCACATTTGTCATTTAATTTTATTAATTTAAATAAAATCAAATAATACGAAAAAGTAAGTCATGTCATGTGTATTGCTAATTGCTAGCATTGGTATGCATTTTGTTTGTGTTAGTCACGTAAAATTAATTAAAATTTTAATTAATTCCAATAAAATGTATTAAATTTTCCGATAAAATGCTTTTAAAAAGTTCTGTTTATATAATATAATAACAAAACTATAATGTTTCTGCAAATCAATGCTATAAATGTGTGTAAATATCTATTATATTTACTGCTCGTTATATAACATAAGTAATTCAATTCATACTATAGTTTCAATAGAAAAGATATAAATGATTGTAATTTTGGTATAAGATTACTATAATATCCATACAAATTGGTCTCACATTTATAACGAATAACAGATATAAATATGTAATATATAATAATAATAACATAAATAGAGAAATCTTTTTCAACAATAAATATAGATTTCTATAAACTTATATATATTTGCTGTATTTTAAAAATATTATAATATTGTATATAATTTAATAAAACTAATATAGATAATCTATGAATTTTTCAATTTTAACGTAATTTTACTAAATTTTAAGATTATGTTTTATAAATAAATTTTCTAAATTTTAATAAAATAAATTAAAAAATTTTATATTATTTTAAGTTATAGAATTTCAAATTAAATAAAAATAACAATTGATTAAATTATTTATGGTATATTATTTATATATAATGCTTTTAGCATTTTAAATGCTTTCAAACTCAATATTATACAGTTTTTGTGTTTGTTTGTTTAGTACTTTTCATATTGGTTTTGTTTGCCATAAAAACATTGGATGTAACTATATATAAATATAAATATAAATATATATATATATATACAGTATTCTGCTATTAAATGATAAATATATTTTCGTTATAGACATATAAAAACTTCAAGTTTTAAAATATAAGATCAACAAAAAAATATATAAAACAAAAGACAGGAGTGAGTGAGTATATGTATGTGTGTGTGTTTGAGCAATATTTTGAAAGCAATTACGATAAAAAGATATTAAATAAGAGGTATATAAAGTTTTCATTGTCTATCATATATTGTATTATTTTGTTAGATAAAAGCAAAAATTTTCAAAAAAGTCAATAAAATACATAAAAGAATTGAAAGTATAAAATGGCATTTAATGGTGTTTTAGTGTTATATTTATTATATTTTATGGTACATATGGTATGGTATGGTATGGTATGGTATGGTATGGTATGGTATGATGTGTCACAATATCTATGATATATAGTAAGTCATTACCGAATCATCGAGTCTTGGCGTCCATACATTCAAATAAAGACAGTCCTCTTTGCCTTCAATTTGTTTGGACAGTGGGTTAAACTGAACGCATTTTGAACCAAACTTTTTGACTCTTTTGTGTCGCGACCGACGCCGACCGCACTCCTGACTGTCCGCCCACAGAGGTATTGGTCGCGACCATCGCCTTTGACCAGTCGGTGGCAATGCGTATGGAATGCCCTAAAAACCAATGCAAAAGACAATTGTTTTTCTTTTATAAGTATTTTGATGGCTCTCCTAATAAATTGAGTGTTCATTTATATTAGAGTAACAATAAGATAATAGTCTCAATGAAAATACACATTAAAACACTCACTAATCGTAATGAATGTCCACTAAAAGCAATTGTAATTTTTAGAAGTAATAGTAAAATAATACAAACATTTTTATAGTGAATGAAGAGAAAGACCGCCGATTAAGGACAACACAAACAAAAGTCTAATCATTTCAAACATTATTTGTAAACTTCATTCTCTCTCTCTCTCTCTCTCTCTCTCTCTCTCTCTCTCTCTCTTTTTTTTGTTGTTGTTTTGTTTCTTTTACTATATATAATATTTGCAACAAAAACATTAATCAATTACAGTACTTATAGTACTCTCACTCTCACTATTTTTTAACACTTTTTGTCGATTCAATTGTTAAATTGAATTTTTTATACAATATATTTACCCCTATTTTGAAACCTCCCTTTACAATAACTTTTTATTTTCTTTTCAATTTCATTTTAGTTTATTTATTTATTTACAAAAAACTTTAACTGTATTTTCTTTTAATTTTTTCAATTTATTTTTTGTTTCATATTTTTTCGCAATACATTTATTATATTATATATTTTTGAGAAAGTTTTACATTATTTATATCTATTTAAACTAAAATATCGTTTTATTTTCCATTATTCAACACTGCCTTCTTGTTGATTACTTTTAGATTAAATAAATACATTATAAAAACAATATTTATATAAATGAAATATTTAAAAAAAATTTGGAAAGTTTTACTGAATATATTTGTATACAAATATTAATAATTGTAATGTTAGATATTGTAATATATTTGATAATTTGGAACAACATTTACACAAATATGTAAATAAGATAAAATGTTAACAAATAAAATATATAATTATATAGCACAGTATAAATGTAAATAATAATTTTTATATTAAATTTTAATATTACTATTAATTGAATAAGAAATTTAAAAAAAATCATTTTAATCAAAAAATAAAATAATTTAATTATAATTTTTGATTACCTTAAAAGCAAATGCCCCGTCCTCTACTGTACCGATAATCTGTCCACAGTTGGTGTCCACCATAACGGCCTCTTCGAAGGGCGACAAAGGAGTTTCGTCTAATAAATCATCGGTTAAAATGTCAGAAAGTTTATTAAGTTTGTCTGAATTTTGTGAATTGAGTCTATCAGTTGAGTTGTGGATAATGAGAAAAGTTAGCGGACAGACAACAATCGTGAGTAATACAAGTCCTGCGGTCAACAGTGCAACGCGAGACCACTTTCGTGACCATAATATACCGTTGACGACGAGTCGCAAACTTTTTGTATTATTTGTATTTTCTGATTGACGTCGCGATTGAAGACACCGGCGTTCAGCCTCTCTCTCGTAATCTTCATCTCCAATGACTCTCAGAAATGACAGACTTTCGCTGGAAATCATTATGATTTCAAATGTCTTTTTCTGTAATCCTATTGTTACCCAAAAAATAAATAAACATTGAATAAGAAAAATGTGAACAAAATTTATATACCGTATGTAATAATATATAACTTATTTATATAAGATTTATTTTTCGTTTGTATATTTTAAAATGTTTTTTACAAAACATTTTCATATCTGATTTAAAAATATGTTTAAGATTTTTTCAAATATACAATATATATATATATATATACAGTATTTATTATTATATTTATTATTAAAAATAAAGATATCTGTTTACAATATTAGATTAATATAATATAAAGTAAATTATTAAAAATGAGTTTTTAAAAATCATGATTTTTATATAAATATAAACTCTATAAATTTTGTTATTTATGTTTAACTAAAAATTATATATTTTAAATATATTTTTCTTTGAAGAAAAATAGTATTTACAGTATATATCACTTCTCTGTCTCTCTTTTTATACGACTATCTATTTGTCTATTTATTTGTTTGTTACTCTTTGTGTTTGTGTTTGTATCTGTCTCTCTGTCTATGCATTATAATCTATAGTTTTTAAAATATTGTGTGAAAATAAAACTTATAAAAAAACTAAAAGTAAAAAGTTTCTAAAATACTACTTTACAATACATTTTGCAGTAACTGTTTTTTATAACTTATAAAAATCTGAGCATCTCTTTACTATTCATTGCAATCAATTTTATTTTTATTTATCATTCTTTTCTGTCAACAATATAAAGTGACACAAAAATGTATAAAAAACTTTATATACAGTACTATATATATATATATATTCATGTCAAAGACCGAGATTATAAAATAGTAAACTATAAGTAGTAGACTATATTCTAGTACTGTATATACAGTTTTAATATACTGAATATTCTGTATACATTGCATATCATTATATAAATAAATAATTTTGTTGTTGTTATACTGTCTAATATTTTTACTCATCACTTCAATCATGATCAACAACAAAAATAATATTATGGAATATACTATATATATATATATATAATATAAAAATATAGAGATATTATATAACATTAGAAGTAACTCATAATGTCGTGAATCGTTCACTCATTTCAAGGATTAATGACATTCTATAAGAAAATGTACATAAATTAGAATAAATTGCATTAATTTTTGACTTAAATTCATTAAAAAAGAGTCAATTTATGATAATATAGAGTAAACTATATTATAAAGTAATGTTAAAATCCATAGTGACATACACTGTATAAACATTTATAGACAAATTAGTTGCAGAGATATAAGTGTTCATAAATGTTGAGACAATTTTCAAACAAATTTCAGAAAATTTATTAATCTCTTTCTTTCTTTATTACATCAAATAAAATAAATGACATTAAATATAAAATTTACCGATTTTTGTTAGTTTGAGTCGAAATAAAAACAATAAAAAGTTTTTTAAGAGAATCTACTGAACAAATAAAATTTATTATATAAACCAAACCATTCAACTAAACTAAAAGCAAAACATATTTTGACCAAAAGTTAACTTATTGTTCGCTATATTACTATACTGTATGTCAAACATATAAATATAAAGGAAATCTATAGATATTTAGTATAATAATAATAATTTTTTGAGTTCATGTTTGATGTGATCATCAATTTTGGTCATTGGATTTGTTTGCAAACTCATCGTTTGTATTACTTTTACTATCTTTCTTTTTTTCACTCACTCACTCACTCACTCACTCACTCACTCACTCACTCACTCACTCACTCACTCACTCACTCACTCACTCACTCACTCACTCACTCACTCACTCACTCACTCACTCACTGTATTATTCACATATTTCTAAGATTTTATTTGTTTTTGTTATATTATTTATTTTCATTTCACTAGTATATTGACATAAGAGAGAGAGATTGTCTCAATTTATGTGTTCAAATCTATTCACAAAATAAGCCTTTACTTTCAATATATATATTTATATTTATTGTAAATTTATACATAAAGATGTATTCAGTATATTCAAAATATTATAAATTTTATATACAGAATATAAAAGCAGATTTTGATTTTTGTTTTATTTGAATAGTCTATACTATAGACTCTATACAGTAGTTATTGTATATTCAATGATAATTACACTATATTTTATGCGACAGATTGTCTCTCATTTATCTCATGCCTCATACCATACCATATCATATAATATCATTTCATATATTTTTTCATTTAATACTTGAATTACAGTACATTTTTATTACAGTCGTTTATGAAAATGAGACAACTATCTCATGAGTTTATATCAAATATATTATATAAACACTTTTAATAAGAAAAATAAAATAAAAATCTATAAATAACTTTCATTGAAACATTGCTTATAAATTATACTGTATTTATATTGTATGACATATAAGTTTCATATATAATATTAATTTATTTATAGAAATAATATATTTAATATAATTTTTTTTAATCAAATTGTTTTTATTTAAAATATATATTTTTTGATTTAGTTTGATTATACTACATATTTTACTAAATAATTATTCAAAATTTTAATGTTTGGTTTTAGAGATGACATAAGTTTTGATTAAATTAAGTAAAAGATATAAGAAAAGAGATGTTAAGCCTAAAAAAGTCTATTAAGAGTAAATCAGAGAGAGAGAGAGAGAGAGAGAGAGAGAGAGAGAGAGAGAGAGAGAGAGAGAGAGAGAGAGAGAGAGARAGAGAGAGAGAGAGAGAGAGAGAGAAATTAATATGAATTAAATCTCAAAAGTAAGTAAAAGAGACAACAAAAAGACTAATTATAAAGTTTTTTGTTTCAAGTGATTACAAAACTAAGAGAAAATTTGTTATTTAGTTACACAAAAAATAAACTCAATTTATCGCAACTTAACTTTAAATGAACAAAAAGTTCTCTTTGTTTTAAATAAATGAATTGTAATGTAATGTCGCACACAATTGCCGGGCTATGCCCCAGACTATAGTTAATTGCCAAACAATTAATTGTTCAATATATTCAAAAAAGCAATTACTGAATAGTAGCTCCGGTAGAACATGTATACCCGTATATATATTTTTAATTATTTGGTCAAATGTATATAATGAAACTGCTATTATTTTAGTAGAAACATATAGTTAACGAGATATTGTATTATTTTATTAAAAAATAATTTAGTAAACAAAAAATTGTCTAACAATTGTCTAACCAACTATACAATATATGTATTTAATATAAAAATGACCATGTACAATATTATCCAATTCATTAATATATAAATCTTTGTTTTTTTTTGATAGATTTTTGTCAGAAGTACTGTTTGGCAAACATTGACAACAAATACAATAGAGTTATCGAGAGTATAGTACCTGAGCTACTATTCAGTCAGTGACTGCAAAAAACACGCAAAAGTATAATATATAGCATATAGAGTATAGTATTTATGTTGTACTGTATATACTGTACATTATTATTATATCTGGTATAATGTATAAATAGTGTATGGAATAGCTATGTTGTAACTTATAAAGATTGACTGAAAGAGATACTAATACTATGCTTAAAATATATTCAAATCCCTATTTAATTAAACATAATTAATTGCACTCTACTTTTTTTTGTTGGTTTTCAAAATAGATTTACAAAAATTAAACTTTTTGAAAATTTTATAAACCAATAATTATTCATAAATATCCAACATATGCAACACACACACATACACACATACACACACACACACACACTCACACACACACACACACACACATACACGCACTCACATGATATATGCAATGATATACGTGTCACTATTAGTTAGTGTTTATCAATTTTTCAGTGAAACAGCAGATGCACTGTTAGTTTTTTAATGTCATAACAGTTACTATTAGTGACGGTGTCTATAAGTTCACAGTATGTGTGCATCTATTAAATTGCCTTTGGGTTCAACTAAATGATACATCAATTTTGTGGTTTTGCTTCACTGAGTTTTTGCCCATTTTCTCTCTTTTCTATCTATTTTTAAAACTTATTTTTATTGTATATTTCCTTTAAATATTAATAAAATATATGGTATTTAAACTAAAAAATAGTATTTTGAGCTAAATTTTATATAACATTTATTTATATCACATATACTATATGTATAAACAGACACATAAGTTATATATAAGAATATTACATAAAACAGAATATTCTGATAGAATTTGGTATTAAAGATAAGCGCTTTAGTAGTGAATCATAATTTAAATAAGAATTCAAAATTTCGATTATATTTTCCATACACTTCTATATAACAGTAATATAATATTATATAGTTTTTGACATAAAAAAAGTTAAGTAAAAAATGGACTTAACTTCTATAAGCTTACGATATATTTATGTAAATAAAGTTTTTTTTGTTAAATATAAGTTTTTTTTTGTTTATTACAAACTCTATTTTATTTTTGCATTTCATATATCATTAAAATATCATAACACTATTATTTTGAAAAAAGGATTTATATATCGTATTATATGAGCGATAAGAAGTTTAATGTTTTAAATTATTATAGAATAATGAAAACCTTAAGAGAAAGAGAGAAAATAATTTTGCACTAAATATAATTAAATCATAAAAAATGTTAAAACAATTTTTCATTTTTAACTCCACATTAGACTGTTTTTAATTTATATATATTATATATACTGTGTATATGTATTATAAAAAAGGAAAAACTTTTTGATCACATATTGTTTATTTTATACAAGAATTAATGTTCAAGAATTTCAGATATTTTATTTTGTTATTTAATTTGATTATTCAATGAATTTTGAGTATTAGAGAGAGAGAGAGAGAGAGAGAGAGAGAGAGAGAGAGAGAGAGAGAAAAACCCCAAAATCTAATTCGACTAAAAATGAATAATGAGTTTTGGCTGCAAATGTTAAGTCAAATAACGCCATTTATTATAGTAGCAAATAATAAGGTCTGATATTCAATGTTTTGTTAGACATTTAGACTAAAAACTATTTTTATTTCTCTCAGAATTTACCGATTCTTTTCTTTTTCTCTGTTTTTATGACTGTCTCATAATTGGCTAAATAATCACATCTTTTATAGCCCAGTAAACACACGTAGTTTTACTTATTAAGTAAAATAAAAACTTTTATAACAAATTTAATTAAAACTTTTATGCATTTATCAATGAATTCAGAGAAATTAATTGCCAAATCAAGATATATTTAATTTTTACATATCATTGCACAATCAGCCACTAATACTATTGATAAATAAAAAAAATAATAATTTATTTATATTATTGCACAACTTTCATAATCAATCACTCAATATATATTTATATAAATTTATATATATAGATTATCTCATAGATAATAAATATATTAACATTTCATAATGTGTGCAACTAAAACAAATAACAATTATTATTTGCATTTATTTAGAGGCAATGATTGCCTTTTTCTGTATTTATATGTCTTACCCATTTGCAAGTATTTATAGATGTAGTGATAATTAATTATATTTGCTAAACATGTTTAGCAAAATATTTTGAAGACACACTCCAAAAGCTGATGAAACATATCATAGTATAGAAACTAAAGATCATGTATTTGTATGTAATGTCAAAATTATAATATAGAGATCACTCAATCATGAGAGACACATCTGAATCACATTTGTATTGAATGATCAATAATAATATGTCATTCAATGCATAAAAAAACATTATTGACATTTGTTTTTCTCACTTTATTTCCTAGATTTATGATGACTGAAATATTCGTTATATCGTATGTATTTTCAAAAAAATTTCTTTTATTTCAAATAACAAAAAGTTAATAGACATGTAGTGTTCAGCAATGAAATTATTATATTGGAGATAAAATACATTAATAGAAAATATTTTCTAAATATAATTATTGTAAAATATGCTGATATGAAAAGTAAAAGTTACATAACTTTTGATTTCAATGGCAAATCTAATTTATATTTTCAATAATAAATTCTATATAGCTATCTATAAAAGTTCAGATGGATCAGCTAAGGTGATAAAAATTATTTTACTAAAACCTAATGTTTCACATAATATTTTTAGATTATTTATGAAATTAAAAAAATAATAGTTCTGTATACGAAAATTTACAAAATATTTCTAAATGTACTCAAATAATATAATTTTTTTTGGTCACTCTATTAATTTATAAAATATATGAATTTAAAATTATCTTGTATTTGTTTATCAGTTTATATTTGAAATAATATTATTTATATGTCTTTTGTTTGCAATACAAACGATATGTTTATTAGCAATAAATATTCTAATCAGTAATCATTGTATTTTTAAACTTATTTTCTTATATTTTATTTAAAAGAAATTTAAAGAAATTTTGATAAATCACTTTTTTGTAAATAAAATATAATTTGCAAACAATATCACACATCACTGAATATAGTATTTATGCAGAATTTAGATATTTTAAAAAATAATGTAATGATTTATATGATAATATAATACAATATTATAAAGTATTTGTGTTTTATAATAAAATTATTCTTTAATGTTTATAAATAATGAATACAATCTAAATATGTTTTAGTTTTAAAAATTGATTTTATAAATAAATAATACAGTATTTATTATCTATGTTTTAAATAAACTGTGTATATATTGTAGAGAATATAAAATTCAAATAAATTAATAATTTATGAAAATTACAGAAATAACTGAATCATAAAATGGTCTTAAAATATGTGTATTGAATCCTTAAACTCCATAATGACATCCGCATTGAATTTGAAATATATAGTAAATATTTTTAACAAAAGTAAAAGTTAATATTCACAAAAGCATTCAAAAATTTTAACTACAAATTAACGCTTCAATTGTTTAATAAAAGTAAATATAATTTTTTATATAATATTAAAACTTATAATATTAAAATTATTATTTAAAAAAATGTTTTATAAAATTTAAACATAAGGATTGTATATCTTTATTTTTATTTTAATGTTTTATTTTATCTTATATTTTATATTAAAATAAATAAAATAAAAAGTCTAGTCGAGAAAAATAGCTTTTTAAACAATAAATTAAATTAATTTTTTAAATAATAATTTTTTTTTCTTAACAAGAAAAAAAACTTCTAATAGAGATTATTATTGTTTATAAAAATGTTTTATAATTTACTGTTTTAAGAATAATAATAAATATAATATTTAGTGTATATTACAGTATATGAAATAAATTTATAGTAAATTATATATTTGTAGTATATTGTTATCTTACACTTATATTTTTTTACTTTTGCATTTTTGATTAAGATGTTTAAGTATACATAATTAATACAGCTAATTTTTTCATTTAATGCATTATAATGCTTATACTATCCTTCAATACAGTTTATTGAATTTACATATTTTGAATAAAAGTTTAAAATAATGAATAAATTTTTAAAAATATAGATTTTAATTTTAGTGTAAATATTAGTAATAATTTTGTATTGTATTATTATTAATAATATAAAATCTATACACACTATGAAAGACAATGAGACAGATAAGCAAAAAAAGAAGGAAAGAAAGAGTGAGACAAACGAACGGAGAGAGAGAGAGACTGAGGATAAAAATTGATCTTAAATTACATGTCTCTCGAAAACCAATATAAATGTGTATAACAAGAGAGGGGGAGAACTTACAAAATATATCTTAACTTTAGTTATATCATATATTTTCTTATGTGACTCAGTATTAGGAGTACTGGTAGTATAGAGGCAAGTGGTTTGCCAGAGGAGTACACCAGTAGTTGTCAGTAGTAATGGAAAACTAATAAATAATATGTTTGAGACACATATTCTCCTGTTTTTCTATAAGAAAACATTCGTATATATATGTGTGTTAGACATATATTATATTAGATATATGTGTGTATTTTCGCTTCAAATACTATCCTATAAGTTATATAACAATAATATTTTTGTTAGTTATGTAATGTTAGGCAAGTAAGACATGTGCTATACTTGGAGTGAGTGAGTCGTGTCATTGATCATCACAATTGATATAATAGCCTAAACTGTGAGACAACATATAGCTGGAGCCCAATCCAATTGAAGCAACAAAAAGTCATATAATAGACTATAACAAACAAAGCTATGCTTTTTGGCTTAAAGACAATGATTTGGAGTCTAAACTATGTAATACTATCCCCATTGGTATCCCATAAGTCATCGCTAGACTATAAATATCGATATAAAAATTGGAAAAATGACACACAAAATAATGTCTTATTTATTATTAAAAAAATATATTGTAATTTAAAAGACATTTTTTAGAATGCAAAAATACTTATCTAAATAAAAAATAAATTATATTAAAAATTTAATGTTTAAGTTATTATGTATTTTTAAAAATCTGTTTAAGAAACTTAGTAAAAATAAAAATTTAATAAAAATATATTTTTATATAAAACATTAATTCCTTTATTTAAAAGCGAGTGAACAGCAAATAGTGAACTTTAAATATATACTAAATTCTTAGTTTTAATACATTAAACTTAGAAATAGAATATTCATTTAATAGTAAATAAAGTATATATGATATTATATACAGTAATGTTATAAAAGATTTTCATATATATATATATATATATATATATATATATATATATATACATATATATGTATATATATATAAAGAATTGAAAGCATTGTATGCTTTTCGCAACCGATTTAATTTTGTCCGAGTATTACATAGCCTTTAGTCTAATATTGATTTACAGTATTATTATTTATTAATGTATTCAATAGAGAATTACTGTGAGTGACATCAATGTTATTCAAACGCTGATCCCTAAACACAACCTCTATATCTAAAACCCTCTGTAAATCTCCCGTTAGCTAAAACCTCTATTGTTACCAATGTATGTACAAAAAAAAAACAATCATTATTTTGATTATCACGATATACAGTATAAAACTGTTTATTTATTCAAAACTATTTCAATAGTTAGGCATTATAATTAATTTTTGTTGTTTTATTAAATTAAAATATATAGTATTTTATGCAATAAAGATGACAATATTAATGATGTTTTCGATGTACTGAAATACTGTATATGTATTACAAATTGCAATATATTGAATATCACATTATATTTGTCTCTCTTTATATAATTCATTTACGGTATACTATGTATAGTATTGTATACTGTATATAGTATATACTAGTTTATGTATTTATATTTGTTTGTATGTTTGTTTGTGTGCCAATATACCTATTAATATTTCTGCAATAAAACTAAAATATAAAATTAGTTTTATTTGTTAATCTCATTTTTAAATTAAATTTCATTTATTGATTAAAATATACAAATAATGTTTAAATTAGAAAATTCCTATTATTTATATTTATATAAACTCTTGTCACACATGAGTTGCCAATTAAATTGTTTACTAATCTTTTACTTTATCTTATAGTATATAACTTATAGATATTGATTATTATAATTTAAATGCATTAAATCATATATTTTATTTAAATCTAAAAATTTTGTAATGCAGAAATGTTTTATATTTTAATTATTTTCAGAAAAATATTTGATTAATTTTTATAGATATTTGATATTATTATATATTGATTGTTATTTACTAATTTTATTATTAAAGTTTATTATTATTATTAATTCTAACAATATATTGACCAAAATATAGTGTTATTATGTGTCGTTTCCATACAATTGTTCTCACAGCAGACCATTGTTTAGATAACGGGAAAAATGGTTAATCAGATTATTTAAGTGAATGACAGGAATGACAAAAAAGCTAATAATGTTGTGTTCACTCACTTTTTTCTTCATGTCTTTTATTTTTATCGTTATTTTTATGTTTTATTGTCATATATTGTTTTGTATTGTATGGTATTGTAATAGAAAGAGAAGGAGTGAGTCAGAAAGAGAGAGAGAGAGAGAGAGAGAGAGAGAGAGAGAGAGATAGAGAGAGAGAGAGAGAGAGATTTGTGTTGAATCTCCCGGTGCCGGACTATTTGTAAATAGAGTTGTTTTTTATTAAATGTTTAGTATGGGTTCAATGAGAATATGATTTCAAATAATATCTATTACGGGACACATAAACATTAGACTAAAATTATATTCACATTTTATAAAGTAATCAATGGTTATCTATTAAAAAAATTGATGACAATTGAATTATCATTAAGCTCTTCAAAACACTAATCCTCACGTTTTATTATTTTCCAAAGCAATAGAATTGGCTAAAAATAAAAAACTTATTTAAGATTTCAGATATCTTTTATTATTATTTTTTTGTGAAATCAATTTTATATTGAGTTATAGTTTATACTGTATAGTGAGAGAAAAACTTAAGAAAACAAAATCAATTGATTTACGATTTTATTTCATAAGACATATAAGAAATATATAAAATAATATAAAAACTCTCAAAAAATAAAATTAATAACATTTTTTGATTCTTTATTTTTCTAAGTTTTTAATGTATTGATTAATACAAATATCATTTAATTTTTTCTAAGATTTTGACCTCAAATCATTTGAAGTGGTCTTTCAAATCTTGATTCAAAAATATTAGACAAAAAAACAATAATAGACATAAATATCTCATTGAATAATAATAATAATAACTATTTATATGATTGATATGTTATTTAGAATAATATTTTTGTCAAATATAACTATAGTATATAAATATATTGAATTGGTTTACTATAAATTTCAATCAAATTACAATAATAATAATATTTTATATTAGAGTACTATATATAGTCAATTTATTTTTGATATTGCTTTTTCTTATATATATTTATTTATATATTTTTTATTACTTTTAGTTAAGATATTAAACAATAGAACAATTTTTGCAATAAAATATATAAAGAATTTTTACTGAGAATAAAATAAAAATCATTTTTTAAAATATAAAAAATATAATGTAATATCTTTTTCATATACAATATAACTAAAAGATTTTACAATATATTCATTTGACAAATATTTCACTCAAAGATTAACCTCAATATTATTTTGTTTGATGACATCAGAAGAGAGAGAGAAAAAAGTCTCATTTAATGTACGTCTATTTTTTTGCTTATCAAAAATATTGTTATATATTTTTTGACTGAATATGTATAATAAAATAGTGAGTGAGTGAGTGAGTGAGTGAGTGAGTGAGTGAGAGAGAGAGAGAGAGAGAGAGAGAAATAAAGAAAATAAATGTGAAATCATTTTAAAGTGTTTCTCTTATATAATCTTTTCCGTAAAAATATATATAAATATATCTAATAAAAAACTTTTCTGTCGTTTCCCATCATCTTTTGGGAACAAAACCATAATTTTGTTTCTATAAATTGTATACATAAATAAAATCTTATTTTTTATAGATTACATATACGTATGTTTTACTATAAAAATGTTATGACAGAGTTATGACAGATAGTAAGCCATACTAAAGTAATAATATTTTTTTGGTCAACAAACTAACACAAAAAAATCCAAATTTTTTAACAAGTTTTTATCGCCTATTTTCGCATTCATTTTCTGAATGGTTTGAGAAAAAAAGTCATACACTATTCATAAGCACTCATAAAGTTTTTATAAAATTTTTCTTCATATCAAATCTCAGTTTAATAATTGAGTGATTAGTTAGATATGACTAAAACGATGTCATTGTTTATAGTGTTATCAAATGATTTATAAAGAAAAATTAATAACAATAAATGTATTCATTTTCTAACAAATCTTATGAACTATTATTAGATAGTGATTATCAATATAATAATTACGACAACATTATACTGAATTAAAAATATAATCTTTATTAATATTAATTATTTATATAAACAAACAATTATTGTAAGTAATTTTAGCAATAAGAATAAATTTACCGGTATATAAATTTATTTTGCTATTTTTAATTAATACTATACACATATACATAAAATCTTTATTATTATTATGTTAGAGATCAAGACTACAATATTTTAATAGTGTATGAATAATTTCAATCAAATTAGAAAATAATTTAATAAATTTATCAAATTATATAGAACAAAGTAATAGCATACTATAAATAATTAAAAAACTAAAATATATTTTTTCAGATAATTACTTTAGATATTGGCATTTATTAATATATAATATCAATTAATCAGATTCTTAATCAGATTAATATAAATTAATTATATTTTAATATACTAGAGTTAAAACAAAACAAAAATGTAATTAAAGTTTATATTAAATCTTAAAGTATCATTATATATAATAAACAACCATAATAGGCATAAAATTTTCAAATTATATATTTACAATTACAATTTAGATCTATACAATTTGTATAGATTTATACAAATAAATATTAAATATTCTTAAAAATAAAAAATATAAAAAATATTATTATAATAAAATAAGTTAATATTTAAAGCTAACTATGCTTATGTTGTATAAATAATGATTTTTTATATAAAATAAATTTAATTAAATAAGATTTATAAATAGCATTAATAAAAATACAGAATATTCTTACCTTATTTTTTTGGTTCAACAGATATACGATAAATATGAAGTTATTATATAGAAATTATAATACAGTATAAGTTCAATTCAGTATAATTTAAAGTATATAAATTACTTGTTATTTAGTTTTGAAATCAGATTAAAGTTTCAACAGTAATCTAAAAATTACATATTTATTTTCTCTTCGATAGAAAATAACTTAAATGTCCATTTGGTATATATATATATATATATACACTATGTCTGTAAATAAATTTTGTAAAAATTATATCTCTTTTACAATTCATTTATTTACTAAAATTATAGAAATAAAAGTTATAATTTATTTAATCACATAACTTATAATATAAGATCAACTAAAAACTATTATTGAAATTTAAATTATGAATGATATCTATTTGTATTAATTATGAGAATAGTAGACTAAATTGGTTTCAAACTCACAATTTTTATTTTGCCGTTAACTGTATGGCCAACAAAACAGAGACAAATACACAATACAGTGATTGACCAAACAGTGATGCAAACTCTCGCTTAGAGAGCATCAGATTGTTAGCCTACTTGAAAGCATACAGAGCTCACTGACTAACTGTGCGTTCATCACATCCAACAATCTTCAAATAAACCTTGTTTCATAAAAACTGACACTAAATTTACTTAACTAAAGTAAACTACAATTTAATAGCAAAATTAATTATTTTAATAGATTTTTAATAATATATTCAAATAGTATATTATCTAAGAATCTGTTCCCGATTTTTTCTTTAAATTATTTCTATAATTCCCACTTTAAATCGGGATTTAGTTACCCGATAGTAAATTTTTTAGAATTCTGGACCAAATTATCTTAAAGGTCTTGGTTATTGACCATGGTAATTTTTTTATAATGCTGTTGCTTTCCAAGCACGGATAAAGGTTAGACAAACATATTGGATGCACCACAAAGAACTTGATGGTCAATATCAATGATATTTAAGATAATTTCGGTACAAACTTCCGGAGTCGTAAATTATGTTACCGAAATATCGATTATAATAGTGAATTAGAGAGACCAAACGGACTAATTAAATTTTAAACTACAACTTATTTTAATCTCTATATATTATATTTTAATTTAATAATAATTATTTTTCGATAAATTTAATTATAACTCAATTTAAATCAATTTAAATTAGTGTCAGTTTTTATGAAACGATGTTTACATCCTATGATATCAGCACTTGCGCTAACTTTCTATAATCTCTCACACTCTCACATACTCACCCTCTCTCTCTCTCTCTCTCTCTCTCTCTCACACACACACACACACACACACACACTCTTTTCTCATGCATTTAAATCGATAAAAACTATTTTTTCGGCGAAACATTACTTTTCATCACAATTTTATATGTGAAATGAGATTACCATTTAAGGGTTTTGTCTTATATTATATTTAGTCTATATTATAGTTAAATTACACAACCATTGTTGCACTGTTCAAAGTCATTCATTACCGCAATTGAGTGATATATTATGTAATATTAAGAAAAGCATTTTTTGTGTGCAGTCTTGTACTTAAAGTAAATGTTGACTGTCTTTGAAAAAAGCTTTTACTTTCAATTTCTTTATGTATAAAATCAGATTAAAATTAAATAATTCAACATTTTTTTTACTTAAGAAAAGAAAATTGTTTTTTTGTAGACATTCATACAAAAGTTGATATTTTATCAATATCTAAATATAGTACAAAAAGTAATTAATATAGTGAACATTATTTTCAGATTAGTTAAAATTGAATTTAACAATTTAAATAGTTTAAATATATTGATTAATATTTGCATTGTAGTAAAATTATATCTATGATATATTGTGTATATAAACAGTATTTATTAAAACTTATTTTAAACTTACTTATTATTTATTTTTCAATATATATTTAAAATTAAATAATTCTGCAAAGTATCATAATTTATAAACAACAAATTTAGTTCTTATTTTTTTTAATTTTTTTTATTAAATAACTGTTTAATAAATAAATTTCTAAAACTAATATCTAATTGTGTCGGTAAATACGTGATTAAAAAAATTAATTAATTAATTATGGTATAATAAATTTTCTGGGTATGGTAATAAATATGTGGGTATTTATAATAAAGTTTTATGTCAATTTACAATTTATTCCCTTATTATTTTGTAATTATTTAAAAGTAATTTGATTTATTATATTATATTTAATATAATTTTTGAAAAAACATAAACAATCAGTTTTTTTATAAAATGTAAGATTTAAAATATATATTATTCTGTAATCTAAATAATATAATAAAAATAATATTAAATATTTTAAATTAGGATATTTTAAATTAGGATATTTTTCAAATTATATGCCATTTTACTTATTGTATGTAAATGTGTATTAACAGGTAATATCTAATTTCAAATACAACATATTTATTATATATTTTTCTGATATTTAGATATGGTTTGTAATTCAAAAGTATGCAATGAAAATGGTAAATAATATGATAAATATTAAATTTGTTAATTTTATATTTATCTTTGCAACCAAATTATGAAGAACATGTATTTTAAATAAAATTAATAATATAATTAAAAAAATTTCAGTAAATTTTATAATATCATCGATGAACCCAAAAGTGGATCCGTGCGATAACTTTTATCAATATTCTTGTGGTAATTGGATTAAAAATCATCAGATAATCCCAAAACAGTTAACCAACGATTTGTCAAATATTGAAGAACTTCAGTCTGATCTCATTAATACAGTCACAAGTAATTACTATTATTAGTATCAATATTATTGCTTATTTTATCATAAGATTAATGCTATAAATTATACGAAAAATAATATATTTTTACTAATTAATGTTATTATTTATATAAAAAGTGCGTTTAGATAAAAGTTCTCTAAAAAGTGTACCTAAATATACTGAACCATTAATTAAGTTATATAAAGGTTGTACTAATATCGGTACGTCTAATCGCAAAACAAATATAAAATGTTTTATTGAATTAAATACAGTTATTAATTAACAATTATCTGATTTAATACAAATTTAATAGCAATTAGAGACTCATTCGAGAAAAGAGATTTCAATATCATTAGAGATATATTAAAACAAGTGGGCGGTTGGCCATTGATTGATGAGCACTGGGATGAAAAACAGTTTAACATCGAGTCGGCACTGATTGAATTGAATAAATTCAGTTTATTTGATGTTATTATCAGTGTTGAGGTTAACGCTGATTTAAATAATAATACAAAACACATTGTTTGGGTAAATATTTGGATCAAATATAAAAAAATATTAAAACTGTATTTTATTTATTAATATTAGTTACTAAATCCATTTAAACAATCGTCACTCAACTACCAGGGAATCTATCGTATGTCCAAAAAACATGACATAAAAGCTCCGATGAGAGCTAACTATACCGGTTCGTCGGAAAACCCGTACAAACAGATGGCAGAACTACTCAAAGGATCACCGATTAGTTCCATTGTCTTCCAGAAAGATTGGGCAGAACTTCAAGAAATGTATACAAAATTACAATCAATTGCTACAAAAATCACTAGCAATAAGATATATCTCATCAAAATATATAACAAATCCAAGATTCTGGTCAAAGATTTGCAGAAGTATTCGGCAATTGATTACTTGAATGTAATTAATGGTATACTTGCAGCTGATGGCCATCAGATCAATAAGAATAGCGTCGTTTTTGTCGACTCCGGATATTTAGATAATTTGGATATCATTTTGAAAAGATTTTCAAAACGGTAAGTCGTTTTTATTTTAGTTGGGTTTCATATTTCAGATTATTATTATATTTTATTTAGTATTTTATTTCGGAAAATATTTTTGTTGAAAAATACTTTTTTTGAAGAAATTGATTGTTAAAATTGATTGTAAGCAGAAATAATTATTTTTTTCAAAAAGTAGTTTATCTATACTGTAGTTATAGCTATTCAATCAATGTTTTTATATCTATATTATTATTATTATTATTATAAATTTATCATTGTTTGACATCAAATATTTTTTTAATTATCCGCTTATAGAAAAAGTTTAGTTTTAAATCATTTTGTTGTTGTTGATGAGACATTGTATTGATATTATAAAGATATCGATATAAAATAATTAATTATAAAAATTAATAACTCTTTTGTATGTATTTTTTTCTCTCTCTCTCTTTGCCTAATCAATGGTCAGCTATGAATTAAATTGAGATTTTTTTTTATCTCAAACAAAACACTAGTTTTGTATTCTCTAATTGTATTACAAACTATCCCTTTCTTTCTTTTAGTTAAGCTTTTCTCAAATCTAGTAATAACTTAAACGTAAGCTTTAGTTATTGTTGCAATAAAATCAATGTAATTGTAATTAAGGGTTTTGGACGTAATGTACAGTTAGTGTTAGTTTAAGTATTGATTCTCTCTTTTTTTCTTGTAATTCATATAAATGTGTGAATCGTCCAAATAGTTATAGCAATCCTTTTGTATCCAAAAATTGTGTCAATTGTGTGCTTAACTTTAATGTATTGGTGTTAATATCCGAAAACTGCCATTTCATGTAAATTGGACTCAAATTGTATTAATCCGTTCCTATTATTTACAAATGTCCTCTCATTTATTAGTTGTCTAAATAAATATAAGTATTCAATAGTAATGAAAACTGAGTTTTATCATACTATTACAGAATATTCTTTATAAAAAAACATATAAATATAATTAACAATAACTTTCACGACCTTTTTTGTCAACTTTATGGCAAATTTTTCTTCCAATAATAAAGAAAGTAAAACCAAAAAATGATGCTTTTTTAGTCTCACTTGTGATAAATTCAGTTAACGGTTGGTCACCTTATATGGAAAAGTTATACATAAAATAGTAGTAATAGTGTTTTTGTGGACATTCATTTCACATACAATTTAGTGATTAATCGATTCTCATCTGCCGTACCATAAGTCACCTCTCTCTCTCTCTCTCTCTCTCTCTATCTATCTATCTATCTATCTATCTATCTATCTCTCTCTCCCCATTAACTCATTCATTCACTCATATAGTATTTTTACCAAAAAGCAATTATTTAGTAAATGTGTTCAGAAAAAAAGAGATTAATGACCCAAAAATATTTAAGCTATACAAACAAACTTTCTAAACATTTTTATATTATAAAATATGATAGTTTAAAAATAAAATTTACAATAAAATTTTAATGTTTACATTTTACATTTTTTAAATAAAAACTCATTATAGAAATATAAAAAATTATAATTAGCAATCTAAATACAATGTCATATAAAGTGACAAATTGTATGCAAAAGTATTTTATAAAATACTTAAGTTATTAAAATAATTGACTTTATTAATATATTTTTTTATAATGATTTTAGCACAATAGCCAACTTTATTGGCATGAATTTGGTTATAATTTTAGCAAAATTCACAACAAACAAAATGATGAGTTTGACAACCGGTCGTACAGTTGATTCACTCAATCAGATATGCTTTTCATATGTCTCTCAAGTGTTTCCCGATCTGTTGGGTCGTTATTATTTGGACAATGTTTTCGATATATCAGTCATTGAAGATATCAAAAATTTCATTAGAAGTATAAAGAAAGCGTTTCATCAATTATTAGTTGAAAATCGTTGGTTGGATGAGCCAACCAAAGCATATGCCATCAAAAAATTATCGGCCATCACGTCCTATATTAGCTTTCCTGACTATATCTTTAATGTTATACAACTTATCCAATATCATAAAGCGGTGAATAAATAATTAATTGTAGAAAACTTTTAGATATCATAAATATATTATCAAATTAAGAAGTGATAGGAAAATCTAATTTTGAAAATTAATTTCATAAATATATTTGTGTGAAATATTGTATATAATTCTGTTATTTGATTTATTCTTAAGTTCAATAATATCTCTGAGGACTCGTTTTTGTCAACAATGATAACAGCACTGAGAAACCAAAGATCAGTCAACTCGAGGGCACTCAACAATCAAGAGCCTAAAGGGTGAGAGAGATAGACAGCTATGGCTAATATGCCGATCGCGTACTTATTTAAACAAATAATGTGTTATAACTAAAGATTTTATTTAATTATTTTTTGTTTAATTTGTTTGCCACTGATTTAATTGAAATACATATCACACGCGCACTCAATAAATGATATTAAACCACACAGTCATTGGCCAGAAGGCACTCAGGCAGTCATTGTTAATGCTTTTTATAATACAAGAAATAACGGAATTTGTGAGTATATATAGTTATAACTGTATATATATTATACTGTGTTTATATATAAACCAGAATTTTATATATTAAATAAATATTTATAATATTTCATTTACTTAATAATATATATATCATGTATCTCTCAATAGACTTTCCGGCCGGAATAGCAAAGTTCCCATTATATCAAAATACCCGACCCATGTATGTATTGCCCATAAACTCTATTTAAACAGTATAAATTATAATGTTTATGTGATTTATTTTTATGATAATTAGTATTTTTTATTATAACTATACTTTTTATAGCATGTTTTTATTCAGTAGTAGCAGTAGTATATGAATTACTATTCAATTTGTGGATTAACATTATTAAATCAACAAAAAATTATTGCTTTTATAATTAATTTTACTCTAATATTTACATTAAATGAGCGCATATACTGTAGAAAATTTGTTAGTTAATAATTGAGTTATTTAATTAACGCACAATTTTTATGATTTTAATGAACATTACTACTATATAGTATAGTCAATACTGACAGGAAATGTAAAGCATTTTACATAACAATTCATAGAAAATAGTCATTAGCGCACACTTTTCTAATAATAATAATAATAATATGATTATTATATTATGATTATTACAACATATTTAAAATATAGTAAATTAAGCTAAAAAATAAAACAAAAAATAAGAATAACAATAATTTTAATCATTAGTTATTTGATATATAAAATATAGTACAATATATAACACAATTTATAATTTTCAATGAAATTATGTTTAAATAAAAAACAAAAAAATAAGATTTTAATTATATTAGTTTCTAAAGTGATTGTGAAATCAAATAAACTATTTTTGTTGTACTAGTGTTTTAATAATATAAATGTGTTTTAATTATAAATCAATAAAAATAATGCCAAATAATATATTTATACACTTTATATATAGAAATAAAATACTTTGAGTTTATTCTTGTAAATCTTGACTTACGATTTAGTAGTCATTTGAGTATAAGATTGCGTTAAATACAAGGATTAGGAGAAGACATATGAGAATCGATGGATGGTTTGAAAGACCAGAGTTTAGATCTGTTAGAAGTTTTCTCTAATAAAATTTTCACAATAAAGTAAACAAAATTAATGAGATTTATATACATAAGATTATATGAAAGTTTATTTAAGATTTGTGTTCATTGACGATGAGGTCATTTCACTAATATATAGACAAACCGATTGTGAGATATATATCAATAGATTCTATACAATGAAGCGTATCTTTAATTGAAATGGTATTAAAGTTACAATAGTTTTAACAGTAGGTTTGTTTTGAGCTTTATATACTGTATATAGAAAACTATTGGTACTTTGAAATATACACTCAAAACATAGTTAATCTCATCCTAAAAAAGACACCAAATATAACACACTATAACTGACTTTTCTAATCATTAAGAATTGCTATACAACTGACCATTCATTCATCAAATAAATAATTCATTAAATTTTTTATATTTAATCCTAAACTTTATGTTATACATAACATATACTTTATAACGTAAAAGTTGAAAATAAATTTGTGATATAATGAATATCACTAGCGCTCCAAACGTCAATAAAAAGATATCTTTTTATAAAACATTAATAACTAGATTATTTAATTCCAACAATTTGTTAATTATGTTGATTTATGTATTAATTATTACAGTATTTGTATAATGATTTTTTTAACTAATATTATGAAATTGTATAATGTTGATTTAAAATACTATTTAATTAATTGTGACATGTTTAATTTAATTATAATTATTGATAGAAACTCTATGTAATAAATGTCGTATTTTTACGGCATTCCCCTATAATTTGTAAATAAAAGTTAAGTTCTGACCTAACAATTGAGTTCCTTATTGTAAGTAATAGTAAGTGTAAACCTATAGGAGTATTGAACGGGAAATAGTGTTCTGTATCTGCAGAGAACTTCCCGTGGAATCCGATATATAGAGTTTCCGTATACTAGACGTGATAACCGTTAACCAAACCTATATAAGCGCTAAAAGTAAGTGCTGTCCGATATACCTATGACTAGCATATAAAAGATATTTTTTATATGCTATTAACGGGTCAATAATACCCGACCCGTTATAAATTAATTAAATATCTTTTCTCACAATCTATAAATTATTTTTATTTTTTTATTTGTTGGTCACTAATAAATTACAGGGTATTGAATTTAGGCGCCATAGGAGCTATCATATCACACGAGTTGACTCATGCATTTGATAATCTCGGTAATTATCCATTAATTTACACACACTACACACACACACTACACACATACACATAAATACATACACTTTTGTTATAACTTATAACACACTGGTATAATATTTATAGTTTTTTCAATGGCCAGTCATTTATTATTGAATGCATTGGTAGACATCACGTCTATCATACATCATGTATAGTAGTTGTTGTTGAACTAGAGTTGCGGACTATTTCTAGATTTTTTTTACAAAATTTAGGAAAATTACCGATAAATTTTTCTTATATTTTTTAAAAATACAACAAATTTTAACTCAAATCTATAATAAAACATTATGTACTTAATCAACAATTATCTATTGTTGACTTTAATTTATTATAGACAGTATTTTTTATTAACAAAATTATGTTTATATATATATATATATCTTATACACAATTTAAATAAATTTTTAATAGTATGAGAAGTCATTGATAAGTCCATATAAGAAAATTACTAGAAATTTCCTTCAAATTTCCTCAACATTATCTACAAGCTATCGTCTCATTTCAGTCTATAATAATGTATAAACTTTATACGGTATCTATAAGTGTTATATTTATATATTAGAGATTGAGAGTTCAAAATGAGTGTAAAATCCGCAAAATTGCAAAATAATCCTCAAATATAAAATGTTTTATAGCCTTTCACTCTCTTATTTTTCTGACCGACAAAAACTTTAGTACAAATGTTCACTAAATACGGTTTATATAGCTTTTAGTTTCACTAAATCCAATCCAATCCAATCTCTTTCTCTCTCTCTCTCTCTCTCTCTCTCTCTCTCTCTCTCTTATCCATTCATTTACTATTAATAAAAGTATTTACGGTAAATGTCATACAATTACCACAAAAATGATTGAATACCAAAACGAAACATTGAATAACAAGTAAAATATTAATTAGTCATTCAATTAATAGGAAGTCTTTTTAATGAAAATGGAAATCTTGACAATTGGTTTAGCGATCAAAGTAGACAAGCATTCAATGATAGGACCAAATGTTTTGTCGATCAATACAACAAATTTAAGTATAATATCACAATCAATGACAACACAACTAATATAAATCAGGTAATAGAGAGTATTAGCATATAATTTAGTGCATCTAATTTTACACTGTATTATACACTTAATTATATACTTTATATATACAGTACTACTATTAGAGTGTAATTTTTGTATCGAAAAACTATTAGCTAAAAATCAATTACTTTTAATATTTGCTTCAATTTATATATATTTTTTGGCTAACAGTTGAATGGTTTGCAAACATTAGCCGAGAATATTGCCGACAACGGAGGCGTAAGAATCGCTTATAGAGTAAGTAGTAATCGCTTAGTCGACACATACTTTTCACAATCAATTTGATACTCAAATATTGTATTATATTATACAACACATACCGTACTGTATATACAGTTAAAGTAGTTATTAATCATTTTTAGATATGATTTAATATATACTACTTTTTATGATATGATCTATAAATTAAGAGAAAGTTAAAATAAAATAAGATAATTAATAATAATACTGTTTATTGATTTATTCAACAAAACAGGCATTTGAATTGTATAAAAATGAGTACATGGGTCAATTGGAAAAGCTACCTGGCCAACTAGTTGGATATTCACTGGACAAACTATTTTTCCTATCATACGCTAATGTAAAAATCAATTTTCAGATTTAAAAATATATAAAATACAGTAAATTTAAAGTCTATAATATTAAAGTGATTTAGTTATTAAAAAATAGATTTGGTGTTCAAATAAAAGCTCACAGGCATTGGCAATACAGTTGGCAACAGACCGGCACAGTCCTGAAAACGTCCGAGTAATCCAACCGTTGGCTAATATGTATCAATTTGCACAGGTATTCAAATGTAAACCTGGCTCTCGTATGGCACCTAAAAATAGATGCGTTTTATGGGGTTAATCAAAATAAACTATAATTAAAAAGTGGATAATTTTTTTAAATAAGGTACCAATAAAATTGTCAAAATTAATTAGTTAATCTTATTTCGTATATTTGAAATTCTTAAATAAGTTGTGTATTAGATTAATATAATTGCATTTTAATTGAATAACACAAACATCGAAATAAATTTTCAAAACAATCCACAAAATTTTAATTAATACAATTGCAAAATCTTAGAATATTCTGATAAAATTCGAGTATTTAATTATTAATAAATGAAAAGTAATCAACAAATTGTTGCCAATGATTGTCAAAATGATCGGTAATGTTGACAAAAGACTTTGTCTTGTAATGACATTTATAAAAATTACACTCAAATATATATGTGTTGTTTAAATGTCTATCAATCGATGAATTATCGCAATAATTAATATTACGACGACTATCACTGTTGTTCACATTAATAACATTATTATTATTATTATTATTGCCTTTACTAATGTTTTTGTGTAATTTAATTGAATTCTGTTGACTACTACAACAATCTGTCACACAATCAATGGTATTGTTATCGCTGTTATTGTCATCGGTGGCCAACAAATGGACAGTTTTGCTACTATTATCGTATTGATCGCTGTGTGTGTATTTGTAATGACTTCTTAACGAACGATATAAATGAAATGTTTTGCCGCAACCTTTGATAACACATTTGTGGTTAACTATTGTCAATAATTTACTATTTATGTCAACATTCACGGTATCACTCAATTCTGGTGTCGATTTCTGGTCAATAATCGGATTCGTTTCAATCTTTACTACATTTTCTTGTAATTTGTTTTCAATGTCTGCATCTGTTCCGTGCGTTTGTTTGTCATTAGTTACTGTATCGGGAATATAGTCCACAGTTTTATTGTCGTTGATCTTTACTGAATGACCACGAATTTTATGTGATCGCAAATATTTGGGTGTTTGAAACCATTTATCACAACCATTGATATCACATTTGAATGATTTGACCGACAAGTGAACAAATGAGTGATCTTTCAGTGACTGTCAGTAATTTGAAATACAAGACAATTATTTCATTGATGTTTTTGTCAAAATATAATTAGCAAATAAATTGATTTTTTATTATCATTAATACTAAACATAAAACTACAATACCTTAATTATATTAAGTTAAAAATAAAAGTAGTTTAAAAATATTATTGCAATATTGTAAAAAATAATTAAAATTTCATGAACAATTGTAACGAAAACGTAATTATTATCCCCTATATAACTAAAACTCATATTGTGTCTAGTACAATTGAATACACTAATTGATTAGTCAACATAGCATAGATATCCTACAGTATAATAATAATTATAATAGTGAAATATTTAAACAAATAAATATAACTTTTATAAAGTAATAAACACATAAAAATCTATATATTCATTGATTGATTGAAACAATTGTTAATTAAAATAAAATTCTTTATAATGAGAAAAAATAAGTTTAGTTAGTGCTAATAAAATTGTGTTTATTATAACTTTATTTATTATCAATAAATTATAGTAAAAATTATATAATTTAATGAAAATTAAAGTACGGAAAATAGTTATTTCACTACTAATTATAATCAAAGTTAATATAAAAATTATTAGTTTTTAGTATTTTCTTATATTTGTTTGGTTACACCAATTAGGTTACCGTATAAAACAGGTATTGTGTTTAATAAGTGTTCGCCTCATTACCTAACCTGGTGTAGACTAGAGGTCGGAACCGATAGATATTTCAGGAACCGAAACCTTCTAAAAATTCTAAAAAACCAAACCGTAGTTATTTCATATAGTTTTTAAAATATCTAAATTTTATTTTCATATATATTACAGTCGAATAATTAGAATAAGTATAAATTAATGTATAGTAATACTGTAGTAATGAGTTTTAATTATCAAAATCTATATTATGTTTTATGATAATTACTGTATAATATAAAATAATTTTAATAACAAAAACATTTATATAGAAACCGTTTTTTACGACTGAAACTGTCACGAAAACCAAACCGTTTTGAAAACAGGAACCGAAACTGTTTAGGTTCCGATCTCTAGAGTAGGCCTCGCAACCTAACACTAATTATAATGCAATTACATTAACTTTAATTATAATTAGTGGTCAAACAACTAGTTTCCGTACTTTAATTTTCACTAAATTATTTAATTATAATAAACACAATAAGTGGTAACTAAACCCAACCCAACCCAACCCAACCCAACCCAACCCAACCCAACCCAACCAATCTTCTTGTGTTTGTGTCATACCTGCGACTGTGCGTATCGTTTGCCACAAACCCGACACTCGTAAAGCCGTTCCTTCAGATGCAATGTCTTGACGTGTCGTTTCAGTGAACTGATCCGTTTGAATGATAGATCGCAGTCATAGTAATGACATTTGAATGGTCGCCGATCGGTGTGACAGATCATATGAGAGGTCATCCGATGCGGACAAGTAGTCCGATAGTGACAGTCAGTGCAGTGATAGCTGCCATCGATCGGCGACTTTTCAAAACACTTATCCGTCTTATCCTTCTTCTTCTTGTCCTTCACTGTGGTTACAGTTTTACTTCTTTTTGAATTGATTTAGTCATTGTCTTCAATAGTGACCACAATCTGTGTCCACTCGTTCATCGATATTGAACTCAAATCATCGAAATTGTTGTCAAAACACATGATATGTCGACAAATGTGCTAAAACTTACCGATTATGTGACAAACGGGTCTTATATACGCCGAGATATAACTTGTGACCAGACTATTAGCGGACCGCGCGATACACTTATTACTAAATCGTTGGTCAAAAATGTGATCACGTGTTGCACGTGTTGACTGTTATTACAATTAACTAATTATTAGTTCAATAGTTTTGATATTTTTTTGAACCATAACTTTGATTGCAATTTGATTTGAAACATAAGTGTTGAACGCATGCGCTGTCCATTGATTAACATATTCTACTGTATAATCAATTTGTAATGTATTAGACATTGATTTCAATTGAATGTCCACTAATTGAATGTTAATTTAATACTAATTTATAAATATTTTATTATATGAATCATATAGTCTATGATATTTGATATTAAATAGCAATGAATTTTGAATTGAATTACATTTGTTATACTTATTACAACTTTTTGTTATAAATTTAGTTATAATTTATAACTTTTATAGTATAAAATAATTTAAATATTTACTATTGAGAGTATATGTAAAAAATTAATTAAACATTTCAAATAAGTAATACTAAATTATATTATATGTAGTATTTATGTTTAAAAAACATAACAAACAAACAAATTTTGACATTTCAAACAATTTCAAAATTTATATCAATGTTATACTGTAAATATTAAAGTATTCAAAATTAACAAATATATAAAACTACACAAAAATATTTTTAAGAAATAAACGAGTATTGAATAAATTTAGTTAATTCATATTAATTTATTTTGTTATAATTTTTATATAAACTTTGCTATTGTTTGAGATGTGATAAAATTTAATTATATAAAGTTTTGATGTTTTATTTTGGGTTAAATTCAACAACAATTGGTTCATCAGACCAGTGATGATAACTTCTAGCGACGGCATCGCTGGACAATTGGCTATATTTGTTGATTAAATCGATTTCATCACTACTTATGCCAGTCATTGAGGCACATCTTTGCTGTATTGACACTAATATACAGTATATATATATACATATAATTAATATAAAAATATCTTAATTACAGTATTGAATATTTAAAGATTTTTAATCATTTATAATTAGACAAACCATTAGATGTTTTATTCTTCTTAGTTTTAGACCTAAGAGGAAGTGGACTCCGGATATTCAATAGTTTTTTAGCGTAAGTTTTCTGGCGCTCTCTCCAGAAGTGTTGCGGTACTGTCTCACTATTTGCCGATATATTGATCATCTTTGCGGCCATTTTTTGAACGGTTAGATCAAATCGGTTTTGTTCGCTTAGACCGACTGTAGGCGTCCGGTATTGCGATGAATCCAATATTGTGTTGCCATCGGTGACAGTCTCGCCAACGGCTGAGTAATAATTATAAAAATTAATAATTTATGTCAAATAATTTAAAATTATATATATATATAAACTTTTTCTATAATACCATTGATGGACACATTTTTCTCATCAGTGGCCAAACGAGTCCGCTTTGATCGCCAAAAATTAGGTCTAAAACAGCAACAAATTAAACCCATTACTCCAAACTAATAGCCAAACGTGTTATCAATGGAAATGTTATTATTATTATTAGTATTAAATTAATCGCTAAATTGCATATAATATGCAAAACGAGTATTTCTTGCAAATAGTTTGCATAGTTTTTCGTAGATTTTTTTGTCTCTTCTTTTCTCTTTAGTGTCTGATTTCAATAGCATAAGGAAGTAATAGTTGTTGTAGTCGTTTGTAATCAAAACTTATGATTTGGTTTATAATAAACAATTTCTTATCATTAATTACTTAAATACTATCTAATTATAGACATTGTTTATAGTTTAACTGATATAATCAAATCATTGATTAGCACAAATAGCATTGATATGTTGTTTTTCTTTCTCAATACTTAACAAATATAATACTAATGTTTTGATGTTTTTGAAATACTTTAATATGTTTGCATAAACTTTTATTTCAAATAATTTGATATGTTTTACATTTTGTTTGGTTATTATTGTTATTATAATCGTAAACGTTAAAAGTTTTCATATAATTTAATATTGATGTAAAATTTTTTAGATACAAATAATTAAAAGTTTCTTAAATATAATTAAGAAATATGGATTATTAGATTTACAATATATATATTTACTTATAAGTGTCTAATTATTACATATATAAATATAATGTAGTTTATTGTATATATATATATTTATACTGTATTTCTAAAACATTGATTTGTAAAAAAATTAATATAAAATATTATAAAAATAATTTAGCAAAATTAAATAGTTTTAAAAATAATAAGAAAATTATTTAAGTTTTCTGTCTGATTGGTGTTATTTTGATTATATTTTTGAATGCATTACGAAAATTATTGTTTAACAAAACAAACACAATTGGATTGACACCAGAATTGCAGAGTAAAAGCCAAAAAGTTAGGGATAGAGTAAACTTAGGTATATATGTCAGTGAATTAATATCAATGATTAGTAATGTAACAAAAAATGGTAAAAAACAGATGATATAAATAAAGACAACAATAGCCTGAATATATGCCACACGAAACTCTTTGCGCAATAATTTATATCTTTTGTTGACCTCTGTGTCCATATCTTTCTTGATTTGAAGCCATAATTTACTAATGTTTTTGCATTTTTTCTTTAACTCGACATTAGTTTTGTCTTTTATCAAAAGACAATTGATTTTGAGTTTTAATTCATTAACACTCATGTTATGAATATTAACTCTTCTTTCAAATTTAAGATAATTCTAAAAATAAAATTATTAGACAATTATCAATAATTAATTTTATATTTAATAATAAATTAATAGATTATTTAATTTAGTTCTTTAAAAACTTACTTTATAAATAAAAATATAAATTATTATCGTTATTAAAAGCATTGTTAAATAGACAACAAATTCAATTATAATTTTATATTTAATTTTAAGACTTGGATCACAAAAATTATTATTATTGATATCCAGTAGAAACTTATCGTAATCACGATAACCAACTAATGGTAACAATCCGGCAGATAATGATAAACACCAGGAAAGACATATCATTGATATAATATAGTATTTTTTATTATGCATTGAATAGTGTATTCTTGTAACTGAAAAATATCGATCAATGGCTATACATAGTAAATGAAGTATTGTAGACGATATGCAAACCATTTGTAGACAATAATATGTGTCACAACTATTTGGTCCCCAAATCCAATCGCTTAGATAAAATACATCCATATATGCGGTGATAGGCATTATCACAAAAGATATCATCAAATATTTAAGTGTTATCGATAATATCAAATAATTAGACCAACTGTTAAATTCACGAATTCGTATGATTGTAATAATTGTCAAAAGATTTCCAAAAGTTGTTATAATTATAATAATCAATAAGAAAATTGATGATAATATTTGAAGAAAATATATTTTCTCAATAGGTATTAATGAATTCATATTAAAAACTTTAATAGAAAATTTAATATCATATAATTATTGTGTTTCAAGATTTATATATTAATCTAAAATTTTTAATTCAAAACTAAATGTGAGATAATTTTTAATTTTAATGACATGGATAATAAAAACAATATAATATTTCCCTTTTAATATCCACAACAAAAATATAAGTGTATAATTTTTATGTTATATTTAATAACGGATATAAATAAGTGTTTATATGTTGCAATGGAAATTATTATTATAAAACTTATAAAATAAAAATATTATTGTTATAGTTTTAAATAATCATATAATTTATAAACTTTTATATATCAGGTTTAGTATGTAATGTAAAAGAAACATGTATCAAATTACTTATCAAACTATGAAAAGTTTATATTTAAAAACAATTGTTAATAAAATTATAATTTAATCATAAACAAAATTTTAATATTTTACATAGATTAATATGGTCATACCCGTATTTTATTTTATTTACATATTATAAAATATATTTAGATAATTTTTTTAAAATTTAAATTATAATTTCAACAAACGTTTAAACGCATTTCTAAAGTTTATGTTAAACATTGCATAAATAATAGGATTTATACCTGAATTACATAATAATAGCCATAATGTCAATGAAAATGGAAGTTTCGGTAATTGATTGTCATTTTTGAAAACTGTTACCAATAAAGTCATATAAACTGGTAGTAAACATATAACATAGCAAACAGTAATAATGGCCAATGTTTTGGCCACACGAAACTCCCGGCGAATCGATTTGTTTTGTTTGACCTTATCTTTACCATTAATGCTGACACGTTTGATGCCATCATCTTCAATGACCATCAAGTAAGTCGTTTTTGATATATCTGTTAAATCAGTTTTCACAACAGATGAAGTGCTTAACTCTTGTATGTCAACCTTTGACCCTTTGACAATAGTTTTATGGTTTGCTCGAAATTCAATTGATTTCTATACAATTTTTAAAATAAATAATACATAATGTTATAAATATTTAATTTAGGTTAATGAAACCAATATTATATATATATATATATATATATATATAAATATATAATTCAATGTATGTATAAATCATGTAATACTTTATAAATGGCACAATAAAGTGGTATTATTACAGAAACGGGAACAAAGAATAGTATGATAACACTTGTAGTCTTGTAGGCGATGTTTAGACTAGAAAAACATGTCTTTTGGTCATAGATTCTGATGAGGAATCGGTTGTAATCTCTCCATCCAAGCATTGGTGTCAGTCCAACGAGTACAGCAAAAAGCCAGGCAAAGCATATCATAACAATGACATACCATTTCTTATTGTTTGTCGAATAGTTAATACTGGTTACAGTTAGATAGCGATCAATTGAGACAAACATCAGATGAAGTACTGATGCTGAGGTACAGACAGCGGTTATAAAGTAATAGACATCACAATATACTGGTCCCCACTGCCAGTCACTAAAGTGTATAATATCAAGATATGAAGTCCATGGCATAGCCACTAACGCTACAGTTAAGTCTGTCAAACTCAACGATAATATTAGATAATTGGATCTAATTCTGAGTTTCGGTGTCTTCAATATGGCAACAATGACCAGAATATTACCGAAAGCAGTAATAAATGTGATTATGAACACCAAAATTGATGAAAATGTTTGTAACAAATATATTTTGTCACTCGATATTAATGTTTCATTCATGTTTGTCATTCAATATTCAATATATGTTATAATGTTTATAAAGTAATAAGTTTTGTTTTTATTTTGCAAAATGTTTTTATTGTTATAAATCAATTATTGATAAATTTTAATAATAATTATTACAACAACATTCCGTTTCCTTAGTCGTCAATATTTATTTGCTTTTCAAATAAATTTTATATACTATATATAATAATACTGTACAGTACAAGGCAATGTATACAGTTATTAAGTATTATATTTAGTATAGTATTAATATTGTAAATTATAATACATTGTAATGTATTGATTGTAAAATATTTTGATTCATGTGAAAGTTTTTATTTATATTATAAATTGTAATTTGTTATCATTATAAAATGAAAACATCTGATTTCCAAAAACTATAAACACCTCAAGTTTCGTAAAAATTAATAAAATCTAAAATATTTTATGACGGTTTAAACACATGCCAATCATGCTATTAAATAACAATGGATTTTATTTAATCATATTAATAATAATATTTATTTATTATGCTGTTTAGTATTTAAAAATTATAATATAATCTTAGCCATTGATAACACACATGTAAATTAGTAATAAAGTATACAATAATTCGTAATACTTTGATATTAATATTTGATTACATAATCATTAATTTGAGAGACTTTAAACTTTTAATAGATTGTGATTCAAGTGACATGATATTTAAAAAATCTTAAAACATATTTTCATTGATTTATGAAACTTATAGTATTTTATATAATTAATATATTTATTTATATAAAAAATTTATATTCAGAATTAATTAATATTAGTTGGTTGAGATTAGTTATATTTTAATATCATATAAAGGTATAAATATATAATTATATTATAGTACTTAAATAGTAAAACCTATTCATTAAAATTTATATAACTAAATGAAATTAAGTAAACGATATATGCACTTATAAACAAAAAATGTATCCATTTTAATAATATTCAATAAATAATTAAATAATCTAAAATAAAATTATTACATATAATAAAATAATAAATATTAAACATTTTATAAATACTGTTACATATGATTAGATAAGTCTAGTGTAATAAAAACAGTTTTCATTACAAATAACGATAATGCAATACAGTTTACAATACAGCACTCATTTTTCATAGCATAACAATTTAGTCATACAGTAACTAGAAATTCAATTAATTATTTAATAAAGTCAAATACAGTAACAAACAAAGTAATCAAATAAATATTAAATTTTGTAAATACTATTAATTAAATAATATTTCATAATAATTATTACAATAATACAATTATTAAAATGTTTTATAAATCATAATATGAACAAAATAGTTAAAATATTTTATAATAAAAACTGTGTCAATTAAACATATTGATTTTATAACTAATTTGGAAACTTTGTAAAAACATTTAATTATAGCAAAATAATATAATTAATTAATTTTAAATATGAGTAAATCAAACTCAACTAAATCGGATTATATATTTAAAAAATATGTATTTTCTAAAAATAAAATCTGTGACACTTGTGGCCTAAGTAAACATTTTGATGAACAACACAATTGTATTTCAAGTCTGAAAATTGAAAATCAACGATTAAAGAAATTAGTCGATAATAATGTAAAATTTTAAACATTTTATAAATTAAGTTATAAATAATGTTAATAATAATTGATTTATTCAGGACATGAAAACAGTTATTAAATTAGCCAAACAATCACTGGATAATTATAAAGTTGAACAATGTTTGCTAATGAGAACCAGTGAAATGGAAATATGTATTGAAATTTGCAATAATATTATCAGTGATCCACTAAACAATTCATATGAGATTATATCGGATAAAATTTACCAAAAAATTAACACTAGATTTGATGGTAACGACAACTGGCATTGTATGACATTTGCCGAAACGGGAGGCGAATCACTGGTCAATGCATACAAATATATTCGTATTTTGTTTGACAAACTAGTCATTGAAATATTTACGTCTAGACATAATAACAAAGTAATCATTATTTTATTAAATATTAATTTTTTTGTAACAATAGTATAATTTTATTTTATTTATTTAAATACTAGAATACCGTTCCTAATATTCTATATCATTACACTGACACGAGTGGTGCTCAGGGCATCGGTCAAAACGGCCGTATACTTAAAGGTTCCCGAATCGGTGCCTTTGATGCCGGCGTTTATTTAACGAGTTTGGATCCACGAATCCATACCATTAATGAAATTCTTGAAAATAATTATGGCTGGAATAAGGAGGTCAGGGATGATAATAAGGCAGACTATTATGCTATAATATATACTAACAAATTGAATGCAAATAAACTGATCAAAGTTGAGACACCGCAACATCAAGATATCTATCGCTACAACGATACTATCAATATATCTGATAGATTTATAATGGAAAATGTTTTGGTATTTATAAAATAACATTAAATATAATTATTTAAATTGTAAATTATTGAAATAGTTGTTTATTTAAATTAAATTAATATAATGATTAGACTATGAAGTCAGTGGTCCAATTGGCCAGAAGAAAATTGGATGACTATATTGTGCACCAAATTTTAAATATGAATCAACCGACTAAATCCAGATGCATAGCATTAGCTAAGATAGCCATCCGAGACAATGACACGTATGAGGAGATTTCCAGTGAAATTTTCTATAAGTTAAATACAAAAAATGAGTCAAAGCGCTGGCATTGTATAACATTTGCCAGAAGTGGCGGCGAATCACTGGTTAAGTCCGAGAGTTTCATCCGATTGCTGTTTTCCCGACTCGTCGTCGAAATATTCTGTGCCGGATATGTCTGATGTAATCGTTTGTCTCATTATATCCCTTTAAATTTAAAAATGTGCTAAAGTTTTGATTAATATAAAAAATTGTATTTTATATAAATAATTTTTATTGTTGAACAATAACTAACTTGTAAGTGTACATTTGTATTAATAAATATATACAAAAATATATGTATTTTATTTTTTTTAATTTGTAATAATTTGCTAACAAGAAAACTGTGATGTAATACTTAACGTAATTTCTACAACTATTTCTATAGTAAATATTTATAACCTTTATTTTTTATTATTTTGCATTACATTGCATTATGCAATTGTATATAAAGTATTATATAGTACATACATTTTAGGTATACTAATTAATAGTATACTATTTTTACTGGTAGTTACGTAATGATTGCATATTATTATGATTTCAATTTTCCAGATTTATAAACAATTACTCTATTGCTAATTAATGTATCAGAACTTTAAATTTATTATTTAAATTTTATATTATAGTATAATTTATATAATATTTATATAATAATTATTAAATATACATGGTAATTTACTGAATATATATATATATATTATTTTTTATTTAATAAAATTACAGTAAAATGTCTGCAATTGACAAAAACCGATTGATTGGTGTTAGTAGTGCTGATTTAGACCGTAATACGTGTAGTATATGTCTTGAGATATACAACAATCCATTGGTCACCCCGTGCTGTAACCAAACATACTGTTCCCAATGTATTCATAATTGGCTACAACGAAACCACAACTGTCCTAATGATAGAAAAGCGCTGAATAGTACTGAGTTGATTCGCGCACCGGAATCTATGTATAACTTTTTGGACAGTTTGCTCATAAAATGTAAGTTTATTGATCAGGGATGTGGTATTGCCGTCAAACGGAGTCAATTAGCCGCACACGAAGTTAACTGTGTATTTAATGCCATAAATCCGTGTCCCACGTGTGGTCTCTTTAAGGAGACGACCGATGAGACCCATAATTGTGTTAAAAGTCTTCAAATTGTAAATCAAAGGCTAATCGATAGGATTAACAATACTGTAAGTTATTGTCAAAACATGTCTTATTAAAAAAAAATAAAAATTAAGATTTTAATTGTTTTATTATTAAAATTTTTACAGAGCATGGAGTCAATGATAAAATTAGCAAGACAATTTTTAAACTTTCACATTATTGAAATTGAAATTGGTTTATTAGCTCATGAAAAACTAAAGTGCATTGAAATAGCCAGAGATGCCATAAGTAATGAAACTAATAATACGTATAGACTAATAGCGGGTCAGATATTTAGCAAACTTACCGCTTTGTATGCCTTCCAAGAAATCACATGGCATTGTATACTCTATGAACAAAAGGCCGGCCATTCAATGGTCATTCACGACAAATGTATGCGCATTAAGTTTGGCGACTTAACTGTTGAAATGTTTACAATCAAACAAAATTATAAGGTTTTATTTGAAGTTTTATTTTATTAAAAAAGTGTTAATTATTAACATATTTTTAATAATATAGTCAATGAAATTGGTAATAGACCATGCTAAATCTATTTTATGTCATACTATTGAAGAGGTGGTCAATATGGATGTATTCGTACAATTGAATTGCATTAATATAGCCGTTGCGGCCATACGTGAAAAAAACACTTATAAAGAGATTGCAGACACTATTCACTACAAATTGAATCCAAACATTGGTTTAAAGCGCTGGCATAGCATAGTGTTTGCCAAATCTGGCGGCGAATCACTAGTTTTTGCCGAAAGTTTTATCCGATTATCGTTTGGCGAACTTATTATCGAAATATTCTGTGCCGGAAATGTCAATACAAACTAAACATAAAATAATATTTTTGATATAATTATAATTTATAAAATTGAAATATAAATTAAAATAATTTTTAAAATTTTTTAAAATATAATTTCCTTTACATTTTTGTTGCCTAACCGGCAAACTTTTTTTGACACCACCACAAACTGCGGCCCAATTAATACCATTGATAGCGCTATTTCGTCCTCTATTGTCGCGGGATAGTAAAGTGGAGGGTTGGCCAAAGGTTGCGAACGAGGGGAGGGGAGGGGTAGAGACTAAGAACGTTTGCATTTAGATTTCTTCTGGTGGGGAGGGGGGGCTTAGGCCATACGAACGTAATTTTTTAAATGACTAGATGTGAACAATTGGGAACATAGGGGTCTAGATTTCTTAAAAAGTGCGAACGTAATATGTGAACAGCCCCTAAGTTTTGTCTACTTTACTATCCCTTTCCCGCGACAATAGAGAACTAAATAGCGCTATCAATGGTATTAATTGGGCCGCAGTTTGTTGTAATACATACTTTCTGTATATTATATTCTAATGTATTGATATTATAGATGTAAATGTAAAATAATACTAATATTAAAAATGTCCAAACAATGTCTAACAATTAAGATATAAATTTTTGTATTAAAATTAATAAATTAAATATTTATATTTGATTTTGAAAGGGAAATATTAAGTAAATGTGTTTTCATTTTTTAATTTTAATATTATTTTACATGTCATAAATGTACATAAAATACTTAGAATAAAATAAACTGAAAATATCAATGAATAATCATAAAAATTTTTATTTAATTAAAATACTTATTAAATATTATATGAAAAACATTGAATATTAACTTAAATATATTTTTATTAAGTTATAAATTATTATTCTATTGAAACTATATAAACATCTATTAATCAAATAATAAATAAAATTATTATATATATATAATGTAAGACCAAAAATGTAATAAGAAAATTGTCCATGTTACTTTATATTTATAAATTATTATCTAAATAAGTGATGCAGTTTTATGTCATTTTTGATCCATACAATCCCGGCAATGACAATGACAGGGATCATCAGTTAGTTGTGTTGTACAACAGGGCAATATCGAACTGTCCTTTATTTTAGGACAATTGTATTTGCATTGACAACAACAACAATCAAATAGTTTATTCCAACAATTGTTATGACTATTCTCGGGACACGCAAGCGGTGAACATAGAAATGCTGTCAATTTAATAGTCAAACATAATATTACTGATAAAATAAATAATAATTCACGGGGAGAAATATTGGCGCTGTAGTCAATTGATGAACTTTCCGGACGTGTTAAAATTGTACATTATGCGTGGCTCCTGGGTTGCTATGACGGCAGAGTAAACAGTCTGTGATTGGTCGACAGGTTTGGGCGAGTGTCAGCAATTGAAACTGTTTACCGGAATTAGTTGTATTTTTTCGATATCGAATCGACATCGAATAAAGTCGAATAATGTCGAAAAAATTCAGAAATTTCAATGTCTTACGATTTTACAGAACCATTTTGTCAGCATTGATAATGTCTGACACATTATTAAAGACAGTACTACAACGTACTTTATGGACGACCGGAAATGCTAATTAATGGAACTTCCGGTTTGACGATATAACTACATTGAAACGTACTTTATGTGTGATCATAATCGTAATTTATTGATATTACAGACACAAAAAGAAATTACAAATGCTGATACTTATCATATCAGAAAAAATACATAAATAACGTTTGATGTTATATATAAAAAATATGTACTTAAAATAATGGCGCGTAATACAAAAAAACATACATTAGCAAAAAAACACTAAATTAAATGATTATAAATGATTATAGATTTATATTTATAATAATTATATATAATTAATTATTATAAATAAAATATCAATGAAAACAATTACAAAGAATAGTTGATTTTAAACAAACACAAAAAAATATAATACTAATATAAGTACCGATTTTTTTTAACCGGTAATTAATGTGACAAGATTATCGATAAACTGCTTGTCATTGGCGTCGATGTTGTCCATATCTGTTGTCTTCCGATTGTAGATCAGGGCTTCAATGAGGTACCAAAAGCAGCGCGTTTTTTCTGTATGCTGACGGCCTGTCAAATGGCGATACATGACACCGAGTGTTAATGCGTCCAAAAGATTAGAACAACTGGCAATTAGGAGGTCGCGTTTGTAGGCTGCCAACTGCGTACAGTTTCGTGAGATGCGCGACAAATCGTCGCCAATGAATGACTCTTTGGTGGCAGGACTACTGACAATACAGCTGCCGTCTTCCTTAGATCCATCGCCGACAATCGATGATAGGTTGTCTGTTGAAACAATAATCATAACATACGGAAACTGGTAATTACTTGGTAAGATGGCCCGTTCCTGTTTTGTAAGCAGTCGGCCTACAATCACTTTATTACTGCACTTTGACAGCAATTCCAGTAGAAGCAAACAAGCCATACACTTTCGGTAGTCATCTAAGTTTTCAATATAGGTTTAAAAAAATATCAGTAGTTTTTTTTGTTATAAATTGAAACAACTACTATATTTACTAAAAACCTTTTTTATCGTTAAATATCTTAACGAATCAATATAGACTTTGTCAATGGCACAGTTGTCTATAACGTCGTTGTCGTTGTCGTTGTCTTCGTCGTCATCGCCGACGCTTTTATAGCCAAACAATAGTTTTTGATCATTAGCGTCTTGTTGTGCACATTGATATACAACCGATTAGTATAGATTGAAGACAGAGTTTTTGTTCCGGCACTCAATGCAATCAGTTTAGATTGATTAGCGGTAAGTTATATGTTTAAATAAATATTGCTGACCAGAGTTTTGAAGGCGTTTTTGACGTCTTTTCGACTTAATACTCGTACTGTTCCGAGCATAATACTTTCGATTATAAACAGATTTCAGGGCTTTATAATAAACACAATTCTATCAATTGATATAATTAATAAAAAACTTATTTGTAAGCAAAACAAAATTTTGTAATCAACTAAACATCAATCAATCAATCAAACTACTGATATCTAAATACTAACAAATGTGTCGCCAATAGTTTCTATGGATTCGGGATACTTTAAGCTGAAAATATACGCTAACAAAACACGTATATGCGTTCCGTGACCGCTATGCTTGTTATCCTCCGAGGCTTTGTTTTGAAATGGCCTTGAGTTAAAAAGTAAAAAAAATTATAATAATTACATTAAAACTAGATTATAAAAATAAGCACTAAATAAAACTTAGTGCTAATTTTTCAATACGAATTATTATTTGAATTAATTTGTTTTATAACAAACTTTTCGTATTGGTCGCAATGTCTTCGGATTCATCTGACGCGTCAAACTGTGGCAATACTGGTAATGATTGGTAGCAATGTGTGCTGATATTGGTAGTGCCGACATCGTCACTACCAATATCAGGGGAATCTGTAAGCGACAAAAAACACTGTCAATAATCATCAGTACTTCATTGTTTGGCTTACGATCACAAGTAGCGGCGTCTAAACTGTTTGACTTGACTTCCAAAGTTGACTTGTATTTGGAGACATCTAAGCGCGGCATTACTGACATCAATGTGTAGCCATCAATACAAGTGTCCCATGATTTTGAAGCTGATCTGCTAAGTGTTTTAGTTAAGGGTTCAGAAACATTGGTGACGACGACATTTGATAATGTCTGGTTAGGCTTAACATTTTCGACAACAACATCTACTTCTTGTGGTTTCGGAATCAATGGCTGAGGCGATTGTTGCGGCGATTGTTGAGGCGATTGTTGCGGCGATTGTTGAGGCGATTGTTGCGGCGATTGTGATGCCGACGATAAGTATTTCATTTGATGTTTGGCTACTTTCCTTTTACTTTTCGAACAATTGGTGGCCGGATCGTTGCCGTCGGTGTGTTGCGCCGGAATCAACTCCTCTTCGTGTTCATTAGTATCCATAATATCAATGATATTACTTTTTTCGGTAACAAATATAACCAACGTTTAAAACAATGGGTTTTGCAATGAATTGCAAAATTTTCAACTAATGAAACTTATTACTCATAATTCGACTGCAAATTACAAAAAACTAACTGTTGTTATGGCATTGAGTGGTATAAACTTTAATCAATTAACGAAATTATGATAACAATAATTGAATAGAAAAACCATTGCTTATTAAAATTAATAACAAAATAATACAATATTTTTTAAACAATATTTTTTTAATACTAATATTAACTAATAATTAAATATTTTTAAAAAATTAAGAAATTTACGGATAAAAAGTTTATTTGTATTAATGTTATTTAAATTAGTTTAATAAATATTAATTGGTGATTAGCATAGATGTAGCTACTGGATATTTATTTGTACAATACATTGTAACTGTATTTTATAAACTTTGACTAACTTTTACATAAGTTGAAAAAACTGTTGTTTTAGTTGTAGTTTTTTTTTAAGTTATTCACTAAATTATTATTGATTAATATCTAATCTAAATCAATATAAACTATATTAGTGTCAATGGAGTGCTATTGTTTAAAAGTTTTTGCCACCGAAACAGAATTTAAAGACCATTCATTTAAAGAGCATTGGTCTAAGGGCCAGCACTTTGGATGCCATTATGATGGATGTGATAAAATAGTCGAACCAAAATCATTTCAAGATATTTATTTTAGAGATGTTAGAGAAAAACAAATGAAAAAGGAATTTGATTCGCGTTGCGGTAGACATCTACGACAACATAAATTGAAATCAACACAATTTTTTAAAAAGTATAATTACGAGCCCAAGTCCAGCAGTCGACCGAAAACAACAACAATTGTACGAGTGCTAGATGAAGACAAAGCCGCGAACATGTCTGATGAGAGCTTATCAAAAAATCCGGATATTGACATTGAAATAAGTGAATGTGATTACGATAATACTGATAGTGGATCGCATAATATCGAATTTGATAACGTAGATGATGGCAGATTTTTCTCTTCTGACGAAGACGTCGATACAATTACTGCCGACCAGCTTTCAGACGTGACAGTAGCTGGCCTTAGCGTAGATGAATACGACGACTACTTCGACGCCTACGAAATAGATGACAACAATAGTGATTATAATATTCAAGATGTTGTGTCGGATATCAACGAAACTGGCGGTTGTATGATTCAATCGGAAGACTCAGCAAAAGATATCGTTGGCGGTGCATTTGAAATGAGAGCTAACATTCTGGTGTACATGAATCAGTGGAAAGACAGAATACCCGAAAAGACATTGAGTCAATACACTACGGGACTCATCGACATATTGAAGTCAGTGTTTGCCACCAACGATGAGTACAAGAATCAGTTTTCGGTTTTGAAGAAAATAATCAAATCGAGATATCTTCAGCGCGCATCAATCAAACGTTTGCCGTCGTATGTGGACTATAGTCGCTACAAGAAATCTTTGACTGACGACACCATTGAAACTGCTTCGGTGGTTAGCAATGAAAGCAATGTAAGCGCTGGCCCATCGCAACCAAAAAGAGGACGTCCGATGAAAAAATCAAATCAAAGTAGCAGTACAGGGTCTATAATGGTAGACCGAGCTCTGCAATCGGCAAAGAGACCTGAATTTTGTTATGTGTCTATTTTGGAGACACTTAAGAAAAAGTTGGCCACCGATGCAGCATATAATTTACTAATTGCAGATAAAAGTATATTAAAAAAAATCTTAATTAAAATTTTGATTGATTTTAATAAATTTTTTTTATAGATCGTCCCATAAACCCAGACTATTATACATCGTTCAAAGATGGTAAAATATATGAAGATTCGGATCTAAAATTGTACGACGAGTGCCCGGATAATGAAGTACCGATGCTTCGCATACAACTCTATGCCGACGAGTTTGTCATACATCCGGGCAGATATAGTGCTCGTCAACAGAGTTTGATGGGCATCTACTTTACCGTCGACAATCTGGGCTATGCGTGCCAGGCTTCGAAAATGTCCATCAATTTGATTTCACTGATCAAATGCGGCAAACGCTCATTTACTGCCAATGATATTCGAGACATTTTTGGAAAATACATTTGTCGAGAACTCAACGAACTATATGCTAAAGGCATCGTTGTCAAACGGGTCAACGGCCAAGAGTTTTCGGTCAAAGGACAGCTAACACACTTGATTGCCGACAATAAAGCCTTTCATCAGATGTTGGGTCTTCAGGAAGCCTTCCATACGGGCTGTATCTGTCGGACGTGTTGTGCAAAATACAGTGACATACAGAAATCAAAGTCACTGAAACACAATTAGTGTACGCTACGTAAAATGGACGATTATCTGGCCGAACCGTTGACTCGCAATCTGATAGGTCTGAAACGGAACCATTATTTTAACAAACTTGTCGCCTATCCTCTCGATCTCTATCGCTGCTGTCCGGCCGATCTGATGCACGACATCCAAGAAGGTGTTGTCGAAAAGTTTTTGAATTGTTATTTGCCGACCTTGTTCGAGAAGACATCCGAACGAAAAGCCAAATTTATCAACGCAGTCACCGAAACAAAATGGATTGAAGACCAAATGACCAGCTTGTTTAATGTTGATAAACTGGAAGTCAAGGGTACAGCAATGCAGGTGGGTGATTATCATCTATTTTGATTTTTTATTTTTATTATTACTTAAACTTAGAATTCAAAAACAATACTAAATATTATTTTATTSTATTGTTTTAGAAGTACGAATTTTTCCTGCGTTTGCCATTCATTATCGAACGGGTCGATAAAGACATATTCAATACTAAAATATACACATATGTATATTTAATGCTTCGCCGAATTGTCGAAGTTATATACGACTATCGAGTAAAGCGCACATCACTTGACTCACTGGAACATACTGTCACTATATTTTTGAATCAGTTTAGAAAGTCGTTTCCTGAAGAGACAATTACACCGAAAATGCACTATTTGGTCCATTACGCGCACATGATTCGCGAGTTTGGACCACTCATCCACTATTCAACAATTCGCTACGAACGAAAACATCAATACTTTGTTAATATTGCCAGAAGAGGTACCAGCTTTTTAAATATCTGCCTAACTCTCACCGAATATCATCAATTGGCCAGTCAATCACATGATTACAAGTTCACTATTCAATCAGTACTGGAATCTAATAAAAAAAACTACAGTATAATTAAATTCGATATACTACCACAAGATGAACAGAAGCTAATCAATGGTAATTTAGGAGATGCGCGACAACCGTACACAGTACAAGACAAACTGTTTCGTTTCAGCAATCTTAAACTTCAACACATTAACCTCAAACAAAACAAGTTTTATGTCTGCCGATTTTCGGAAGCCAATATTTACGTAAAGATTGTGCGAATTATAGTCGATCCAGTCGTTTACAGTTATGCCCTCATTGCTGAACAATATGATACCCTAACGTTTGAGACAAACTTGCACGCCGTTAAGATATCGCCAAAGCCGAAAACTGATACTCAAGAGGCGCGCGATGCTCATATAGATGGCAGACCGTTAAGAACACTTGGTTTAATTAGACCCGAACATATTGTCATCTATAGCGAGCTATTAGAATACGAGTCGAAATATACCACCGGAGAACACTTTGTCGCCAGAGTTACTAAATAATAATGGTTGGTAATGGTAACTGTAATTAATTTATTTATTAAAACTATAACATTAATAACAATATGTACAATACTTATATCTAGTATGTGTTTAATTTGAATGTTTTTTCGATATTTTTTTTGGGTATTATTTCATGTTTCATACTATTATAAAAAACAATTAATTATATCTATATTATTTATATAGTTATTTGTCTAGTTTTTTTTATTTAATTAATAAATTACAACATTTTCATTATTATAATTTGTTTGATTTTTCAATATATATATATAAATATAATAAATTTATATACAAGTTTAGACAAATTAAATCTACTGATTGATTCACAACAAAAATTAGTTTTCGACTGATTTGTTACCGATTAAATCTAGGAGATGTTGTATAATTAATTTACTTCTTCAGCATTTTCAGCTATAATGACTATAATATTTGCAAATATATTCGATTATTTAGTCTATTGTCCAATAGATGTCCTGCTAAACCGCATTTATTATTAATAAGTTTAAACAAAATTGTATATAAATAGAAATTCGAGTTTAGCAATGATTAGTTAGTCACTATGCTCAATAGGTGTCGCATGCAAATTATAACTGTTCAGCATTTTTTCCTAACTGATTGTAGAGTTTGCAAATTATATCGAATAGTATATCACTCTAACCGGTAGATGTCGTATTAAAACCATCCCAGTTTAGCAATTTTAATTGTTAGTTATCGTTTTCCAGCTAATTACAAACTAATACGCCAGATAGCGTATCACATTTTTCATCGACTACTTCCTGAAATTTAGTTGTTCAGCATCTGTACAAACTGACCCGATGTTGCCGCCTTTTCGCTAATTCAATCTCATGCAATGCTTGCTCCTGATTGGTCGGAGCACTTGCCTTGATGTCCCACTTCTATACATAATAACAATAATCTAGGACATTCACCAAAATTTGTGCATTTTTCTCTACACCTACATTGATTTTTCTCCCCGTGTTTTATTGAATTTATTGTTTCTCAAAATTATTGATAACTATTATAAATATAGTAACTTAATATTTATCTTAATGTATGTATAATAAAGATTATATGGCTAATTGAATGTATATTGTATTAGTTTATAACAATAATTTTAATAATAAAAAATAATTTCAAGTTACTAGTCATGATATGTCATAATTTTTTATTATTGTATATAATTATAAAGCTTACATATTTTTATATAATTTATTTAAGTAATTATTTTTCTAGGAATTAAAATTTAATTATGAAATTTAATTTTCAAAATTAGAATTTCCTCTATATTTTTGTTGCCTAACTGACAAACTTTTCGACATCTGACCAAAAAATTGCCGGTTAGGCAACAAAAATATTGAGGAAAATATTTATTTTTATTTTAGTAATTTGTTTTACAATCTATATATTATTTATTTTAACTGAAATATTATAAAATAATTGTCATTATTGTCTACTTTGTTGCTTTAAAATAGAAAATAAATAAATAATTACTTTTTTACTAAATTTTTATTGAATTTTATTAGCATATGTACAATAAAATTCATAATTAATTTTTAAAAATTTGCAAAAATTACATTATATCTGATTACTTATACAATTGATAAAATAGCTATATTTTCAAATACATTTTATATTTAAATAAAATTACATTTAATGATGGATTACTGTATAAGTAAATTATTAATATAATAGTTAGTTTGAATTACTGCAAACTGACCCATCTGCATTTTTAGTCCTACATTCACATCCTCCACACGGCTTAGTTAGCTGTGATGGCGTACAACAGGGCAGCTTAGAAATGTCCGGTATATTAGGACAACTGCATGTATTTGGTCCCAATGAGTGTACATTTGTTGCAATGATTGTCAAACATAACAATACAGATAATATGAATAATGATTTCAGTGAATTCATATTCATATTTAACATTTGTTACTTCAAAATCTTTTTGTTTGAACAAAAACTGAAAATAAATTCAATAGCAATCAGGTATTAATTTATATATAAACATAAAATAATATAGTTTTCCAATACTATTATTTAAAAGTTTTGCTAAATCATTATTTATTGTTAAATATACTATAATTATGTAATTTATTGCTTAAATAATAAGCTATTGTAAAAATAATATAATCATAATTTAAAGAGATTTTCGTTGTCATTGTTAATTAACCCCAAAATAAATAACAAATATTATATTATAATATATTTTAGATACTGTAGTTCATTAATAATAATATTTGTTTTATATTAATATTTGAAATATTAATAAATTATATATATATATTATTTATGAAATAAATTTAAAAATTATAAATAATAATAATTTTTAATACAAAAAATACTTTATTATAATTTATTTATCAATATATATTAATTATTGGTCTTAATTGTTACAAACTGGTCAATGACTTAAAGTATGGTTAGTTTTGAAATGTCTACACTTATAGTTCCAAAACGACTCGGTTAGCTGTAGTTGAGTACAACAGTCCAAATCCGAAATGTCCGGTATATTAGGACAATGGCATAGTTTGCAGTGACAACAACCACATGTTTGATGTGGTTTACAGACATAATAGTCAACAATAGTGATGACAAATTGCATTTACAGACAAATATAACATTATTGAAAATATCAATAGTTTTACGGAATTCATATTTAAGCACTTAATTCAGTATTTGATAATTCAAAATTAATTTGTTTTATTAACAATAATATTTTTAATATACTTAAAGTTTAATATACTCGTAAATGTCTAAATATAAAATAGTATTGATTTTATATTATACTAATTTTTAGTTTTTAAGTTTTGCTAAATCATTTTAATTTTTATGTACTATAGTATAACTTGGGTAATATAATTAATTACCATATGTTTAGCTTTAGTCAAATAAATCTAAAAAAATATTTTGCTATTTTAATGACAAGTTTTGTAAATAATTAAACGTTTTTAATCAAAAGTCATTTCATAACAAATTATTTAAATAAAATAATATTTAAAAAATTCAAATAAAGTTACTAAATTGTTATTCAGTATAATTATATTTTTAAAAACCTTTATTATAATTTAGCTACATTAAAATATAAAAAGAAATAAATTACCAGTATAAATAATAACATTGATAAATACAATATTATGATTAAATATAGTTAAATATAATAATATTAAGAAAGAAAAAAAACATTTAATATATTAACACATATTAACATAACTGGTATTATTTCCAACACTGTTTGAACAGTTAACTCATCGACCATACGTTCCGGAACTATGTATAGGTTTGTGGCAATTTCGACAACATTGGCACTCATTAGGATTGACCGGTACTTTACAACACGGGGAACTGTCAGTAATTATCGGACAATAGCATATCGGTGGTCGTATCGTAGGTTCACATTCACAACACCTGCACAGAACCGGGGGATAACAGCACTCATTTCTCGTACCATTCAGACATTGAATGAAACAATTAATAGGAGGTCTGCTGTTCAAAATGGCCGACTTGATGGCACCCGTCAACATAAATATTAATAGCAATACAACTTTTCCCATAGTATACATATTATTAATACATACATGTATATAATGAATATGTTATGTGAAAGTTTAAAAAGTTTAAAATTAAAAAAGTTAAATAATTAGCAGTTAACTATGGCTTTTATATAAATAGTATATATTATTGTTTTATATCAACAATTGAAACATATTTTTAATTAGATAACATGTTTATAGTATTTAATTTCTATTGTATTGTAAAAAATTATCAAAAAGTTATGTATTATAAATTAGTTTTATTTAAAAAATTATAGCCTTAACAATAAATGCTTTTAAATCGATTCCGAATAACAATTTGTTATAAATATTAATAAATTAGAGAATTTTAAAACATTTTTAATATATATATATTTCTCATATTTAGCAAATATTTTATTAAAATGACTAAAAATATTTTGAAGTCAGTTGTAATAACTATTGATTAACATAAATATTTATACATTTAAGCATACATTTATGAATCATTATATATAAATATCATTGTATACAGTATATTATATGATATTTAATAATTATTAATTATATAAAAACAAGTATAATATAACAAATACAAGTATTATATATGGTAATAATTAACATTTATATTTTTATAATTGAGAAAATAGTAAAATCTAAACATATTTATATTTATATCTCTATAATAATATTAATAATATTTTATAAATTGTTAGTTTTTATGTCTTCATTAATTTGAACACTTTGTTGATAACTGTCATCCATTAGATGGCAGCAGAAGTATAACTGATTCAAAGTAAAGAATTTGATGAACAAAATTGTTAATCAGTTAATTAAAATACATTTTTATTGAAATATACAAAACAGTAGACATCGGCAGTCAAACTATAAATGAAAACAATACTTATAATACACTAAAAGATAAGAAAATATTTTAGTTTTAGATCTTTATTGTTAATATGTTTTACTATGCAATACATCAACAAAATAATGATTTCATATTTAATATATTAAATTTTTATATTATTATTATTATTAAATTTAGTACTACAATCATATAATTCAAAAATATAATAATTAAATAAATAACATAATATAGTATATATTAATAAAATAAAACCATTGTCATTACATGTCTTTATGGTGTTGTTGGGGCTCCGGGATTGGGAACTGTCTAATTGTGACACTCTATGTCTGGATTGCAACACTGCTTACACGGGATAATAGGATTCGGACAACATTTGGTTGAATTATAGTCATAGCATATACTCAAACATGTTGTTTGAATACCAATCATGTATTGACCAAAGATATAACACAATACAAATAAAAGTGTCGTAAATTTAAGTTTTGTAAACATATTTAATATTTCAAAAATAATAATAAACTATACTTTTATTAAATTTTTATATACAGATTGTATTAACTAAAAATCAAACTTAATTTTTGCCAAATAATGCACTATTAAAAAAATTTAATGTACTAATTTATGTGTAATTTATGATAATTACTAAATGATTATATTTTTCTTACTTTAATATGTTATTAATTTAAACATATATTTTTATAACTTTTTACAATTGTATAAAATACAATAAATAAAATATCAAGTATAATATTGTTAAATAAAATAGCATGCTAAATTGCAAACAAAATATTTTCATAAATTATAGTTAAAACCAGTTGAGAATGCTTCAAAAGAATTTCCATACGAACTCCTTAACTTAAGAAAGAAAAAAAATCAAAAAATGTGTGGCAGAGTGTGGATTCGAACCTATGTCCTCGTGGGACACCAGACAGACCGACCGACAGACTTATAGAATGCATATACGATCTCCTTTCAGGAGTTTGTGATAAACTAAATGATAACTTATTTTTAAGTTTAAAACTACTAAGCAATTGAAATGACAACTCATTATTTATAAATGTTATAAATATATTACTCAAAACATTTCTAAATAATTAATAGTTTATGTAAAACAATAAATTATTGTTGATTAAATGTAATGGGTTTTAAAAATATTATAGTCAAAACATAATTGACAAAATTAAAAATAACCATAATTTTAAGCTTTAATAATATAAATTATATTATATAATCATAATATTTTATTGAAGATTATTATTTCAGATTATCAATGTTAATGAATATACAATTATATAAATATAAATTATTAAAAAGCTTTTTAAGTGTTATATTAAGAAAAATTAATTAATTATATTTCATTAAATATTAATAACAATAGATGTTAATTATTTTGTTAGTTGATAAAATTAAATGTAAACTTTATTAGAGAAGTTTAGCTAAATCTATAATTTGATATAACAAGTGAGTGAGAGAGAGAGAGAGAGAGAGAGAGAGAGAGAGATAGGCTATTAAACATAACATTTACATTAATGTTATGTAAGATATAATATATTAAACAGTAACGCAATATAAACAAAATATACGATATAATGATTGTACTCTATGTGTGACAAAATTATAATGACTTAATTAACACAAAGTCATTCATTTGTTTCGATACGCATCGCATCACAAATCAATATAAACTTTAATAAAATAATTTTGATGGCAAAACAATTAAATGAATACATAAGCTATTGTTACTATAATTAAATTGATTATAAAAATTTTCGTTTAAAATTCAGTCTATAAATAAATTTTTTAAAAACTTGATAAAATATAGAAATTTATAAAATGATAAAAATCCCAGAAAATTTCTAGTATCTAAAAAAGGAATAGTTATCTATAGAATTAACATAAAAATATTCCTAAAATGACATTTCAAGTAACATTACAGTAATATAAAAAATAGTAAAATGATAAAAGTTTTGTAATTGATGTAAAAGTTTTAAATATGAAAATGATTTTTAGTATATTAATATAGTAATATTTAAAAAATTTAAATATCTATAATAAAAAATACTATAAATAAAATATGTTTAAGTATTAGATCAACCAATTTTATTTAAATCATACCTACTGTATATATACTGTATAACAATTTATACAATAGGTATAATAGGATCAACTTACTAGTAAATTAACAATATTAATTATTTTTATTTTAGATAATTCTTACATTTGATTTATATAGACTATATATATATATATTTTTGAGAAAATTCCTAAATTTTAATTTTTTTTGGTAGCATCTCTAATCAGAATTGATTTTTTAAATAGTAATTTCTGTTATTTTTAAAAACCATTATCTGAATGCTTTCAGTCATTATATATATATTATAGTATATTTAATTTACTGTATGTATTTATAGTGAATGTAGATTATGATTAGTTCGCCAAAACATATAAATAGGAAATATTTTTCATTAATAAACCAACAAAAAGTAATTTATTTTTTCTATAATAATAATAATAATAAGCTTATTCTGTAAAATATGAGTTATCAAACAAAAACAGAAAAATGTGATATAAAGACATCAGACGTGACAATAAGTGTTGAGGACTCGTATAAATACAATACAGTTCAGTGATATGTATACAGTATATGTGTATTGAACTGATATTTTTTTGAAAGACACGCTCCAGAGTTAGATCCCATTCCGATAGTATGCACAAGCATTAGATGATGGACTCTCCAACTATCCAATAGTGACTGTCAACCGGAAATCCAACTAAATTATAGACACATAAAATGTTCACTACATTAGACTTTAACTGTAGATTTAGTTAGATTTACTCTAAAATTACTTATATATTGATCAACAAAAAAATCTAAGTTGAGTTTTTATACACAATTGTTGGACTACCAGTCATTCACTCTAATAGGTTATCAGTTTGAAAACTCTACTAATACTTTATATTTTAGTCCTATATTTCTATATATACGGTATGTTTGTATGTATGAGTGAGTGTGTGTGTGTTTTTGATTTAAAAAAACTAAACAACCAAATAATTAGTTAAATATTGACATTTATAAAGTTGTGATAAATGATTTTAAAAGCATCACAAATATTATACTTTATCTATAAAATTGTTAGAGAATTTTTTTAATGAGTTTAAAACTAAAATAAAGTATTTTATTAAAGCTTTTCATAGATAATATCAAAAGAATAAAAAATTTCAAACTTTAATAGTAAATGATAGCTAACGTCAAAACATACTTCAATAAAGTGCTCATTATTTTTATCCACAAAACGTCTCTCACATATCATATCTGTATATATTATGTAAAATAAAAGTCAATTTATTTGTCTGCGCTGTCATTGACTTTTAATGGTGTGCTTCAGTTGGGAATATACTATACAGTTGTGCATAATTTGCATACAGAATATTCTGTGTATATATTATTTGATGTTATTTGAAGCAGAAAATAAAAATTTTTATAATTTATTAGATATCATTTTGTTGTCTTTAAAATTCATAACTAAAAACTGAATATTTATATTTGAAGACTTAGTCTTTATTTGTTGTGTAAAGTAAATACAATACTTTCTTATTTAAATTACACTAATGTATATAATATCAAATACTATATATTTATATTTAATTATTTTGTAATCAATATATTAATCTAATAATATTATCTATAATTTATATAAATTTAAGTTATATCTATACTTTACAGATATTTATTATTAGTTAAAATTAATAAATCTATATTTCATATAATTTAATACAAATAAAATTATTAATTTGTTTTATTAAATAATAATTATAATATTATTATTAATAAATAGTTTTTTAAAAACTAAACAAAGAAATCCGTATATTATTAACTTATTAATTATTATATTTAGTAAAATATTGTTTATATTGTATTAGTGTTGGTAAAAAATAGAAATTTATAAAATAATAGAGAAATTTCTATCTATGGGATCACCATGTTAATTTGTTTTCTAGATATTTGTTATTTTGTATTGACATTTTTTTAATAATTAAATATTATTATTAGTATTTTAATTATTAAATAAAGTAAATAATTAGTTTAATTATATTAAACTATGATATATATAAAATAAAATGACGAATAAAATTTTACAAAATTGATTATTATTAAATAATAATTATTATTTTATACCCGGGTGTTATACGAATCTTTATTCAACCATTATATAAGCAATGCATTGATAAGTACTGTATTTGAATAGTAAAGATTCGTAGAACACCCGGGTATATAGGTATCCTATTTTGTATAGTAGTGTAATATATATTATAGTATAATATTATACATATGTATGTATAATATGTCTAATTAATATAATATTACAATAGCTTTAGATATGTGGATCCCATAGCATTACAATAAATTTAAATTTATATAGAAATTTATTCATGAGAAATCTTCTAGAAACTTTATATTTGCCAATCTCTAAATGTATACTGTATTTTAATAAATTCATTATTTTAAAATTTTATTTAAAATCTATATTAATATTATAAAGTTTTTGATTTATTTGAGATTTATGATATATAAATTTATATTATATAAATATTTTCATAAATAATTAGTTATTTTTAATTAAGATTTCTATATAAATTTGTAAATTTATACTAATTTGTTATTTTATTAGTATTTTATAAAATCTACAGATAAATTATTAACAAAATTAAATTGGCATAATTTTATAGATAACAGTCACTAATAAATTAAATTAAATTTAACAATTTTAGATATTTAATTTATCTAAGTTTTTAATACTATTAAATATAAAATTATGAAAAATATTATGAAATTTTAAAATTTTGACATCAATATTAATTTATGAATAAAAAACAATATATTAATATTTGAAAAAAACTTTTGCAATTTTTTTGTAAAATTAATAGTTTTATGCATTTAGATATAAATTTAAAAATATATTGTAAAGTAAATAATGCTTTTAAACAAATATTTCAAACCTTTTAGACTATTTATATTAAATAAAAAACAGATTTATTATATTTACTCAAAAGTTATATATTTTATTTTTATTTTATAAATTATTATATATATGATACATAAACATTGTTATTAATGTTGCAATTATATTGTATAGTATATACAGTTATAAACTTATTGTTTCTTATTTTTATTCATTTATTTATACACTACTTTATATACTTTAACTGGTAATTCATGAAATTATCATAAAATATGTTTTAGATGTAAACTTATTATATAATACAATGGATGTGTTTAAAATATATTTGCTTTGTTTATCTAATAATGTAATTTATATAAACTTTAAACTAAAGTAAACTTTAAACACACTTTTCATGTTATATAATACACTGTTTTTATATTACTTTATTATTATTATATTATATTGTTTAAGGAATGAATGAAAATTTATGTACAAAATGCTATTTATATTCATATAATACACTCCACTCCAGCAATATATATGATATCAATGTTGAGTGAATAGTATGACTGACTGCCTCCCTGTCCTCAGTGCCAAACAACTAGACTGTCCACATATAGGAAAAGAACTGTTCGCTTTGCCAGAAATAGCAACGATCTGTTTGATGATAATTTGTGGTCACAATTGATGTATAGTTTAATTGTGACACAACTTCTGCTGTTTGTTTTGGAAACGATTGCCATTGAAATGATTGCCACAATTCTGTACTATTGTTTGGTTGAATAAATGCCATTACTATTTGCTGTATTGTCTCACTTATAGAGTAATCATTAAATGTCGGCCAACGGATCCATACTTCCAATTGGCCAAAGAATGACAAGATGTCCATCAAATGGAAACTATAATTAACTCCATATTCATAAACACGAACCTATAAATCAATTAATTAAAGTATTACTATAAGTCATATTAATATGATATTATAGTTATAAAAACAAATATTTTTAAATATAATTATTTAAAATTTCAATTTTTGCAATAAATTACTAAATTATTTACAATTACATCATTAATAATTTTTTATATTCAATTTTAATATTATTATAAATTTATAAGTAACTGAGACTACAGTATATATTAATTATTATAAATTAATTTATATCATCATAATATTTGAAAATAATTATAATTTTACCAAAAGTGATAAATAGTCATTATGATAAAGATATTAATAAAAATAATATATAATCATACAATAATAATTAATTTCATAGTAATTAAGATTAAATTATAATGATTATAGACTGTAATTTAATACATTTTTGGTGTTTTTATTTAAAGTAAGTAATTAAGTAATACATATTAGAGATATGAATAAATGTATTGTAAAAAATTATACTAATACTAACCGGTTTAGAGATTCTGGCGTTAAAAATATATCTATAAATATAAGGATTCTGTGATTTAGTGGCCAATACTTCAGACATATAATTAATGGGACAAATCTGTCTCATATCTGACACCATTGTTATGTATTGTAGTTGCGGTGTCATTGGCTCGGCGTCGGTGATCTTAGCCGCTGTGCGATGCGATGACGGCTGATATAGACTGAGAGTCAATTGCGAAAGTCGAGGCCCAAATGAGTCCATACTCATTGTCACGTATTTATTATAGTCAGCCCATGTCCATGACATGAGTTCCCGCGGTCCCGGCCAGAAACTGACTGTCTGTGCCGATGACCCCATCAATATTGGTATGTCATTTGGCATTTTATTAAATGGATACCAATCCAGTACTATACTATCTGCCAATGTAAATGCAATATAATATTTTTATATTACTGTATTAATAAAATAAAATATAAACTTTGATTGAAATTAAATTAAATTTTTAAACAATTAAAATTAAGATTAAATTTTTTGATGAACTAATTTTGTTAAAACATATACCAAAGGCTAATCTATATAATGTATTGAAGTTATTGAATAAGTCATAAACCAAACTTTCAAAGTCCTAATATTAGGTTTAAAAAATGTGTGATTTATGATCATTTAATTTAATATTGTTTAAGATTATATAGTTTTTAAAATTTTTTTCCTAATACTGTAGTGATTGTATCAATACTAATGACATCAATTGATCGCTAAGAAAAACAGCATTTAATTTATTTTTAATCTAAAAATTGTTTTTAAAAAAGAATTAGATTAGAGGAGAGAGAGAAAGAGAAAGAGAGAGAGAGAGAGAGAGAGAGAACATACTGTCAATAGTAATGAGTTGTTCGGCAAAAAATCCTAAAATGGGTAAATCGTTTTGATCGATGATCCGAAAGGACGGATCGTTTTTGCCAATAAATGCACGGATTATGTGCTGAGCGGACAGTGATCTCAAACAATCAACGGTTCGACAATTGGTTCGCTTCAAGAAGTTTTTGCGATATTCTTTGGACGACATAGCTATCGATCGGTCAAAATAGACGGCCGGATCTATGAGCCAAACACTGTAGTAAAGGGATCGGTAGATGGGATTTGTCATCAGTGCCAATATGAGTGCTGCACCGGAATCGGCGCCAAATAAAGTGACTTTGTTGTGATTGCCACCAAATGATCTGATATTCAATTGAATCCATTGGAGTGCGAGTATGACATCCATGAGACCAAAGTTTGTCGACTCTTTCGTATTATTAGCCAATAAGTCGAGTCCTAAAAATCCAAACGCATGGAGTCTATAGTTCAGACTCAAGTAGATAGTGTTAGTCTTCTTTGCTAACTTTCCATTAGGTTTCAAACCCGGCTGATGACCTGATCCAAACTGAAGGAACCCCCCGTGAATCCATACCATTACCGATAAGTTAGCCTATTATAGGTGACATTAAAAAATAAATATATGAATATCTAATTAATTATTATATTTCAATAATAATATTTTTTGTCAAATTACTATTAAAATTTGATTATTTAACATTGACAATTAAACATTTTTAAATAATTTAAAAAAGCATAGTAAAGTGATTAATATTGATATTTTTTAGTAATACAGATATATATACAGTATATATATATAATGATATACTCTAGTTATCTATATTTTATTGTTAACTCTTATTAGAATATTTATATCATTTATACAAATATTAAAATAAAATGATATCAATCAATGTTAAATTAAGCAATTGTATGTTTTGATATAAACATAATTACTATAATTATAAATCATGATATTCATAGAATATAATATTACTTATTGGATATAACAATGAACTATAAAAAATAAAATAATTTACAATTGATTTTCATTGTTATGTTAAAACTCATATAAATTGCACTTTAAAAATACAATAATTAAAAATATAATCAAATGAATATAAATACATTGATTTTAATTGAGTATCGATCTGTATCTAATGTATATAAAAATGTTAACTAATTAATGATTTAGCAAGAAATCATATTAATTTATTTTTATACAGAAATATATATAAGTTATGATGTATATTATATACAGTATATTACTACATATATAATACATGTATAATACTGTATATAACATTAGTTTAGTTAGTATTGTAAGTAATACTGTACAGTATTAAATAATCTATACTTAAATAACATTATATATATATATAGAAACTAATAATTAAAAGTAGAAATGTAATGTAATGTAATTGGATTTAATCAATGGTATAGACTTAGTATTTGAGCAAATTGTATAACAGTGTAAATATAAGCTTACAAATTGAAAATACTAGTTAATTAAATTGTCATTAATTCTAAATATTATTGTATTTATTGCATTTTATTCTCTTGATTGTTGTATTATTATATTTTTTACAATTAAAAATAAACACTACAATACACTAATTTTATATAATTAACTATATATATAGTAGTTAAGTAATCTAGGATGTTTAGTTATATTATAATATTATTGTTAAAATTCACTAAATCAAAGATTTATTTATTTGTTTTCAATTTATACAATTTTACACATAAAAGATCACTAAGTTTATTGAATTTTTTTGTTGAAAACAATAAGTAATTTTTATTTCGAAATGTTACAATATAATAAATGTACTAGACACTATTTACAATAGTAAAGACCTTATTTTTTTGTAAACGCGTTAATTAAATGTATTTTATTAGGAGTTATGGCGCAAACAAAGGGAAAGTTATGAGTGCAATATGTTTGTGTCATTTCATTTACAAGAAATATCATTGTTTTTGGTGCCAAAAACAAACACAACAAACCTAACAAATGGCTAATCAATTAGGACTTCCGATCAAATGATAATTTATAATCTCTATAGAGATTTAACAGCCAAATAAATACAACTAAATATATAGTTGAATGTCAACACATAATATAATTCTTGATGTTTTTCTTGTATTGTATGTGTGATGTGTTTCTTACCTCCGGATCGATAGTCGGTGTCCACACATTCAGATACAAACAATCTTCATTGCCCTCTAATACTCTGGATATTGGATTCACTTGAAAACAATGTGAACCAAATTTGTTGCAATGCCTGTGACTGTCGGGATTACATACGGGTTCGGGAGGTGACCAACGAAGTGCATCAATTGGTGGCTCAGCGTATGGTATACCCTAATCATAGATTAAACATTTCTATAATATTTAGTAGTATTTCATAAAATAATAATAATAAATAATGTTTAACTTTATTAAGTCCATTTTTATTTATAGTAATATTACATATATTATTAAGTTAAAACTATATTTTTAAAAAAATTAACATTTCTCTGTTAATTACTTAGTAATTAAAAAATTGGTTAGATAAGCTATACTATAAATATGTTCATAACATTTTATTATTTCATATAAAATGACTTAATTATTTAAACTTTAAATTCTATATTTTACTAAAGAATTTCAATAATAATAATAATATTAATAATAATAAATATAAACATAAATTTATTCCTTAATACTTTTTCGTATTAGTATTTTTAAAATTATGTATAATAAATTAAAATTACTTAAAGAATTTTTATTAATAATAATAAATTACTATTGATTTATGAGTCATATTTATAGTTTATATTAAGTACAGTATGTCACACATAAAAAATTTAATTAAAATCCAAATGACATATAATATTACTATCGTATAATCGCGTAAATAAATATTAGGATTATTATTATTATTGTTTTATGAATAAGACTTACTTTAAAAACAAATGCATCGTTTTCTTTGCCACCAATCAATGTACCGCAATGTGTGATCACACGAACTGATCCGTGCCTTAGCTTTGTATTAATAAAACTTTTATCAAAAGAGTCGGTTTCATTGCTGTCGTCTCGACTCAGGTATGGAAAGCGTTCAATAAAACGATTAATTGAATGTTGAGATTCTTCAGATAATTTGGTCAAAAGTATGAATAGTGAACACATTGTAAATATAAAGAGTACGCAAACAATGAATATCTGATAACAAAGACATCGTTTTGGCCATAATTTGGATGAATTTCTGGACGAAGTTAACGACAACCAAACAAACTGCTTATCAGCTGATCTATAGTCACAATGTTTATCATTATCTAAGAGACGCTCTTCATCTTCATAGATATAGTTCTCAATAATTTTGGTCTTATCTTTGGTCGACATCACCACTAAACTAATAGACAATCAATTGATATTAATATTATTAATAATAATAATACTGTATGTGATAGAAATATTATTGGCAGAATATAATTTTTAATTTATTAATAAATTAATCAAATTATACTAAATTTTATTATGTTTGTTAAATTATGATATTTATACGGCATGTAATTTTCAACAGCATTTTTATTAATTAAGTTAAACACCAAATAATTTAAACTGTACATCATTTATATTATAATATATTATATTATCCTATACCTAATTTAGCGAAAAATAACTTTTTGTCAAACAAAATGTAATAAATTATTTTATGCATTATTATAATATATGATATATAAATTTACAGTATATTTATTGAAAAAATATCTATTAAATTTTCTTATAAATTTTACAACTTTTATCTACTGTATAATTTAACTGTATTGTATAGTCGACTATAACACATATTGTATAAAAACTGATTGAACCTCCAAATGGTAAATTTAAGTGCACTTAAAGGGATGAAAATAATAAGAGTTGTCAATAATTTTTATATACAGTATATTCAGTACTACAAAGTATTACTATACTATAGTAATATTTGTTCTCTTATTTGTCTCATATGTGATAAATTTATTGATATTATTTCGATAGAAAAAACTGTTTTCTTTATCTAAAATAACTAAAATGTCGTAATATATATATATATATATATATATATATATATATATAGACAACATTAAGTGTTATTTCTCATATATTTATATTAGCAAAATATATGATAAATTAATTGTTTTGTAGCACATCGGTAGAGACGAAAATTGAGATAACTATACGCTTTAAGGCATAATGTATTTGAAATGATGGAAAACTGTTGGCAACTGATCCGCGTCCCTATATATATATATACTGTATTTATTATTATTATATATATCATATATTATATATAAATATAATTTATATCGTATTTATACCATTCTCTAAATACATGTTGAAAATAGTGTCTCTAACTATTATATATATATATAAAGTATATTTTTATATATAATTTATATATATATATATATATATATATATATATATATATATATTATTGAGTATATACAGTATTTATTATACGGTATTATACTTACAATATATTATACAGTATATAATACAATAGTTTTATGTACTGTTGGGCGTCAATATTATTGATTTTCTCAAATTTTAAGCCAACAACAAAATGTTTTTTAAAACGATGCAATTATTTTAAACTAATTTTTTGTGTGCTTTACTGTAAAAATAATAATATGAATCGTTATAGTTTATAATAATATTGTATATTATATAATAAAAAAGGTTCACAAAATTTTATTAAATCTTTCATTTATTTAATGACCTCAATATAATTATTTGTATTTTACTTTATAGTGTTAGTTATTAAAGTAAAAAATAATTATTTAGTTTATAATTAAATATCTTTATTTAAAAAATGGTTATAAATTTGTTTAAAAATAGAAAAACTTATTAAATTTACAATTAAATATTTGTGGATTTACTTAATTAGCTAATTTAAATTATATCATAGTTATAAATAAATTTGCTTTAAAAATTAATTTAATAATAATTTTTTATATTATTAGTTTGAAATGCAACTAATTTGAATAATATTTTTAAAAAACATATTAAAAATCTTATATTATAATCTGATTTATTTGGTGTCTCATCAATTAATGTCAACTTATATTAAACATTTTCATAGTTTTTACAAATAATAGTCACTTTTAAGAGTCTTGTATATGGAATTGAAACTAATGTAAAGTAGGAGAGAGAGAGAGAGAGAAAGAAAGAGAGAGAGAGAGCACTGGGATTTTATTGTTGTCCATTCAGTGCAAGTGATTGATTATTACGACTTTCATTTAGGAAAAAAACTTTTACATTTTTATGGTTTAAAAGTAATGCTAAAAAAAACTATTTTTATATACTGTAGACTTGTGTCACTAAATATAAATTACATGCGATATATACCATATATATTGTGAATAACTTATTGAAAGACATTAATCTTTGTTTTCGTTTGAGAGGGTTTTTGAAAACCAAAATTCAGAAGACATCGCATAATAAAGATATTCATTGAAAATAAAAGAGAGAGAGAGAGAGAGAGAGAGAGAGAGATATCAGTAGTCTATAAGAGTTTCAATGTCACCGACACTGACCAAAGTATATAATAAAACATTGATTTAGTATTTGAATTATGGTTTTGATTTCAATTTTGAGTTTTTGATGAAAAATTTTGACACTTTTTCAAAGCTATTACAATTGGGATTTGGGATAATATTTTCATTTTTCATCAAAATTGACATAATAATAAAATGCTAAAGTTTAATACTCTATTTTTTTTTGTTTATTATTAATATTATACAGTGTTGTATTTAAATGTTATACTAAATTAAAATTTAAAAAATAATCAATTAGTATTTTATAATTATTAATTTTTAAATGATACAAACTTGTGAATTCATACAAAAATATGTGTTTATTAAGTTTGTTAAATTATCATTCAAAGTATTAACTCTTTTGTTTCAATTTAATTAATCTTAATGCATATGTTATCAGATAAACTAAATTTTGATTTATTGTTACATAATGTATAAAAAGAATTTAGTTCAATAAAACCAGACAAATTTGTGTCATATAAATTGTAAAATTTATTATACTATTACTTATATTGGAAAATATATTACAAATATTTGATATAAATAATACTGTATAATATTCTATCAAATCAAATAATATTATACAATGGAAAAAGTTAGCATTTGATCCCTTATTATTTTGTTTATATCGACAACAATGTCTCTCTCTCTCTCTTCACTTAATACCCCTACTAATGCTTACGTATGGCTATTTCGTGATCTAAAAATATAGGCCAAAATACAGTAATAGTATTGACATAGAAATTGGTTTTTAGTTTATTTTTTTCTATCCTACAGTTATACTCATAAAATTTATATTCAGTGATATTGCCTAAGCATTGAATTTGAAGAAAATTTAAATGTATATACTATTCAAACGGATACCCGAAATAAGTGATGAGAGTATTGATGAAAAATATATATAACATTTGAACTAAAATCTATGGAGAAAATCTTTTTACAATAATATAAAAAACTAAAAATAAGAAAAACTTCTTTTAGACTACAATTCCTATGAATGTATTTTAAACAAAGTTTTATATATATTATATGCCATTCTTCCACTTTATTTATTTTAAAAGTTAAAATGCATTTAATTTTTTTATGTTAGATGCAGGAAAATGTTTAGTTATATCATATATATATATATATATATATATATTGAAAAATAGTTTGTGAGTTGAAATAAAGTGACTCTAAAAGCCATTCGCAAAAAAAAACTTAAACTGGATTTACAATTGGAAAGAAATTTAAAGATAAAAGTATAACAAAACTTTTTTGTTGTTAAGTTTAAGCCGAATTCCTATCAAAATAATAATAATAATAAAATAATAGCAAAATATATTGATATAGAATAAGATATTGATTTCTTTTTGTTGTTGAATTATTTTTGCAAAAAATTATATACTTTTTTGGCGCCATTTATGTATCGCATACTTTTGGAGTACTTAAACAAATACAGCAAAAATCTATATATAAATTATCAATCATTGAATGCATACAATAGAATACCTATAAATAACAAAATAAAAGTATTTATACAAAGAAATTAATGTCTGAATTGAATGAGAAATTGAATAAAAATGGTTTTTTCTGGCTATTGGTTTGTTATGTATATACCGTATATATATATATATATATATATATATACAGTATTGTATAGTATGTATTTGTGTGTGTGTTATGGCAAATGTTAATCAATGCTCATCTTAGATAACAAAACCATTAGTCATTTTTATGCCTTTCCTCTCTATTTTTCATCCATGTCTTCCCATTGATAATAATAACAAACAATATTACTATTCAACACACAAAAGCCACTGAAATTGTATAAACTTTAGTGTTGACAATAGTAAGTGGAGAGAGAAAGAGAGAGAGAGAGAGAGAGAAAAAGAAAGAAAGAAAGAGAGAGAGAGAGAGTTTGGTATTATTTTTATTCAGTAAATTAATGAGACATAGAATGAGTGAGACAGAGGTTTATTAACCAATTGAATATTTGCATTGAAATCGATAGTTAAGTTTGTTTTGTTTGTTTTTTCAAAATAAATACTTGAAAATATATGAATTATAAATAATAAAAATAAAACAATTGGCATAAAATCAATAATATAAAAATTCATAATATTGATTCTTAATTTTCATCACTACTATTTATATAGACTCTTTCTAATATCCAAACTTATAAATATCATATTTTATGTTTTGGGATTTTTTTGGTTATCTCATAATATTATAGTTATAGTAAGTCAAACATTATGTTTAATATATCATAAAGCATATGAAATATGAAATCAATTATATGTTGATATTAAGGACATGAAAATAATAGCAACAAAATATATCTTAACGTTGAAGGAAATGTTGGTTTTTAGTGACACAAAATGGTTTACCACTTATTTGTTAAGCAATGGTCACAAACAATAAACTATTCACTTGTAAGACATTTGTTGGTCTAATATTTCATGAACTCTGTGGCAATACATACGAAATAAGAGTTTAATTTTACTTTTAGTTAGTTATTGTTTTCTTGTTTTTAGGTTTCCTCCACTTTATCTCAAGTCATGGATATATCTCTGTCTCTCTATTATCTCCTTTTCTCTGTCTCTGTGGACTCGGATTTCCAATTGAGGTCTCACTACAAGTGCTTACTTTCAGTAGTACTGTAGCAATGAGTTTGCTCTGGATTTTAATTTTCATCAATAACTCAAACGATAATTAGTTCATTATATGTGTGGATATGTTTTCATATATAGACTACTGTACTGTAGACTTGAACAACAAAATAAACAAAAGTTTTATAAAAGGAAATATCTTTACTTAACTAACTTTATTATATTAAACTTAAAAGATAAAAAATATTAAATAAATAAAAATATTATAGTTTTATTATTAGAATAAAATTATAATATTATTTTATGATAATTTAATGTAGTTATGTTAAATAAACAAAAGTAATGTTATATAATATATATATATTATATATATTTGTTTAGTGAACAAAACTAAAGTCTAAGTATATTACTTTAATAACATTACTGATAATCGGATAGAAAATCTTGAATAAAATGCAATAAAACAGATATATATTGCAAATACAATATATTTTATTAGTAGCTCAACATATACTACTGTAGAGTAGTTTTGATAATTTTGTCAAGGTATAGTATTATATATAGTTTTATATTTATGGTATATAAAATAAACTATAAAATTTTTATTTTCTTTAAAGTTTAAAATATATTAATGCAAATAAACACAAAATCATTATACTTTATTGCACTTTTATATATGTTAAGTAATTTTAATTTTATATACAATCTTTTTTTTCTAACATACTGTATAAATGTATCCAAGGATTATAGCAAATAATAATAAAATATTTATACAATTTATATATTTTTTTGCCAAAAAATTATGTGTTTTATGTAAATGTAATTTTGCGTTTATCTGATAAAAACATTATATGATATAAAAGTAAAAATAAGATTTTTTATACCTTGTTTTGTTGTTGTTATAATAATAACTTATTTTCATTATATAATCTTTTTAACAAAAAAAAAGATATATACAGTACTTTAGTTTCAGTTTGGATTACATTTTGTGTATTGAATTTACATTTTATTGCATTTTGCGCTCAAAGGCATTAACATATAAATCATCTCTTATTTATTTATTTTCATTTATTAGTTATACTGAAAATACATATAAATTTTGTCCATTTCTTAATAACATCGCTAACAGAAAAAATATTCTGTAATCGAAAACAACACAATAATTACATCGAAAGTCATTTTCTAACTCATCATAAACCAACTGTTCCTTAATCTCTCTCTCTCTCTCTCTCTCTCTCTCTCTCTCTTCTCCTTTATTGATGTGTATTATCCGTATCCAATCATCTCATCTCTAAGAGTCATAACTACTGTATATAAAGACATTTGACTGACTGTGGAGTACATACTATCTATACAGTAGTTGTGATGTCTGAAAGGATCGTTTATTTGTATGATTACCTCCTGTTTCGACCCCACACTGTAAATGCCAACAATTGTAGTCAATTCAACTGAATAGCTATAATATTTATATTGATATTATTATTATTTTATGTTTTGCTTTATAATTTTGATGTATAATTCTCTACTAAATATGGCTTTTTAATGACACTTTGTTTGTCATATAAATGATAAAATATACGTATATTAAAGAAAAATGAATCGAAAGTTATTATTCGTTAATTTATTCATTCATTTTATTAGCCATAAAAATATCAACTAAAATGACTCAAACAAGTGACGGTTTAATTCATATTTTTATATATATTTATAAATCAAAAAATCATTTATAATATCATTTAATATATTCATCGTTTCCTCAATTAATCCTATGATCTGAATACTGATGAAGACGTTAGTTGACTATAATGTATGTGTTAGCCATAGAGATAGTAAGTGAAAGAGAGAGAGAGAGAGAGAGAGAGAGAGAGAGAGAGAGAGAGAGATGATAAAAGAGAGCAAACTAAACAAAATGAATATTAAGAGTGGCATAAAAATAATCACATTTATGATTACATAGGAAACATTTATGACAGTTATTTTTAATTAATTTTCTGCATAAAACAAATTATATTTCATAAATTTATATAAATTAATTATTCAAATCTCCATAAAGAATATTCTGTTATACAGTATATAAATGTTTGCATTTGCTATCTGCTTGTTATAGATAAGTAAGATTTTCAGATATTAAATATTTTTAAAAATTCAAGTAGTTTTATAATTGAATCAATATTATAAAAGAAATAATTATAATAAAGTTTAAAATTGTAAAAAATAAAAATATAGTAAAAGATGTTTCATAAAGCAGCATAATATAATAAATTGCAGATTTTAACGGTTTTTAAGTGTTTACTGTATTTTTATGACACTTTTATAAAATATATTATACACTAAAATATTATATATAGTTAAAGTTATCTAAAAAATGAATGTGAATTGAAAAGGAGGTCCGGAATTGATTGGTAATAATAACTCAATTTTTGTCGACACAAAGTAATGATCATTTAGTAGCTCACGAAAAGTGTGTACAGTATTGATATAAGTTTATTATACTATATATACCAATAGTATAAATGTATTGTCTGTGAGTGTCAGCCAAATGTGTGACACATTCTTGTGCCTCAATGGCGACCCTTCAGAACATATTCTTCCACATCAGTGACCATCACTATCAACGATCAAACGGTTCATTCAATAACAAAAGTCTCTATTATATCTCCATTGGCTTTAATAATATCAGTTTAACAAACACTATCTGATAAATAATATCTTATACAGTATTACTAAGTTTTTAAACATTTATTTTTGTTAAAAATATTTTTTAATGTTACCGTTATTTAAATGTAATGTATAGTAATATAAATGTATGTTAACACTAATAAGATTTGAATTTAATACTATACTATACATTATATTACAATATTGATATATACTTTCATTTGTGTGACATTTTCTTAAACAAAAATTTGTGAAATATTTCATTTATAGTTATGTAGATTTGCTAATATAAATGTCAGTTTTATTTTTCATTTAAATTTTAATGTTATGTTACTAAAAATCATAGATCGTCATAAAAATCTACTTTATATATTTATAATTTTTAAAATAATAGTAATTGTCTTTTTAAAGTTTATGCTTTTGGATAAATGTTATAAATTTTAATTAAGAGCAAAAATTTTATAAATTATGTTAATATAAAATGGTATAATATTTATAAAAAAAAAAATAATAATATCAACATTTCCAAAGATATATACTATAAATGCCAATTTCATGTTATACTAAAATGAATAAAAATACTTTAAAAACAAATAAATATATGTTTAAAACAAAATGTCATAAATAATAACACAATTAGTTATCTTTCAAAATATCATAAATAGCGTGTTTACTGTTTATTTAAATAAACATTTGCGGCAAACGCTTGATTTATTACTATAAAATAAAAATGCTGATAAAATCTCAAAGTTATTATATAATATTATTTTATACTCCAATCGATATAATTAATATTTATTATTTGTATAGTATAGCAAAAGTACTAAAAATATTATAAATTAATTACATTATTCATCTAATATATATATATATGAATAATTAAATAGATAATTATTAATTTAAGTAATGCCTTAAATGTTTTTTATACTATACTATCTATTATTAATGTCAAAATTTTGTAATTAGTTTTATATATAAATATTTATAATTTATTTAACAATATAATAAACTATAGTTAATAAATAAAGGAAAACAATTAGCTGAATTTTTAACAAATAAAATTTTACCACCAAAAACAAATTAATATTTTTATAAATTACTTTAATATAAAAACTTATCGCCAATTGTATTGATCGTTATGTTAGTGAATGACATATTGAGTCAATCAAACCTTATATAAAACTATAAGACATATCCTTTTATATTAGTTTCTTACATAGTATGAGCACAACGTTTATTATATAATAATTCAATCAATTTATCAAATTGTAATCAAATAACACCATATTATAAATGGAGCCAAAACTGAATATAAATCTTTTTAAATAATTGTCTAATATTTGTACATTAGTTATACTACTGTAGATTTATATACACATTTTGTTATTATAACTAATACAAATCCAATTAATCAAATATATTATACTTTTATTTGTACTAAAAAACTATTTATATAATTCTACAAAAATTAATTAAATAAATATTAAAATTAACACAAAATGTAAACATAGATAATATTACTCTTACCTTATTTTAATGGATTCAACAGTTATATCATATAACAAATGCAAATAACGGATTGTCAATAAAATGCAGAAATGTTTTATTTTTATTATTCTTACGGAAAAAAATTCAATTAATGTATTTTTTCTCGTTTTGTAATCAGATTAAGCATCGATTCTATCTAATCTTCAAAATACATATTTAATACCTCTTCACAGTAAAAATTAATTAAATTTTAATTAATGAATATTTGACTGTAAATTAAATTATATAATATATAAATTTAGTATATTATTATTTTTTTTTGATAAAAACTGTGCGATTCAAATTGATTTGATAGCATAACTCATAGTCACATTTGAAATATATATTGAAATTTTCAAAATTATATATATTTATATATTTGAATGAATTACCAAAAATAGAAAATAAAATAGTTTCAAACTCACAACTGTATTATTGCCGTTAACTATACGTCCAAAAACAGGGACTTAACATACAGTTTCACACAGAAAGATAGAAACTACTGTACTGTCGATACAAACGCAGACTCACTGATCTTGAATACAGAAAAATAGAGAGAATATTAGAGTGAGAGTGAGAGAGAGAGAGAGAGAGAGAGAGAGAGAGAGAGAGTCTTAAAATATATGAGTGTATGAATAGAGAGAGAGAGAGAGAGAGAGAGAGAGAGAGAGAGCGATAAAAGAGAGAATCCAAAAGTAAGACCAGAATTTTTTATTGATTCTTCACAAACATCTTATGCACAAAATTTTAGTTCAATTTTTTCAATTAATAGATATTTTTTAACAAAATAAAAATAATTATTTCTTTAATTGAATTTAGTTTTCTGCAAATTTCTATAGTTTTTTGTATAAATAATATTGTTTTTGTCTGTTATTTATTTATTTTGTTATTTAGTTCTACCACTAGAAATGCATAATATTATTCATACAAACTAAATAAAATATTTTATTTTATTTTATTTATTTATCTATCTATGATATGTCTTTTTCTGACATTTAGTTATCTACAATAATATTATTAAATAAATGATGAATTTAATGGCCTCTTTGTATTTTTAACCATAAATTATTTGTATAAAATGTAGTGATTGTTTAAATTATATTGTAATAATAATATGATATATTTATTTTATTCATGTATTAAATTATGTGGTTGTAAGCGATATTTATTTATTTAATTTATATAATATAAGTTTATATTTTATATACTGTATATAAAATTTATATAAGAAATTTTATTTCTATTTTGATTTTTATTGATTAAATGATGGATTGGTTGATACAAATTATTTGTGTATGCCATCAATGTTGGCACCAGTAGTCTATAGATGTCCATTAATGGTAGAGACAGTTACACCAAAAATACATTTATTTGGTGTGTCGTTGTTGATGATGATGTCAATGTTGTTGTCGTAGTTGTTGTTTGAAAACTATTTTTGTTAAATATATGGTAAAAGTAAGTCAAATCTAAGTTTGTTTTGTTCACCAAATCAAAGACACGTATCAAATACTGAAATCATTGAGAAAAATAGTGAAACGACAGTCACATTGATTTACATAAACTTTCAAAGATAACCAACAATAATGGTATACATTATAGATATATGAAAATATTATAGTATTTCAAAAAATAAAAGACAACAGTAAGCAAAATAGTAATGATATTTCTACATAATATAGTAGACTAGTATACAAATAAAATATAATATATTAAAAAATAGGTTTCATCTCATGATTTTTTTCAAAAAATAAAATAAATAATATAAAATAAAATAAAAATTTCTTAGTATATAACAAAATATCAATACATGAATAAAAATTGAAAATTTTCAATTCTATCAATATTATAAATTTATTGATTTTAATTTTGTATGAATTTTCTTTATTTTTTGTTATATACTATATATAGTAAAAATAAATTTCAGTAAATTATGATCAAAATAGTGAACAAAATACTAAAGTAATTTCAAGTCATTTTTCATGTCTTTGTGTTTTACAAAACACTTGTATTTTAAAGAATATATAATAATTCTATTTTGCATTTTATTATTTAAAATAAAATCATATTTTATAGAAATTTTATTAATATTACTATTACTATTGGATTCATACAATACATTGTTTAATATATGTTTAAGAATAAAAAAACAAAAATTTATAACAATTATAATAAATGTTAACTCAATATTATATTGTTGTGAATGTGTTTAGCTTAGACATGGATCTGATTGTGATCCTGTCTACTGATACTAAACTGTTGTGTGTTATACAAGAGGAATGTCTATTAAGACAATGGATGCCAACAGACGGGTCGGTATGAGTCCTATACTTTCCGTCCAATAAATACTAAACACCAGTAGATATGAGTCGGTGTGAGACAGATACCCACTATAAGATCACCAGTAAAGTCGTTATGAGACCAACATGTGATATAAGAGCCGATCTTGCAGTTGTGGTAACCAAGTGATAGACAACTATAGATCCAAGCCTTCAATGTATGAAACACCTTATCGTATGTCCAGCTGAGCGGTATATCTTGTGATTCAGAGGACTAGACGGTCAGTGTCTGTAATGAATGAGTGGTCATTGTATAGACCTGTCCTCTTATGTATGAATGATAGGTATGTTAGGGAACGGTAAGTAACTAAAAATATGAAGTGAATGCACTAAAAATAGATATAGTAGTTAAATACAATACAAATAAATGATAAAATTAAGGCTAAAAATATAGTAGTATTTTAATCCTTAACAATATAAACTGAAAAACTTTAATATACTTTTATTTTTAAATATAATAAATTTACTAACTATTGACTAATATTTTTTTTGTTTACTTTAATGTTATCCATACAATAGTTGGTGACATTTACCGGTATATCTAATTTATAATAGTCTATGTATAACATATGTATGCCTAAGGTTTGACAATTTATAGTTATTTATGAAAACATAAGTTTTACTGAATTAATAAAATATGGCAAATGTCTACTAAGTAACTAAACATTAGTTATAGACATTTCCTTTAATTATAATACTTGAGACTTTACTATTACTACACTATTATTATTATTATTATTATTATTATTATTATTATTATTATTATTCAGTAGTAGTATTATAATTATAACTAATACTATTATTATTGTTATTATTATTATCATTACTACTACTACATCATTATAATAATAATAATAATTTTATGTAATATTGTTTTATTCATTTCTAATAACATTATTGACTGTCAATAATGAAAAAAAACTCTTTTTTCACGGATAGTGTTGACATAAGGCCTAACTCTATTGGAAAACAAACTCATGTTTTGTTAGCATCCCTGAGCCCATGTGAAAGGCTTTTCTTATTGATAATGGCTTTCCATTAGCTGTCATTTTAATCATTTACAGCCAAATATAATGAAAGCATTTCTTCCGTTTTTGTCACTCATTCAAGACATCCATTTCGTCGTTTCCTTTGACTCACACACTCTTATTCTTGTATTTTATTTATACAAATAAAACCATTCGTTTGACTCATTACTTCATCACTTTTTTATAAGACTACTATATTTTCGACAACATTTAGAAAATTACATAAAAATCTTTATGAAAGACAATATTCGTACAAAAGCTTTGTTTTCTACAATTATATCACTGAAAATTGCAATTTCGTCTAAAAATAAAAAACTTTTATATAGTCTTATAATATTAATATATATTATATATACAGTATATATATAGCTATATCCTTATTAAGAACTTATTGTGTCTTTTATTAACACAGAGTTATAATCCATTTGCTGTTTTCATCACATTTTTCTGTGACTTTTCTTTCTCTGTCTATATTATGGACCAATAATTTTCAGTATCTTTTAAGAAAATTACTCTTCCTTTTACTTTTTATATTCATTAATAGACAGTTCACTCTCTGTTTTATAATTTGTTTTACTTAATGATTGCATACAATGACAGCACAGATAATACTATTATATTTGAAAGTTTTGTCTTTTATTATTATTATTATTAAAAATTTATATCACAAATGTTAAGTTAATTTAAATAAATATACAATTTATAATATAAGAATATAAATTATAATAATTGTTTCACAGTTTCATTACTCTTGAAAGAGTCTTTACTTTTATTTTATTCATTGAATTAATGAAATAAATATTATTATCATTAAATAAAAAAATAAAATTAATTAAACTAACAAAAACTAATGTTTAATTACTATTTTTAAAAAATTTTATTTATTAGATAATCAATTTTAATAATGTTTAGAGTAAAAATGTGAAGATTTCATTATTTAAAGAAAAACTTAATAAAAGTAAAGAAATAGTAGTAATTAAAAAACAAATTAAACAATTTTTTATTTAAAAATAGTATCATTTAAAATAAAGTAGAGTTTTAAATGTTTAATTTGCGCGAATCCTCCGAAATGATAACAAATGATTGTTTCGACAATTTAACAAAAACTTTCATTAAATATCCAATTAATTGTATAAAATGCTAATACCATTCATTGCCAATGACTTTATTTGAATGGTTCACGAAATTGCCTTCAAATGACTTCTAATGCCATCAATCCGTATAATACTTTATTGACTTTTTTCTCTGTTCTGCAAATAAAATCGATATCCAAAGAAAAAAGAGACTGACATTATTTGAGATCGTGTTTTGGATGTAATGGACAGTCATTGTATGCCTCTATAAGAGAGAGAGAGAGAGAGAGAGAGAGAGAGAGAGAGAGAGTGAGAGAGAGAGAGAGAGAGATCTGGTAGTAGTAGCCAATGAATAACAAAAAAGTCAAATTCTCATATAAAACTCTTTATTATAGTTAAGATAGTACTGTACAGTAATACTCGTTTTTAGTGACTATCGCAAAGTATTGTGAACTGAATTCTTGAAATACATCTATAAAGTTAGTCAAACAATCGTTGCATTGAAATGTCAGTGAAGAGAGAGAGAGAGAGAAAGAAAGAGAGAGAGAGAGTATGAGTGGCAATAAAGTTGATAAAAGCTAACAAAAGAAGAATTGGTATTTAATACTCTAATTTCTATTCAGTTTGAGCGCCACTTCTTCTATATGTGTTTAAACTGTATTGTCGTCGTCGACCTAATAGTGCCATCAAAACAAACCTCACGAATGTCGCCAAATGTTTTGTTTTGTTAGTAAACTATAAGTTGATCATAAAATTATAGTCAAATATACAACTTTTTTATAAAAAAAATTAAACAATTTTTCAAACATTTTCAAATATTTAAACATTGTGTATTTAAAAAAAATCTCATTAATAAATACTGTAATAAATGATTAAAATTTAATTAAAAATATTATTCATAGTGTATTGATGAGTCATAGATTATTTATATTTTATCAAAATTAATTATTGAAAAGATTTTAATTATATGTTATTTTTTAGTCACTAATTTTAAATTTAAATAAGCAATAATTTATTATAATTAATAATTACTTTTTAATTATTTTATAAACAAGTTAAGCCAATAAGATTTCTTTTTATAATTTTGATTGTAAATCTTTCAAATAATAATTTTATCTATGATATAAAATTATAAACTAGTTTAATATATTAAGGTTACACTGTATTAAAAACAGTATACTAAATGTTAATTATATATATATTTATTATTATTAAATTACATAAATTAAATGTTTAATGACAACACGACATTTTATTAGTTCAGATTTTTTACTTACATCTGATAAACTATTATTTTTTCAATTAAGTGATTCAGTTTACTTGATATTGACAACTAAAATATAAATGTTTATATGAAATGCATGTAATATTTTTTTTGTGAAATTTATTTGAATTTTTATTCATAGTATCATATAATAGTAATTAGTATTCATTTAGATATTGTAAAGAATATTCTGCAAAATAACTGTTTAACTGTGAACTCTAGCGGAGATTTTTACAAATAATAGAGAAATGTTGAGATTTTTGTTGTTGTGTCAAATGATTGATGATTTGATGTCCTTTTTTTAATGTCACATACTATCAAATGATGGATTAGTTGTGCAATATATATATATATATATATATATATATATATTGTTATATATATATAATGTTTCATGTATTATATAAGTTATTATCATCAGATTTTTGCATTCAAACTTAAAGCTTAATTCTCTATATATACTGTGTATAGTCTATCTATTGCTAACAACAATATATTATTAATCTGATAACCGATTTCGTACTTAAGTCTACTTTAATACCAGTCAAATAACTAACAATAAATATTTTGCTATAATTATTTGTCAGATAAAATTAATTACAATAATTAATTACAAAAATAATAATTATATATAGATTATATTTATTTATAACATAAAAATTATTACTTAATTATAAATTGTTATATAAAATCATAAAATTATAAATTTAATATTGAAATATTTTATGTTAAAGAATTTTATATAGTTTTATTGTTATATTAAAAACTTTTATGTTATAAAAGATTAATTTTATTTCAATATATTTAATTTAGAGTTGGATTTAGTTAGAGATATTTATAAGTTAAAAGTTTTTAAAAAATCTGAATAATAATATAATTTAAATAACAAAATACTAAATATACAGTATATATAATTTTATTGTTATTTAAATATAAACATTATTTCAATCTATGGATTGAAAAATATAGTAAAAGCTTTAAGAATTGGATAATAAGTTTGTGATCCAAACAAATGAGAGTTATGTGTAAATTCCTTTTGACTGTAAATTGAATCCATTTATCATTTCAAGTGTCAAATTCAATGATAAATATTGTTTGTTTTTTTCAATACTCAATATAACTTTACAAATAGTTGAATCCAATTAAATGAATAAGATATGTATGATGTTTACATATTACGGTATATATAGCATAGTATAGTACAGTAGATCTGTATAATTAAAAAATATATGAAAAATACTACAAAAAATTATACATAAATTTCTATTGCATAAGATGTTTGTTAAGAGAAATCAATATAAAAAATGTTTAGTTTTCTCTCTTTCTCTTTCTCTTTCTCTCTCTCTCTCTCTCTCTCTCTCTCTCTCTCTCTCTCTCTAATAATATCTCTTTCATTACATTCAAGATCACTGAGTCTGCGTTTGTGTCGACAGTTTTCTGTGTGAAACTGTATGTTAAGTCCCTGTTTTTGGTCATACAGTTAACGGCAATAAAACTGTGAGTTTGAAACCACTTTAGTCTACTATTCTCGCATTTCATACCAAATATATATCATTTATAATTTAGATTTTAGTATTAATTTTCAGTTTGTGAAATATAAAAGTTATGTGATTAAATCAATTTTAACTTTTATTTCATATTATTAGTAAATAAATAAATAAATTGTAAAAATATTATTTATATAAAAAACTAAAAATTTAATGAATTCATGAACATTCAATTATCATTTTAATTGAAGAGACAATAAATGTGTAATTTTGATATTAGTCTTTAGGCTGATTGCAAAACTAAATAAAATATTAATTATATTATAAGTATATTATACTTAACTTATAAAATCATATTATTTATCGCTTATCTGTTGAATAAAAAAAATAAGGTAAGAATATTCTGTATTTTTATAAATGTTATCTATAAATAGTATTTATTTTAATTAAAAATATTTGACATAAAAAATATATTTTGTATACAAATATTAACATGATTTTTATTAAAAAAATTTTAGTTAAACTAAAAATATTGTTTTATATAAATAAATATTAATATTTCTGTATATAACATTTTCTAATACTTAGAGGCAATTTTTAACAATTTATCTATATTTTATAATACTAATAATTTAATTTTTAATTGAAATTTATAAAAATTACTTTTATTATATAAATGTAATATAAATAAGAATTAAATGTTTAATTTTATTATTAATTTCATTAAATATTATTTTTTAAATTAATTTAACTTTAATATAATTAAATCATAAAAACGAATTAATTAACAGATTTGACAAAGATTTATACTTTAGTTTTGCTACCATTTATAATATAGTATTAAATTCGCATTAATACCATTTGATAAATTAATTCAATTATTTTTTCTAATTTGAGTGAAATTATTTGTACAATTGTAGGAAATATTTCATTTAAGATTACTAACAATATAATAAAGATTTTATGTATAAATAGTATAATATAAATACAATATCAAACAAAAACAGTAGTAACAGAAATTTCATATAAATTTTTACTTAACTTATTACCTAACACTTAGCTTATATAAAAGATTAATATTATGAAAAAGATCTGTATTATAGACTTAACAATATAAAGTATGTTTGTGTCAATATGACTAAAATAGTTAACTAAAATAAAATATATTAGTGTATTTCGATGTTTTTTAAATATTTATTATATAGTATTATATACTATTTAATAATCGATAATGTTTATTTATTTTATTATTATAAAATGATTTTTTGTTTGTTTATTTGTTATTCTCTTTTTTCTATAATACATTTGATAACATTAAAACAATGACATAGTTTTACTTTATATATTTTACATTTATATAATGACTCTTAAAATTAAAGAGTTTAGACTAAATTCTGACACTTTAATAGTGTGTATATAAAAACAAAGTATGCAATAAATTCTATTCATTTTATTAGCTTTATGTCCAAAAATATAACAAAAATATTGTTAGGATTTTAAATCTTAGACTCGTTTATTGCATACAAAGATTTGTGTCATATTTTAGTATATACAGTAAATTACAGTATATATTGATACTAATAATAAAAATAAGACTAAATTTATATCCATTTGTGTATAAACTTAATATATTTTAATATATATATATATATATATATATATATATATATATATATATATATATATATATTGGATATAATCACATTTTATTTAATTTTCAGTTTTTATAACACATACTGTATATTTTGTATTAAATACAAAAATTTATATAAAATTCAAAGAATAATCAATTTCATGTATACAACACACACTTATGTGTGTATCCTATGATATACACAGTAAACATATACACCAAATATATAACAAAAATTCTTAATATACTTAATGTATTTTGAAATAAAAATGAAACATATATTTTGTTAGTGTATATGCATATATAATATAAGTATAATATATTTATATAATAATGTACTCTTTTTATAAAAATTGAAAATTTTATATATATTATTGTTTGTATTATTGTTGTTGTTTGTGACCCAAAAAGTTTTTTCAATTCAACACTTTCTTTTTTTATTTTCTTTATATATGGTTTTATATATATAAATATATATATACTCTTTATCTCTTTACTCAATCACTTACTCACTCATTCAATAATTTTATTTTGATATCTATTGTTATAATATATTTATTGCAAATACTAAAGTTTCAGTGATCGTCACTCATTTTTTAAGAAAATAATTTTTTTCCAGACAAACAATATTTTTCAGAGATTTTATTATAAATATATATATATTTATGTAAAGTATTAAAACAGTATAAGATAAATATAACCGTTAAAAATCTTTTTAAAACTTGTGTACAATAATAGTAATCGATCTCTTATTTTGACACAAAATGTGACTTCATTTGTGTCTTTTATTTATTATAATTTATTGCAAACTTTGTTTTTTGTTTAAAAAAAGAGTTTAGCATTTTTACTATATTATTATTATATTCTCTTTTTTTCTCACTTTATTTAATTCAAATCTATAATATATTTGTTTTTTATATAAATTATATATGTATTTTATATATTAGTAAAGCTACATAAAATATTGTCTTTATTAATAGTAATGATATCGTAAATATATTTATTTTAAAATCTTGTTATGATTTCAAAAAATAAATAAAATAAAAGAATACATTTGTTTTATATGTATTATTATAATCAATAAATTTTTACTAATTTCATGTCATTTCATTTCAAATGTTTTATCAATTTTCTATTATATTAATAGTCTATATTTTTACGGTTTTAAAAATAAATTTATGTATATTTTCAAATCTGTGCCTCAAATTTAATTACTATAATCAAAGTCTCATTTAGTAGAGAGGAAAAGCCTTTCAATCAATTTTCATATCACAAAATATATGGAAATGTTTTGCTAATCATTAATTATATTTCCGCTATTTATGAGTATTAATATGATATACAAGACGAGAGAAAAGACAGACAAACATTTAGTTAAAATTATTTATGCAATCATTTTCTGGACTAAAAATCATTAAATAATTTAATTATTATTATTTATATAAAACTGATTTACTAAATAAATAAAATTAGGTTTAAATTATTTTCATTAGAATAATATTTATTAGTATTAGTATTACTGTATTAACATCCAAATAGAGATTTGCATAAATTATAAATAATTGTAAGTTAAAACTTAATCTTTTTATATGTTATATATTTTTAAATTAAATTTGCATTTAAAAAATTAAATTAACTTAAAATGATGGCCATAAATTTTTAAAAAATATATTAATGGTTGAAAAATCTCTAATGATTACTTATAAATATTCTTGTATGTTTATTGTAAATATATATATAATTCATATATATATATATATATATATATTGATAGTTCTAGTTATTATATATGTATTGCTTGTTATATTTTTTATACAAAACATGATATAAATCTTTTCTATTGTTAAATGTGTCACTGTATGAAAAAATTGAATTCAATTTATGCATTGAAAGGCAAATAACACCGAAAAAATCAAAGAATCGACAGAATATTCCTTGAAATATACATTCTGTCTCTTTTCAAATGTCTGATTGCTAGCCATACCATACATACTATACATACAGTTATGAATACAAGGTTTCAATGAGTCAGTCCTTTTGCTTAGGGCTGTACATCACATCAGTTTCTGAATAAATACAAACACATACATACAGTATATATAGTCATATATATATATATATATCTGAACACATTTTTATACAAACAACATATATCAATGCCCTCACAGCTATTGATTTTGAATACATCATTGAGTAAAAAAAGAGACATAACATTAAGATTGTAAATAAAAAATGTTTGTATGATTTTCATGTTTACTAATTTGGCATTTTTATGAAAATTTGTATTCAATCTTTACAATTGATTGCATTATATAAATCATAAACTAGACATACAGTATAATATATGAGCTTTGATTATTACTATTAGAGTATATAGTTATATAGTAATATTATTTTACATGAATATTATAATTATTATAATGTAAAAGCATTGCTAATATAAGATATTATATTTCAAGTTTTATTATTTTTATTAATTTTGATAAACATATAACAACCCATAGAGTATATAATTTTATTATATTTTGCTAATGGTCTAGAAATAATATAAAATTCAATAATGAGCGGAACATATTATACAAAATAAAATTATAATATAAAATATAAAAATTTTATGAAATATGATAAACAAACAAATGATAATAGCAAAAAAACTATAGATATAATAAATCTATCGTTTTTTAGTTAAAATATATACATTTATACTAACTATACATATTTATATGCAACAGAATAATTTCTATAACTATATTGAATTTACAATTGTGTGTATAATGCAATGCAACAGAATTTTGTTAAATTTTTTTTTTATTTTCAATGAATATTTTCTATCTTTTTTATTTAAACTCTATTACAAAGTTTTCATATTTGATTTGAAATGTCTTATTGTGCATTTGTGAATATATATATATATATATATATATATATATATAAATTTATATTACACATTATAAACTGTACAATCAAATATAAAATATATTTATACTAAATCTAATGCTAAATATTTTAAAAGCTAAAATTTTTATGCATTTTAAAAAAAATTATTGAAAGATACAAAAAATATATCTATCGATTGATAAAAGTAAAACTGAATCAGTAATGTATTTAATATATTACTTATTTTGATGGCAAACGTTAAAAGAAAATGAATGCATAGAAAAAAGTTATGTAAAAATAGTACTCTTTTTGAGTGTAATTTAAAATTAAATTTTTATTATTCTTTACAATATATAGTTCTATTTTGTGTACAATTTTTCATACTTTATATAAAGACCTTTTTTTATTAAATAGTTTTTTAGCCAGATTTGAAAAGTATAAGCAAAAATATTTGGTTATATTAAGTTTCATTGAATTAAACAGAATTTATGAGATTTATAAAAAAAATTTGAATAAAAAATTATTTAAATTTAATGCGGTTTTTGTATCATATAAAAAATATATCACAGATTTTTGAATATTTTTATTCCATATTCAAATTGATTTTTCATCATTATTTTTGCATATATAACTTTATAATATACTAATTTTTTCCAATAAAATTAAATGAATAATTTGACCATGATCTATTAATTTTTTATATGTTATATAGACATCGTAATTGTTGTTTATGTAATTATTATCAAATAAAATTTATATTAACATAGATAAGTAATACATTACAATCGGATTAATATTATATTATGTAGCGTAATATATGTTCCTATATATTCTATAATATATGAATAACACAAATAAATTATTATAGTTAAAAATAATAACTCCTGACATTAGTACGTATCTGAATTCTATATGTGCTTTAGTCTGCATTTTATTAAATTTTGAAATTTTGACTTCAGATTTGGATTAAGCATTAAAAATAAGATATGAGATCACCATTAAAATTCTCCATCTCTTCTGAAACATTGAGAAAATGGCGGCCAAAGTACAAAAAAATTTGAAATTACATTTTAAAGTATAAATTTGAATAAAGCATCAAAAATAAGATATAGAGGATTAGTATTAAAAATTTTTATATCTTTAGGAAAATATAAAAATGGCAGACAAAATACTAAAATTTTAAATTTAATGTTTAAAGCTTGATTTGAATAAAGCATCAAAAATAAATTATATGTAATTATTATACAAATTTTTATATGTTAAAGAAGATAGAAAAATGAAGGTTGAATTAATATTTTTTAGATTTAAATTAAAAATTAGAGTAAATATAATAATTTATTTTAGTTGTTTGATACCCTACATGACTATAGTTGTCTATTTTGTTATACTGAATCATTTAATACCCCACATTACTAAAGTTGAGTTTATTTTGTTATACTGATAATTTGATGTTCAACTATTTTTAACTTATTTTTATATTTATATAATACCTAATTTTATCTAGCTACTAAATTGATTGTTTGTCACCTTTAATGCAATTTCCTTTATTTGCATTATTTGTTAAATATTTTTTCGAAATATTTAAACATAAATTAGTCGATTGATTCAATTATTTTAATCACAAAATTTACTGTAAGATATTAAATAAGTCACAATGTATTCATTGAAACCTTAAATATATTTAGTTTTATATGTTATGTTATGCATTGGTAATCATCGCACACACACTTAGTGTATACCAAAAACACATACAGTTTGTCGACTTTCGCCATCAAGTGTTGCCTTTCCACTCACCCGATCCCGTGAGGACTCAAATTGAATAACAAAACACTAGTTATGTGTGCAAAGACATACAGTCATACACATAGACACAGTAAATATATAAAAATATATTATATTATACAGTATTTTTGCAATTTTTATATATTTTATGAACAAAACAAAAAAAATTGCTAAATTTATTTATATATAAATATACTATATTAGAGATATACTATAATAAGTTATATACAGTATTTAGTTTTATTTATTTCATAAGACTTGACTCTATGTAATGTTTTCCCAATTTGTTTCATTAATTTATTTTGTAATTCCTTTGAGAAATAAACATAAAATTAGTTCTGAATATTATTATTAGTGTTATTATTAAAGTTTTCTTTTATTTTTTCTATACATTAAAGAAAAGCACACAAAAAATGATATTTTCATTTATTCAATCTTTTTTGCACATTATATTTTTTAAACAAATGGATATATTTTTACAAATAAAAACTTAATCTTTTGTTTTATTTTTTTTAACAAACAAACATTTATTATTTGAAAAATTTATTTCTAACAAAAAAGTTTTAAATTAAATATGACATTAATTATGATTTTTATTACTTACATATAAAGAAAGATTTACTTATATTTTTGAATTTTTAAATATTTTTTTTGTTTGTAAAATCTTTGTGATAAATCACATTTCAAAAACACTTTCATGTATAAAAAGAAATACAATTATTTTTCTCATAACTAAAAACTATAAGAAATCACATTTTATTTAATGACATTTCTGTTTTTATATAATCCTTTGCCGGCAATAATATTATATATATATATAAATGTTATATAAATGTTATATAAAAATTTGTGTTAACTTTAAATAGTTACCAATTCTATACACTAATGGTTTTATCGTTTTTCTCTCTTCTTTCACTTCTATAATATAGAAAATAACATAAAATCATTGCTTTATTTCTTTGTAAATTTGCTTTAAATTTCTTATAATTTGGGGAAAAGATTGTTATTTTCAGAGCAAAACATTTAATTCAGGTTTTCTTTAGGGGATTTTAACTGAAAAATTGTTTTCAAATAATTTATTGATATATTATTTTGTTGTTTAGTTTGTGAAAAAATCAAGTCTAAAATGCTTTATATATATAGTTAATGTGTTGTGTTGTGTGTGTTGTTGTGATACCATAGAGTGCCCTAATATTTCTTACTAATCCTACCATATATTTCAAGTGTAAATAATATTGGAATTTAAGTAATGTTTGCATCAAAATTAAAAACATCAAAAACTTATATATATTTTCACTATTTTACAAACAAACGATTGACCGTATAGTACACACAAACTTATTTACAGTGTATACAGGAATTTAATTAAAACTATAAAACTATTTATTGAGTTTTGACATTAAATATATTACTAAATAATCAAGAAAATAAATTTTTGTTTATATCCCAATATAATTTTTATTTTAACAAAAATTAAAATAATTTTTTTAATTAGAAATATTTTATGTAAATATTTATAAAATTAAATATTAATTTAAATTAAAGTACTTAAATGTACATTATTATACATAAATTACAATTTGACTAAATTATATTGTACATAAATTGACTATAATTTTTTTAGTTAAAAATATTTTTAATGTACACAAAATATAAGGCATAAGCAAATTTATATTGATTGTTTAAATATATTTAAAAATGTATATAAATTACTTAATAAATGAAAGTAATATTGAACTAAATTTGCTAAATGAAAAAATTAAACATTCATTAAATTATTCTGTATTTATACGATTTTTTTCAATAAATTGGTTTTATTAGTGTTTTTAGACTAAAAACAATTTGTATGAACAGTAAAATGTCTACATTTACTAAAATTGCCAATCATTTGAAACCTGTATACAATTATTCCTTTCATTTATAGCATTTATTTTGGGGTCAGTCTAGTCATACTAAAAGACTTTTCACAGTCACTACTGTATTATATACTTTACTTTATTTTTCAAATAACAATATTATACTATAGTTAGTGTATTTATATGATTGTTTGTATAATAACTTAGATTATATGTTATAAAAGTAGAAATTTACAAAAATACATATACAGTATATAGTGATTACTATTATAACAATAAAATATTATATTAAGATAAAACAATTGATACAAAAACATTTGTTTTTATATAAAAAAACTTAAATTATAAATATACACTATGCTATTGATACACTCTAACTAATGTATATACAGTACAATATTATTTATTAAAATATTACCATAAAATATATTATTTTATAAATTAATATTTTATAACTAATTGTTTCACAACCTTTATTATTGTATAAATATAAGTTATAATACGATAATAAAATGTTATATATGTATTATTATACTGTATATAAATATTAGAGAAAGTGAAACAAACAAAAATATTAATTTACTGTTATTTGAGTTATGTTTGCATTATTTATGTCATCCATAATATGATGATACTGTATGTTAATAAAGTTATATAATTCATAATTTAGTGAAAGGGATATGTAATGCATGTTATTTTAATCACACATTGAGTTAAATTGAGTCGAGAGCTGCAAACATAACATTATATTTATATACAGTAAAAGTATATGATATATAATATAACAACAATAGCATTGCAACAAACTTTAAGGACATCACATTAATAATAAATATAAAGCTTTGAAATGATATTATATATGAATTATTCTCTGTCTATATATAGTATAAACCATTGCTTCTCTATCTCTCTATTGCTTCTCTCCTCTCAGTTATTGTGTAATACAATCCACAAACTAATCCATAGTTTGTATCCACAAAACTCAGGACACAACACAAAAGTGTTGACAATTGGAGCGAATAATCTTTAATTAATTCAATCGATAAGACATTTCCAGACATTGCAAACCTTTTGGCGGTGGCTTTCATTTGAACAATAAATATGAGATCTAATCTGGCATTAAAAATAGCTCTAAATATTATATACTATATATGAAGACATAAATATATATATAACAATATATATAAAGTATAATATATTACAAACAAATTCAATGGACATACTCTTATCGGATGTTTTAACTGTAAAAACAAAACATTTTTCTACTCAGCTATTAGTCATTACTGGAGACGACTTGAATTTAGTATTTGGTCACTATTTTTAATTCATAATATAATTAACAAATTTAATAGATTATAGTGCATATTATATATATAACAGTAATTTAGTGTATATAAAATATATTAACAAATAAACAACGCCTCTCAAGAATATTCTTTGCTATTAAATAAAGTACTTCTATTATATTAAGCCATGAATTCTGGTGTTTAATGAATCATTTCATTCAGGTTTCTCTCTCTCTCTCTCTCTCTCTCTCTCTCTCTCTCTCTCTCTCTCTCTCTCTTTCACTTACTATCAGCACAGATGGTTTCATGTTTTTAATAATAAAGTAAAAGTTATTTTTATTAGTGATGGCATCAAAAGTTGAATGTATTGGCTAATAGACAGTCAAAGTGTATATCATTAATGAATGGCTGACCGCTTGCATGTGTGACATACTGTGTGAAGTCATTCGGACAGTTCTCCGCACAGCACATGGAGATGGGCGGACATTCACTATATTATATACATATAATTTATATAAAACAAATAAATAATTATATAATAATAATAATAATAATAATAATAATAATAATAACAGCATAAACTATAACATAGAGTTTCTTAACCTTTTTTGTGTTTGCAAATGATTTGTATAATATATTAATATCTATATATAGTGCATATATACTGTAATACATTTCACTAACATTATATAATATTAATTTTTATGATACTAATGATTTTTATAAGAAATATCACATAAACCGAGTATTAATTCGTAAATCATTAATTATTATGCCATTAATATCACACACACACATATATATAGATTTACATATACTATTAATCAAATGAGTTAATATCTTTAAATATATTATATTTATTATAATAACTTAATTGGGAATCAATTATAAACCAAAACCTCTATCTCTATTGTTTGGGGTTTCATCAGTTCAGTATTGCATATAAATGATTTTAATATTATATATAATATGCATAAACATAGATATATGTAATTATGTAAATGGATAAAGATGAAATCTCATTTACTAATATTTTTTCCATAATACAAGTAATCAATTTTAATGAAATTTTTAGCACATTTTATATTAAATTAAATACAGTATTATATATATAACATAAACTATAAGATAAGCTCCAGAGATATTATTGAAAGAAACCATATTATATTAGTTTATAAGTCTCTATTTAACTCTCTCTCTCTCTCTCTCTCTCTCTCTCTCTCTCTCTCTCTCTCTCTCTCTCTCTCTCTCATCGCTTAAGCCTTGCGGACACATAAGTAATGACATGATTTTTTGTGCCAAACTTTTTAGTTCAGCAAAAATACAGCATTTCCTCAATATTTTTATATAAAAAAAGCAAAACGCCTTTCATATTACTAAATATATTATATATTTTCCAATAATATTACCAATATTTTTGACTCAATTTTGTTGCCAAAGATTTGCGGCCAAAAACCATAGAAAAACTCAGACTATATATTATGTGTTGTTTTGTTGTTAGTCTTTGGATAACATTTGAACACAATTTCTTTTTATTGATTTATTATAAATATAAGAGAAATATCTATTCACTTATATCTATATATTTTTATAAATATAAATATAAAAATGTGTGATAAACCAATATAACAAAAAATAAATAAATTTCAGTATTTTCTTACTTTTTATATTTTAATAAATTTTAACTTTTAGAACATAAGTGTTAAAACCATAGGAGAAGAGAAAAAATACATTTATTTTTATATAAAATATTATTAAGAATTGGATTATCTTATGTCTGGAGTGTATACACACTGTATAGCTATTGATGTCGAGGAGGGAGAGAGAGAAAGAAAGARAGAGAGAGAGAGAGAGAGAGATGAAGCATTGGTTTTGTATACTATATATAAAAAATGATAGGAAAAGATAATTTGGTTTACTTTTTATGCGATAAGAGTGTATAGTATAGACATTGTATAGTATAGTATAGTGTAATGTTATGTTGTGTTGTCAGTGTATTTATGTCTTACTGTGTTTGTGTCGGCAATCATTTTGTTATATAATATACAATATTGAAGCCAAATATAGTGCACAACATATTGTAAATCAAGTTGTTTACAATATCTATTGTATAATATCATATACTTTACACACACAAACTTTATGCAAATACACTTCAAATTTTGTTTTTCTCTTATATTAAATTATATGTTTTCTGAGTTTTACAGCATCTTTTCAACAGTCAGTTTCTTACTTTTATGTTTTGTATTATTCATTTATATACAATATATTCTGTAATTTTTTTTCTCGAGAATATTCTGTATTTTATTGGTCTTTTAGTATTTATGGTATATATATAAACAATAGTGAGTTAGGCGTGAATTCATTAAAATATAATTGTAAAACATTAATCATAATTAATGTAAATTTTAGGCGCATATTTCTGATGGTAGTATTTAATAGATATTAATTACATTTAATGTGAATTATTTAGAGATTCTACATTATATTCTACTGTTTATGTGATAGTAAATCGACAAATATTTTATGTGCAAATAGTATTGTTGCGCCTAATTTTTATTTATAATAAAAATGTATAATAAATATAAAGGACTGAGAAAACTAAAATACATATGATATTACATAATAACGTCCCATGTATTGTGAATTATTTGAGACCAAAAAATTGCAAACAATTTCAAAAGCATCTTTCGTTTGATGAGAAATAGCCTTTTGGCTAAATAACTATAAGATTAGATGCAAAGCATTACAAAACTTATGGCTAATGTACTGTAGTCTCAAACATAAGACTCAAATAAGTGAAGCACTCATTATAATCACATTTCAAGTCAGCTTATTGTGTGTGTGTTGTCATACATATACTGTACAACACAACAACACATTCAAGTAGTATAACAACATTGTGTATGAAATGGTAACACAAAAGCAAAGTGTGTGTCAAAACATTAGTCAGTCATTAAAGTTGTGAGTCTTTTACATTGACTTTCACTTGTTATAACTTCTTATAAGTTTAACACTAAATACTGAATATACAGTTTTTTAAACAAATTTGTTTGTTTGTATACATAAAAAAAGTAAATTTAGTTTATTATATTATTATTATTACATTGACTCAACTATTGACAAGAAATACTTAAAAGAGTTTTTCAAACACTACTTACAAAATATCCCAACACTTGGTCTTCATTAATCCAAAGCATGTATAAAAACATTGGTAGAAAACGCTTATATTTGTTGCGATTTATATATACCGGTATATATATATATATATTGTCAAAAAAGGATAGTTGTTTTTTGAGTGTCGAAGCAATTTCTGAAATATGTTGCTAACAGTAGTTATTTGTCACTTAAATTATAGATTGATTGCACACACACACACACACACACACACACACACACACACACACACACACACACACAGATAGTATACTGATATATGAAAGTGAGGGCGCTGTATACTAACAACGTGTTATAAAATTGAGCTCTCGAATAATTACTTTAATTAACCCGATTTAAGCACCGCCGAACATACGGTGGGTGAACAGTGACAGTTACACTGATCACAAAAGTGAGGTGACATCACAATAAAAATGGCACCAAAAAAGGTGACAAACAAAAATGTAATTAATTCAACTGAAGAGGACGACGAGGTGAATAGCGACGAAGATTATTTTAACATCCTTGAGGAAACAATCGATGAATCCACAACTACTCCTCGCGACACAACAAAAAAGAGGAGAATCCCCTCAGATGAAATGATTGCCATTGAGGAATTTCAAAGTCAGATACTGATGGCCTGCATCGGAGCCGAAAAGATCATACAAAACATTAGAAAATTGGCCGATAAACCAGAGACAGCAAGCACTGCAAAAACGAAAGTAGATTTTAAAACACAACTCAAGGAAGACCTCCTACCGGCTCTCGGTAAATACATCGTGGAGGTCAAGACGGCCAACACCGGTATGAAGATATTTGGCCAATATGTCAACAAAGCCATAAACAAAGAAAAGAAAACATATAATGAGATGAGAAATATGATTCAAAGTCAAAAACACGTACAGAACAGAATAGAGGAAATACAACAGACAACCAAATCCTTCGCCACAGTAGTAAAGGAAGGGAACAAAGGGAATGGAAATCTACAAAATTTTAAAAGACCAAACAATACAATGAGGACCTCAAACCTATTTGCCGCAATAATAAAATCCAAGAAAGAGAAGATACACATAAAGAAATAATAAAGAAGGTGAGGAGTACTATAGATAGCGGTCAACTTAAGAATGGTATGCACAACATGGCAAACCTCAGTAACAACACCATAAGAATTGAACTCAGAACTGAGGAAGAAAGGAACGAACTAATTAACACCCTAAAATCAAATGAGGACCTCAAGGCGGAACTACCGAAGAAGAAGAAACCGAGGATTACGATAAAGGGACTGATGGGAGATGTGACTGAAGAAGAACTAACAAAAGAAATGTATGAAAATCATAGTGAAATAAACACAAACTTTGATGAAAAAGGATTCAGAGATGCCTTCAAAATAACTTATACAAAACAAGACAAAAGCGAAACATTTAAAGACATAACACTAGAATGCAACCCAGAACTCTTTAAGGAAATTAAACTGCTGGAGGGTTTTAAAATTCTACATCAAAATCTACCATTTGAACTGAAAATACACTTCACGCAATGCTGGAACTGCTTAGGTTTTGGCCATATACACAAAAAATGCACTCAACAAACAAGATGTGCTCACTGTGGAGGAGAACATAAAAGTTCCTCATGCGAACACAGGCTTAGTATAAAACAAAAGAATTGCTATAATTGCTCAACGGCCAACAAGAAATACAACACGAATATCAACGCACAACACGGTGCCAACTCGTTTGAATGTCCGCAAATCATCAGAATACAAACAAAAATATATAACTCAATTGATTATGGATCCCACTAACGGAAAAGTAGTTAAGATTATACAAATAAATTTAGCAAAATGTAGAAACGCGATGAACGAGTTGATAGAGGAAGGACTAATGAAATTCGACATTGCATTAATAAGTGAACCGTATACCGGAGCAAAAGGATATGTGGCAAACTATAAAAACTGTAGAGTTATACAAAATAAATCTGACGAAGTGGTTAAAGCTGCTATAATAGTATTCAATAAAAATATAAAAGTATTACAGATAACCCAATGTTCAAACTCAAATATAGTAGTGGTTGATCTACCAAATGTTAAACCCAAAATTAGACTATGCTCAATATATAATGAACCACAAAAAGACATTACACCATTGATAGAAATGATCAACAGTGCCTCAAAGAATAAAAACATAGTCATAGGCGGGGATTTTAATGCCAAACACTATTTTTGGACTGGAAAACACAACAGTGATAATAATGGACACAAAATAATGAATATGTGTATAATTAACAACTTAGATGTTATGAACAAAGACAACCAACCAACATTCGACACAATAAGAGGAGACCGTATACTCACCTCCATCATAGATCTAACAATTGCAAGTGAGCGTATATGGGATAATATAACAGACTGGCACACGAATAAAGATCTAATTATTAATAGTGATCACAACTCAATATGCTTTGAAATCACTGGACAAGAAATTCTACCAACACCAAATGAAACAACATTTAAATACCAATCAAATAAGGCGGACTGGGATCTATTTACTCTCTCGTGTAAGGATGAAATGCAGAAGCACAATATAAAATCCTCAACAATAAACAATATAATAGACAAATCCTCAATAGATAATGTTGTGGAAAAACTTACAAGTTGTATACAAACTGCATGTAATAAATCAATACCATTGAGGAAAGGGGGTAATAAATTCTGTCCATGGAAGAACAAAAAGATTGACGAACTAAAGAAAAAAGTTGCCAAATATCATAGAAAACTTAATAACATAAGAAAAATCAATGCAATCCGAAGGGTTAATAATATAGAGGAAATTGACATTAATCAGGAATTAGTCGAAAAACTCCTTAAATATAAAAACGAATACAAAGAAGCAATGAGTGAGTCATCTCTTAAAAGTTGGAAAGAATACCTTGAAAAACAAGGTAAAGATGATGTCTGGAAAAATGCCTACAGGATTATTAAGGACGCCCCAAATATGAAAATCAATAAGACAATTAAAATAAATAATTTATTCACTGAGGACACAAGAGACACAGGGAAAGCCATACTAAACCATTTCTTTCCGAGCAAATCACACGAAACTGATGAGGAAGCTGATCTTGAAATTAGAAACGGCTTAGGCTATTGCGATCCATTATTCAGCAAAGAAGAAATATATGAAACAATAAAACCTCTAAACAAAAACAAAGCCCCAGGGAATGATGGAATCACATCAGATATAATCAAAAAATTCCACTATGAATTTCCTGATATACTAGAATCAATTTACAATAAGTGTCTTAAAATAGGATATTTTCCAAAAATATGGAAGTCAGCTAATGTAAAAATTATACCCAAAGGGGGAGATAAAGATCTGGGGATCAAATCTTTTAGACCCATAGGTCTACTAAATATTATGGGGAAGTGCCTCGAATCACTTGTGGTCAAAAGAATAATATGGGACTATAAAAAACACAATAAACTATCAGTCAATCAGTTTGGGTTTACCCCACAAACGTCAACTACTGATGCCATCAGATATCTACTCGGAAACATAAACAAAGCCAAAGCAAAGAGGAAAAAAGTAATAGCCATATCATTAGATATTAAAGGAGCTTTTGACAATGCACAATGGAATCTAATATTAAGAGGAATAAGAAACAGAGGGATTGGAGAAAACACACTCGAACTCATTAAATCATATTTTAAAGACAGAGAAGTATTAATAAATTTTGAAGGAGAAATATCCAAAAAAGGAGTCGAAATGGGGTGTGTTCAAGGTTCAGTAGCGGGACCGATCTTTTGGAATATACTAATTGATGATCTACTGAAAATACAACTTCCTCAAGGATTCCAACTTCAAGCATTCGCCGACGACATCATATTAACCCACATATATAACAAAACAACTAATCCCAAGTCTAAAATAGAGGATGTCCTCAATAGAATACAGCATTGGGGAGACAAAAGTAAATTAACCTTTGGTCCGGAAAAGACTCAAGCAATCTCATTCTCAAGGAAAATCCCAGACTATACCATTAATATGGGAAATCAAACTCTAAAATGGAATGAAAAAATTAAATATTTAGGGATTATAATTGACAGAGAACTTAGATTCACTCCACATGTAAAATTCGCAATGCAAAAATGCTTAAATATATACAGAAATATGTGTAAAATAGCCAGACCTACATATGGACTGTCATCAGAAGTAATCGACATAATGTACCGGCAAGTTATTGAACCTACACTAACATATGGATGCGAGATATGGTATAAAGCCCTGAAGAGGAAATACATTGTTAAAAACCTCTTAAGTCTCCAAAGAGCATTTGCAATAAAAAGTATCAGAGGATTTCACACAATCTCAACAATGACTGCCATATCACTTGCAAACTTCATACCCATCGATCTTAAGATAAAAGAGTTAAAAGAAATACAAAATACTAAGAGAACCGGCAGCATTATTGAGGACAACAACATGATTACTACATCAATACAACAGAGAATAGACTTCAGGAAACTTCCCCATCCAAAATGGAGATTTACAGATTACATACACTCTAATGATAACAATATAAACATAAATATTATCTATATATATGTCACAAAAATTAAAGGAATAGAGACAAGAGGAGCATATATCAACAACAACCTAATAGGTAATGGCAGAAAATTCAAATTTAAGGAGGGGATTAGTATATTCCAATCTGAACTTCTAATAATATATGAGGCAATTAATGACATCAAAGCTGAAATGAATAGAAGAGTACAAATCAATACAACGAATAAAGCGATTAAGAATGCTATATACCAAAGAAACTCGACTAATCCATTGGTTTTCAATATACATGAGGTCTCGCTGAATAAAAAATTAAAAATTCAAATAAAACTACTCGATAACACATATCATCAAAGAGAACTAACATCAATCAAAGAATTCACACTAGAGGAAGCGGAGACTGAAAATATTCAAAGATTAGACACAAAGTTACCGCTAAACTACGCAAAAAATCTATTGAGGAGAACCACAATAAAGGAATGGAACCAAAGATATATCTCATCTACTACAGGAAAACTTACGAGAATGTTTATTCCAAATATAATGATGTTAATCAAGCATAAAAAAGTAATGACTAAATATAAAACCTTCCAGATTACTCAAATGTTAACTGGACACGCCAGGACATTCCAATATTTTAATAGATTCAGAATTACCAGAGGAAGATCCTGTCCTTGTAATATACTAGAAGAACAAAGCATTGAACATATACTAAGCTATTGCGATAAATTCTCGGATATAAGAGAGGAAATGCTCACTCTATTGTTACCAATGGGACTAGAAATAATGGAATTCAACAAAATAATCGAAAAAAATGAAATTATAGGAAAATATTTCGAAAATATCACGAAATTCATAGACAGACTCACTGAAGTCAATGATCTGTAAAATGATATTGATATTGAAAATGAAATTATTTAAAAACGAAAACTGATTGTTTACTTAACGGACAGCAACGTAGTATCTGCTTACCACTGCAGATAATAGTAATATTCAAAAATTAAGAGTTATGTCATACCCCCCCAGCAACTACCCCTCTTACCTAAGAAATAGACAATTTTTAGGAAAAATCATGAGATTTAAACTCATCAGTCACGTAATACTGCCAGTATGGACAACAACAAAATTAATGATAATAATAAGTGTATTAATTGTAATAAAACAAACTGTAATGTTGTTGAGGCAAAGTGTGGATTTGTGAGTAAAAGGTGCATAATTGTAAAACACCTCAATAAGTGCTATGAATGTAATAATAATTTGTGCAACAATTGTCAAAAGTGTCAAAAAATTAAATACCAATAAACATAAAGTACGCAACTATTAGATCAAATAATTAGTAAACATTTATGTAAGCCATTACACTCTACTATAATTAACTACACTAATATTTAGGCGCCAACTCATGTAATGATTACATTACGATAACACTTAAGCAACAATAACTAAACTCAATACTGTCATTGTTGTGTCGCCATAATTGTCTTAAATAGTATTCAACTAATCACTAAAGTGTCCAAATTGTGATCACAATGGGTCCAAAAAGAGCAAAAAGCTCTAGTAGTGCAATACCGCCACCAATGAAGAGGACTACAAGAAGCATCGGAGCGATCAGCACCACAGAGATAACAAGTAATCAAAATGAGGTAATGGCCGCAATGGAGATCAATCGGAGACCAGTTCCCATATGGACAGCAGGGATGAGGAAATGCACAACAAACAGTCCATCATTTAGTGAGTACTTGGAATCATTCGATCGCACGGCTCGTGAGGCGAAAGCATTCAACGACTATAATGTCAACACAAGGGAGATATGGTTGGGAATCAATGAACAAACTCCGACTAAAATGTACCAACAATTGGAAGACAATAATCAAAACACGAAGACATATGGAATCTACTCACAGCCCAACACCGCGAGACAAATGGTTAGCAAAGACAACCCAAAATTATTTGAGGAAAATAACTCACCTGACATAAGAGGACCGGTACCCTACAATGTTCTGGTAAATAACAAGGCAAACCCGGCTTACATCTACCAACTCCTGAAGAAATATGATGACATAATCACACACTTCACAAAGACGTATGATTTAATGAAAGAACACATTGAGGAAATGGATAAGGACTTGAAGAACGTCACAGACCTTAAGAAAATACTATATGATAATAGAGTCATTGAGGAAAGGGATATGGAAATGAGGGACCAGAACCATAGAGATATCAAAGATAACGCGGAGGACATCTTGCCTGAGGTTAAAGAAAAAGGAAATACAGAGAAAATGGAGGATATACTAATGAAAGGGGAATCTGCACGCTGCAGAGGAAAAATATTGGACGAGGATATGACTCCCCGCAAGTGTACGTTTTTCGACAAAAACACCAAAAACTTTGGCAGACACTGGAACCAATTCCACAGAGGAGAGGACTGGAACGGAGGACCATACAACAAGTCCTCAAGCTGGAAGAAACAGACCCTTTCAGAGGAGAAGAAAGAGGAATACAAAATACGCTTTGAGGAACTAAAAGAAATCTTCAATGAAAGAGAGAAGAGGAAACGTCTGGGAGTCGTCAATAAATACTGATCTCATCGAAAACATATCCAAATTGCAATAAATACCGGATGACGATCCCATAAATACTGCCTTATAGTCGATAAATATGTTATTTCAATATTAGATTATTTTATTTTGTTGTTTACCTCATCTTAAATTACCAAAGATTTTTCTTTTATTATTTTAATTCACAGTTTTTATCATTTCTTTTATTCTTCCTTTTACAAAATTATTTTATTATATCTAAAATTTTTACCATATTGTTTTTATAAAACTCTAATATTCTACTCAAAGAGGAAACTGAGGAAAAATCTTTTCCTCTTTTCCTAAAAAATTATTATTTAAATGAATGGAGAAGAGTCATTCCTCCATATAACGGTGTATATCTAAAAATTTTAATCATCATTTGTTACCCCATGTATTAAATATAAAATTTCTATTTTGAATAAAATATTACTATTTTTAAGAAAAAAAAAAAAAAAAAAAAAAAAAAAAAAAAACACACACACACACACAAACACAGTCATACAACAAACAAAAACCAGCCAAACGGCGACACAGTTTTTTTTATTAAATAAAGAGTGAGAAAAAAAATATTTTTATCAATAATTTTCAAATTGCAATCAACAAATTGAATTGCAATAAATATAATATATATATAATCGCAAACAAAACAAATGACACTTTATTTTCATTACGATTTTCAGTTTATAGCTTCTAAATGTGATGTTATTTAATAATTTAAGTCCCGTATAAAATGTTTTGTATGTGATTTCTTAGGTTTTAGTAATTTTTAGCCCAACTTAATACTCTATCTATAAGTTGATAGCAAATATTATACTCGAGTTATTATTATAATAATGCGACAATAAACTATAGTTTAGTACTTTTTTGTTTGTGATACTAGAAATCATAGACAGTTTTTTTTGTTAAAATATAAGTCTAAACAACAAATAAAGCAATTCATAAATCTTAATAAAGAAACTCTTGATTAGAAATTTGGCTTTTGTTTTCACTTTATTTATTATATAATTTATATACAGTATATAGTATAAGCTTAAATCATATATTGTATGGATAAGTTATATAACATATCTATTGTTTTCTATTATAATAAGAATTGACACAAATTTCTTGACTGACATTCAATAATAAAAGTATAGATAGAAAGAGAAAGAGAGAGAGAGAGAGAGAGAGAGAGAGAGAGAGAGAGAGAAAGAAAGAAAGAAAGAAAGAAAGAGAGAGAGAGAGAGAGAGAGAGAGAGAGAGAGAGAGATATTCAAAAGGCTTTGTGAGAGATATCATTGAAGAACAAGAAAAATAAAAGCCTTTCTCTTTATATTTGACAATATCGTTACGATTCTTATGATGTAATAAATGGCACCAAATTGTGTGCAGACATTATATCATACGAAGAAAATAATAATACATAAAAATATAAGAAAATATAATATCAGAAAACTATTGCCTCTTTTTTGTCACTTATATACAGTATATATATAATCAATAAATAATTTCCGCGCAAATTATATATAATTTTTTACTCTGTGTGTGTATTGCACCACTAATTTTGTTATAGTGTTAATATACACTGTATATAAATAATAAAAAATATTTGATAGATTGATATAAGTTATATATACAAACAATAAAAAATTATAGTTCCATATAATGATAATTGAAATGATGGCCATCTCCTGTATCACCGCCTCATTACCGCCTTTCCCAAAGACATAGCATTTATGATAAATGATTGGATTCCAGATTTTTGTTTGAATTAGCTCTCAATTTATGTTCCCTCTGTTTTAGTATAAAATTCATATATTTTTAGTTTAGTTACTAAAATATCTTTTTTAATATAGTATTAAACTAAACTACTTTTCTATCAACTAAACAGTGGTTTTTCGAGAGTCTATCACTCGATGGTATTAAATGACTGTAAGAGAGTTGTGGGTAATAGAGATAATATTGGCATTTGTAGAGAACCGATACCATAATACACCCGACACTTGCATGAATGGGAATGAATACCAAAAGTGAATGAGCCATCAGATTGTATTAGATTCATGATTCTTGAATTCTCGCACTTATTTTATGTCAATAACCCTCTCTATCACACACACACACACATACATACATACAAACACATATACACACACACATACACAAACACACACACACACACACACACACATACACAAACACACACACACACACACACATACACAAACACACACACACACACACAWACACACACACACACATACACAAACACACACACACACACACATACACAAACACACACACACACACACAAACACACACACACACATACACAAACACACACACACACACACACACACACACAMACACACACACACACACACATACACAMACACACAYACACAMACACACCATTCAGCACATTTATCTTTTTTACTAGATTTTATTGAACTGAAACTCAATTATAATATATATGGTATATACCATTTGATCACAAGTACACGGATCAGATGAACAAAAAAATAGTAAGAGATCTAATACGGACATCAAATAAGAGACTCAAAGACTACTATTGTTTGACAGCCATAGCGTTCATCTCTTATAGCAAATCGTTAAGAATTGAGTCCAAGAATCCCATCAACACTTCTAAAGGATTACTTATATAACACGCCTTTCCTATGGATTGTCTATATATTATAGACACCAATAGGGAAACTAATAGCTAACACACCAGTAAAGCAAATGCCTTATAACTGTCTGACAAATAACTCTCACTCTTTCCTCTCTTTGTGTTTTCTCATGAAAACATATTTCACAAGTAATCCATTTGTGTATTTAAATCATAAAAGCTGTGCTAACATAATGGCTAAAACAGTCATTAAACATAGCATAGCCTACAGTTCTGTAATATACAATCAAACAAAAGTCATGTGTGCTTAACAACAATAACACAAACTAACAAATAAAATGTTTATTTTAATAGCCTATACATTATATTCAAGAATTAAATTTTGTTTGTTTTTCTCACACAGAATCCAGAATATAATTCTAGAGAAAAATACAGAGAGAGAAAGAGAGAGAGAGAGAGAGTTATATATAATAAGATAATATATATATAATAAATAATAATAATAATATTGACATTAAAATTGAGATTTAGTGGAAAACATAGACATCGTATGTTTATAATGCAGTAATTTACTAAAAATTTACAATACAATGTGTCTATACTTTCTGTTTTTTTTGCAATTTATTTTGTGTCGATCTATGGTTTGCACCAAAAACAACACAACAAAAGACACAGAAGTTGTCGTAAAATCCATTCACCAAAATAATGGTTGTGTCGATAATAGTAATAGTAAACCAACAAAAAAACGTACTCTAAAATCAATAATTTATGGGTTTTTGTCAATAAACTGGCAAATAGTTTATTAAAAAAAACTATAATTATATTATCTATGGTTAAAATTGCTTTTATAGCTTATAATTGCTTGTTATAGGCAACTAATTAAAAAAAATTATTTAAAAATTCTATAATTCATTTAATAGATAGCAAAAATTGTATTAAATTCAATATAAAAATAAAACACCATTTTATTTTTAAATATTCAAATAATAAAACATTTTTGTTGTTGTTTATAAAATAAAAAAAAATTTTAATTTAATAATGAGTTAAAGATATATTTAACCGCAACAATAAATACAAAATAATGTCTGTTATTATCGATTAAATTATAATATAGATTCTCTCTCTCTCTTTCTCTCTCTCTCTCTCTCTCTCTCTCTCTCTCTCTCTCTCTCTCTCTCTCTCTCTCTCTCTCTCTCTCTCTCTCTCTTTAATTATTATTTTTCTATTTATCTCTTATTCTCTATGTCTCTAAAAGCTTGTAATAACGGATGCTTTTTCTACCAAAATATTAATTCAATTAAAAAGCTGTCCCTATATTTACTATTAAGACAACAAATAAAGAGAAAACTGATCGAAATGGCATTAATAAGAAAACTATCGCTAATGTCGTCTCTTATTTATATATATATATATACAGTATATTAAAAATATAGGACTTCGGGACTCAATATTACAACTATTTTTATCTCTATTATTTTGATTTCCTTCGAAAAACATTTATATAAATAAAAACTCAATATATAAATGTGTTGTCACAGACATATAACTTATATATATATCAATATATATATATATATATATATATATGTAGACTGTTTGTTATATTTTTGTTTGAGTGCAATAATATTTGAGATGTGAAATACTCACTGAAATATTTACCTTATTTTTCTCGTTTCTCCTCTCAATTCTTAAGAGAGAGAGAGAGAGAGAGAGAGAGAGAGAGAGAGAGAGAGAGAGAGAGACGTTTCAATAACTTATAGAAAGTTTGTTAAAATGTGACTTTAAAAATGTCACCAATTTTTTATATCGCATATAAATCTTATAAATAATATATGAAATAGATTTTAAAGACTATTTTTAGTGAGGATATAAAATGTTTTTCTTTACTGTGTTTGTCGTTCAAGTGATCAAAAAATGATTTTTTAGTGCACTTATTGTAAATTTTTATATTATATGATATGATGTTATTGTTATGATTATATGATATTTCCAGTATTGCAAGTGTTGTTATAATGAGTTTGTATGACTTTACGACTTTCATCTCATTTTTGTTGCATTGTGTGAAAGTCATAGGCTTTGGTCGCTTCAATGGTGACAAATTGGCCTCAAAATGGCATAACATTTGTTATGGCATTGCTTCTGGAGATTGCAGTCAATTACCGATGCATTACTAACATGTAAATAATTGGCAGACAATAGTCATATTTAAATGCTATACAATTGTATATATATATATAAATTATATAAATACTAATTATATAATTCTGTTTTAATTATTGAAAAACAAAACAAAAAAAGATATACAACTAATAGTTTGTATTAAACATTTAATTGCAAACTAAATGCTTTCAATCTATTATTTTTAATAAATACGAGTTAAATACAATTTATAAATTAACATATTAACAAAATTATATAGATTAAAACTGGTAATTAAATATAATTATATTGCATTTACAGTTAGTGTTGGCAAAAAAGAGAAATTTATAAAATAATAGAGAAATTTCTAGAAAGTTTCTAAAAGAAATTTCTATTTATGGGATCCCCATGGTTAGTTTTGTTTTCTCGATATTTGTTATCTTTAACATTGTTTTTATAAGTAATATTTAAATGTTATTATTAGAATTTTAATTATTAATTAAAGTAAAAAATTAATTTATTTAATTATATTAGACTATGGTATAATAAAATGGTGAATAAAATTTTACAAAACATTATTATTAAATAATTATAATTATTTATATATCTATCCCATTTGTATATTAGTATTATACAGTAATCTATATTAATATGTAGTCTCATTAATATATTTATAGTTTTACAATATCTATAGATATGGGGATCCCATAGTATAACAAAAAAGTTAAATTTCTATAGAAATTTATTACTGAGAAACTTTCTAGAAACTTTCTCAGGGAAATTTATTAGAAACTTTCTATTTGCCCATCTCTATTTACAGTACACATACAATACGATACATATATAAATACGTCCAACAATTTAAAATATTGAATGACAAATATCTGGTATATGATTAATATATTTTTTAAAATTAGTTTTTAGAAATAAATTTTTAAACCAATTTTTTAATAATTTTGGTTTCAAGAATTTCATTTAAAACTTGAAAAATATTTTTATATATTTGAAAGTTTAGTATTATTAAAAAAATAAAGAGAAATAATATCAAAAATTGAGAAAATAAATAATGAATTGTTTCAAAAAATAAGATGAAAATTACATTTTTTGGCTATTTTTCAAAATATTTTTTAATAAAACTACATTTTCTCGGACTTAAAAATTCCTATAATATAGACTATATGTCAAACATTTTTTTCATACGAACCGTTGATTTAAACCGTTGATAACCAAAGATTTGTTGAGCAAAAAAATCATTCATTGGTTTTATTTTGCTATAATTTGTCATCAAAACAAATAAAAATTCAAGTCTATTGTCAAAAAAATTTATTTAAAAATATATATTAAATTTTTTAAAACGATTATTATTTTTAAGGGACAAAAAACTCATTTTTTATATGTGAATCATTTTTAAACAACACTAATAATAAATCGATAAAATTGATATTATTTTCTAACATTTTTTCTCACTATTTCAACAAAATAAGATTTAGCCAATAAATCCATAACTATGTGTTTAAATATGATTTTTATATCAATGTTTCATTTATTTTATCTTTTTCTCATTTATTATATAATTTAATAAAAACAATTACCAAATAAAAAAATAAAGTTTAATGTTTAGTGATTTGTAGATGATATTAGTTTATTAAGTCATTATAGAAGATAAAAATTGAAAAAAATATTACAAAATAATTTTTTTAAAATATAATAAATCATATTTTTAATATAAACTTTAAAATATATTTATATTTCACAAAATAAAGAATATAATAAAATTGAATTATAAAAGCTTAAAAAAAACTATATTATAAAGTATATAAATATTTTCTAAATAAATATTCTAATTAACAATTTTTCAAATAAATTGTATAATTAAGCCGTAAAATACTAAATACTTATTTGTTGATTTAAAAAGGATTAAAAAATTGTATTTAGAGATATTTATATTAAATATAATAATTTGCATTTATATGAGTATAGAGTTTGTCTTTCTATATTTACTTATCAAAAACAAAAAATTATTTAAAACATATCGCGCCTTAAATTAAAATATTTACAACACTAATGGCTTAAATTTATATAAAGATAAATATTTACTCATAAATTATTCCCACAAAATAGTCTCTCTCTCTCTCTTATAATGTTTTATATATATATATAATTCACTCACAAATTTTAAAATGTAAAAGATTATTAAAATTTAACGAAACAAACAACACTACTAAAATATAGTAAATGTATCTATTTTTTCAGTATAAAATCATTGAAAATACAATAGGATTTTATGCAAACAGTATTTCATGTTATATGTGATGTTCTCACATATCAGATACTAAAAAATCAAAATGAGATATATTTATATAAAACTATAAAAATATACTGTATTTATATATGTGATGGCATTTATGGCGAGCACTGTTTGATATAAGTAATGGTATGAATAAGTGTTGGGAAGCAATAGTAATGTCGTGCTGTGTGCTCAGCTCATGTCGATATCATCATACATAAAGTATTACTGTATATACATATAGCTTATGGATCTTGAATTCATATATAATAAAACGGTATTAAATATCAATGCATTAATATTTGGAGGTAAAGCACTTAAAACTATAATATAAATATTCGTTATATATATCAATAGTACTGTATTTATATATCTAAGTATATACTGTATACAACATACAGAACTTAATCCAATGGCGTCTAAACTATGTTTTTATGCTAACTATTCATTTGTTATGGTATGTGACCAAACAGTTTCTGAAAGTCCAATCAAATTCTTCTATAATATTGAGAGATAAGGAAAAAATTGTCAATCGTTTATCTAAAAGTGTGAATCGGATGTCGACTCTCTGTCATTTTGGTGTCGCTTTTATATCAGATGGAAAATCTCAGAAAACGCCAGATTTCTCACAATTTAAAGAAATCCCTTTCCTTTTAATATCTAACTAGTGCTACATTAAAGCCACTGTCTCCCGGTTCTCATATATCCTTTATTAAACCAATTTTTTAGTCTTTTAATATATTTATATATTTTATATAAGTTTTATACTATATAAAGATTACTAATATATATATATATATATATATTCTATTATAAGGGATTAGTTTAATGTAAAAAATTCAAAAGGATTTTATCTTTTATGTTGAATGTATATATTATAAATATATAACAAGAATAAGTAAAGAATATATGAATACTATTTAGCCATAAATTACATAAATTGTGTCCAAAATAACGGAATTTTCTTTTTGTTAAATAAATCATAATATATTAATTATATTTAAGTCTATTTATTCAATGCTATTATATAATTATAAGAGTAATATTATAAAGCATTTTAACATTTGAATTGAAATTAACTTAAACTGGAATTTAAAGAATTCTTTTACAAACAAATATTATCTTTTAATATATAAACAAAAAGAATATGTTTTTAAACAAAATACAAAAATTACAAATAAAAAAATAAAATTTATGTCAACATTTGTCTAAATAATTTTCCAAAGTTCAAAAAATATTATATATTTTACAAATGCTAGTAATGCTAAATATGAGAATATTTTATCAATGATAAAAGTTTTGGTAACCATTATTTGTTAAACTTGACGGTTAAAAAGTATATTTTTAAGAAAATAAATACTATTAGTACCCAATAAATATCTAATTTAGGTAAATTTAATTTTAAGTTAACAGTTGGTATGAATGTATGTGTGTATGTGTATGACCTATGTATGTAATTTGTAATCAACTGTTACGGCGTTTTAAGTTATGTTTTGCGAAAAAGTTAAAATAAGTTATATTTTGAAATACTGCTATAAAAGTTAAACTCAATTTACCCAACACTTGTAATTTGTTGCCAACATATTGCCGGCAGACATCAAAATGTTAAATCAAACATTAACTATAATTATTGCCAAAAGCACCGGTAGATTTGTATTATTAAGACTAGTAATTGATTTAATACTTACCAACGAACTACTGTTTTTAAATAAATGTCTCTTTTTCCTAATACAATAATAAATATTTGTATCAATATATGTTTCAAAAAAAGTTATTATGTATTAACATTAAATACTTAAATAATATTTTAGCTATTTTTTATTAATAATCTTTAATCTTATAGAACAAAATTTTAATCCTTACTGAATTAACTTTAAAGTCTAATTATTATTAAAAAAAATATTATTTAAATCATAATAAAATATTTAAAATATAATATTCATAATATTATTTATTTCTTATATTCTATGTTTTAAATTTAATTATGAATAAAGAAAGTAACTAAAATAGTAATGATAAGATCACAAATGTAATTTTAAAGATATAATGCCAACATATTTTAAAAATCAAATTAATAAAATTAAATCATAATTATTGTTAATCAAGATAAATATATAAAAGTGTAATTAAAATTTAATCCCTTTACAAAAAAATAAAATTTAAAGAAAAATAAATTAGTAATGTATTTAATATATCATTTATTTTGCATTTGTTGCACTTTTATATTTTACCATTTTTTGATGGCATAATAATTGTTCTCAAAAATACTGTATATATTGTAAATGTATGTTTCTTTATACAGTTTATATATATATAATATGATTATATTTGTGTTTGCGCTCTAAATTTTATTTTTTTAAATATTAAATTTAAATTTCTAATTTTTCGTTTAATATCAAATCAAATAAAATTATATCTCATTTGATGCCATCAATTGCTCAATCATTGATATATTATTAATAATGACAAATAAATTGCATCTCATCTCTAATTTTAGGATCACATACGCCCCAAGAAATTCCCGCAAAAAAATTAATTTCCAACAAACTATAATTTTATAGGAAATTTGCATTTACATATTTGTGAGTAAATTTAAATATAACATTGCATACACATACTGTAAAATACATACACACAAATTCAAAAATAAATTGAATATAAAAAAATTATGTTAATTTTCTACATTAAAAATTTTTATTTTTTATATATCAATTTTTCAATAATATTGATTTTACTTGATATAACTGATTTATACAACAGATTAAATTTTGATATCATTTACAAAAAAATATTTGTATAGAAGTGTCATATTTCATAACATTATATATTTTTAAAAAACATGATATACCAGTATTAAATTAGTCTTATTTTTATAAGACGTTCATTTTTATTATTATTATTATTATTATTTTTTTCCCAAAATTCATTGATTTTTATAATATTTATTTTAAAAATTATTTGATATTTTTAATAGAAATAAACATTTGTTGTTTAGTTTAATAATAACTCTCTTTCTAAAAAGTTATAGACGTCCTTTGAGAGCGATACATAATAACTGAATATTATATATATCCAGTAATTAAATAAAATATTTTTAATTAAATTTATTAGAATATCTATATTCATTAAAATATGATAAGATTATAATTTTTGTGTTTAAGATTTATAAATCACAATTTATTAATCTAGATTTTTATATAGTTTATTTTGGTGTCACTTAATTTAAATGCAAATTCTCTCTCTCTCTCTCTCTCTCTCTCTCTCTCTCTCTCTCATTCATTTACACACACACGTATATATAGACAGTATATATATATACAAAATACACAACACTTACTTGTATTTGACGGATAAATCAGAAAAGCAATCAATAGATGAAAGAGAGAAAAAAGATATGAGAATACATACATACTCTGTATTACAGAGAGTATACATTATATACATTATATAATAGTAGTTATGTAAGTATTAGAGCATAAGTTATATTGATTTTTCGTTTGAATTAAGTATTCAATTCATTTCTCAACAATTTATTCAATTGGTTTTATATATAATATGCTTTATTTTTATTTAAATATCTTTATTGCTTTATCTGTCTTTTGCTATTTAATACCAAATTTTGTTTTCTCCATTCAAGTCAATCAAATCGTACAACAATTTTCCAAAAATAAAACCCAAAAAATCCATCACTTTTTATTAATGTAACACTATTTCATAATATTGCCATATAATTAGAAATATATTACATTATATAATATCAATATATATATATGCTATACATTATATACAGTATATATGGAGTATATATTTTTTGCTTCAAAGTTATACAGTCTTTCAAAAAGTCTATATTTATTTTTTTGCTAATAAAATGTCAGCTGATATGAGCCGTGAATTAAATTAGAAGAGTGACTATTGAAGCAAAAAATTGTTACCAAAATTTCTTATATATACTGTATATTTATATATAGTGTATATTGCATTCAAAAAGCTATGATAGGTATATGTATTCAAATACCAACAATACTGATATTTAGCTATACAGTATGTGTGTGTGTAAACCAATATTATATTTAATTTATAATATAGTCGTTCATCTATTTTATTTGAAGTTATATACTGTATATATATATTGGTATCTCTTTTGGGTTAAATATAATTATTGATACAATGTTTTGTTGACCGGAGATAACGATTACATCGATCTGTGACCGGAATTGTCTTATTTGTGATAACAGCGGTTATCTCAGACAATAGTTTTTTCCTCACTTATGTATATATATACACTGTATATAATAGTTATGCTCCCTTTCCCTGAAAATATAAACATCAATTGTCTTGTAATTAAAGCAAATCTTTTGATTGCTTACATACAATCCTTTTATGTTTATCATTTTCTTTTAAGAAAATTAATTCAATTAACTTTTTTTTGTCGGTTAAAAACAAATTATAATTAGCTTAATGTACGACTGGCCGCACAGGTATCCCATTAAAACTACGAGTTAATGATAAGTGTAATCAATATGATTATACTTTTTTACTCTATATTGTGTATAGCTGTGTAATATGTGTGTGTTTTTTATGTGTATACATTATTTTTCATAATAATGCATAATTTCAAATAATTTACTTAATTCAAATAATAATCATTTTAAATGTACTGTAATATTATAATACATAGATTATTAATAAAATTATCCGATTTTTATATTACATAAAGTAATCACATATTATAATGTAACAGTAATTATAACTAATATTTGACATTTGGGAAATTGGATTAGCATTTTTGTAAAAATAATTTATATTTGTAATATTTTTTGCTAACATAGCAAACATTTATTGTTTATGTATTTTGTATACATATTATAGAATATTTTTTAAATGTCAAACATGTTTTACATAACATGAAAATATTTTTGCTATTTATTTATATATTTATAATTCAAAACATTATACTACATTTAGATAATATATTATATTACAAAATAAAAATAAATTAAACAAATTAAATAAAAATAAATTACAAAAAATAATTTAATTTCTAATTTTAGTGAATTTTGAGATAAGATAAAACATTTACTTTATATTCATATACTGTTTATATATATCAAGAAAATGAAAAATATAAAATTTTTATATTTTGAATGATAAATTAAAATCAATATTTTTATTTTTACAAATGTTGCTATAAAGTAATGTATAGATATATTAAAAATGATATATTGCTTAAATAATGTTATATTTTATATATATTACATGATATGACCCACAAATAAATCATATAATAAATAAATACAATGTAAGAATAAATATATTTAATATAATATTATATTCTCATTTATATAACAAAATTCTTATATAATTTATTTTAAATAAATTAATATTACATTTATCTAATAAAATAAACAAAGTTTACAATTATTTCAAGCAAAATAAATTGACAAATAAATTATTTGTATTCCAGGAATACAAATGTGTGTAAAATTGTATCAATTTTTTAACAAATAGTTTAAATAATAATACATTATATATGTTAGAAACATGAATAATGTGTATAAAATTTTGAATAAACTATCTATTAATAATTATATGTTATATTCAGTACAATAAATATATTGTTTAAACCTTATGTATGTTGATTGTTACCATAGATGATGTGCTCAAATGCCATATACCAGGCCTGTCAACAAACAGACACTTATGACGACAACAGACCGACAATAACCGAAAATGAAGGAAAAGGTCAGAACCAGAATCTGATATCTCCGTCGTCAACAATACCGGAACAACTAGAATGTCATGTCCCGGCATTGCCAACGATAAGCATATATCATACATGTGCCACCCGTTCCCGTATAGCACTGGCACTTATTTGTACACTTTTGCTCACATTTGTTATCTTTGCCATAACGGCTGCCAAAAGTAAAACTGGCTTTAAATTTGGAGCAAACACTTTGGGATTAGAGACAACATTTAGCCAACAGTGGATGTCTGACCAGATGGCACTCGGACTAAGCCAACAGTCAGTAGTGGTGGACACGAAATGCGGAAAATTGATTGGCGATGAAGAACACGAGTCCTATGTTTTTAAAGTATTTACACGTTTTTTCTTCCAAAACTTTCCCATTAATTTTATCAATGATTTATAGACCAAACTAAACAATATGTCATCTCATGTTTTTTAAAAACAAAAAATGTTTCTCAGTTCCCATAATTTATAGGATTAAAACTTTTCAATGAATATTTTTATTAAAAAAAATAAATCCATTTATGTATCTAAAAATTATTACACAAAGAATATTCTTGGAAAATGTAATTATATAAAGAATAGAAAATATAGTTATTATTATTATTACTATTATTACTATTGAAGAGAATCCCATCAAATATTTTTACAAAAATTATTGTATTGAAAAATATTGTTTGAAATGTTGCCAAAATATATAACAAAAAAATATTTGACAATAAAGAATCATATAATAGTATATATTTATATTATATTATTTATCAAATAGGTTTAGGAAAAAAATAAACTAAAATTCTGCATATTTTTGACAATAGTCGTAATAGTAAAGTACAATAATTTCTAATAAATTTCAAATTATAGTTTTATTTTTTGCCTGAAAACTTGTTTTCTAATCATTTTTATATAACTTTTTTTATTTTTATTAATAATACATTTGGCAATAGTACATTATTGAGAAAACTTTTAAAACTTCAAACTTTTAATAACTTTTATTTTATAAAATTTATATAGTGTCTAAGTAGATAATATTTCAATTAAAAATAATAAAATAAGCTATTATTGTCACTTTAGTTTTATGTTTATAATACAATGTTATCATACAATATAAAGAATTAAATATTTTTATAACTTTTAAGTAATCTTTTCATTTAAGCTATTTATATATACATTTTAGTTAAGTTATAAAAATAATAGTATTTTTATTTTATTAAGATTTAAACATATAAATTATATTATTTTTATAATAAAATGATTTAAACATAAATAAAATCTATAATGAATGACAAATATTGTATTAATTATTTAACAATCCATGTCTTCAACAATCCGAGAAAATGTATTCATTATTTTGTCATTTATTAGGGCATACCATATGCTGTACCACCAACTGGCGCCAGAAGATGGTCACCACCGTTACCAATAGCTAACGACTCATCAAATTGTAATCAATCGGGACAAAGGCATGCAATCAAATTTGGATCGCCCTGTGCTCAGGTCAACCCTTATACCAAACAAGTCGAAGGCAAAGAAGACTGTCTCTATCTGAACATATGGACGCCTAATATCGATTCTGGGGTTAGAGACCATACATTGTTTAATAATATATTTTTAATTGATACATAAACATACAATATATATATATATATATATATATTAATATATAATAGGCTAAACTACAAGTTATGGTATGGATTCACGGAGGTTTTCTACAGTTTGGTTCGGGTCATCAGCCGGGCCTCAGACCAAACGGCAAATTAGCCAAAAGTCAAAATACTGTTTACGTCAGCTTAAACTTTAGGCTTTATGCGTTTGGTTTTATGCCATTGGATGTGTTGATAAATAATAATAATAATGACACCAAAAATAATAGCATAAAGATTGTAAATAAAGCTAACAAAGATAACCGTTATAATAATAATTCAACCAATTATGGTCTCATGGATATCATAATAGCGCTACAATGGATCCAAAACAATATACACATTTTTGGTGGCGATCCACATAAAGTAACTCTGTTTGGAGCCGATTCCGGTGCTGCACTCATACTGGCCATTACAAGCAATCCCGATATGAGACACCTGTACTCAAGCTCGTGGCTCATCAATCCGGCCCTATATCTGAATCACAGTTTTGCCGACGCATCCAAACATAATCGGAAAAACTTTTTAAAGTACTCGGGATGTGATTCGCGTCAATGTCTGTTAGGTCTGACCAGTAATCAAGTGATTGAACACTTTTTGGGAAAAAACGACCCGTCATTTCGTATTAATGATCAAAACGATTTGCCTATTTTGGGTATAATGAGTGAACAGCTAATTACAATCGATGGTAACAATTGATTGATACTTTCTAATTGTAATAATACTAATAATAACTAACAATTGACAACACATTTTTCATTTAGCCATTAATTTAATACATATATCTTTATATATGCACTTAAATTAAAGACTACATTATTTCAAAGTAAAACTTCTTAATTAAGATTAATAATGGATTGCTTAAAGAATCGCTTCAATGCAAGTGATACACGAATATTCTGTAAAAATGTTTAATACAATGACTATAACAATACAGTGATAGTACTGTAATACCAGTATATTAATAGTATACTTATTAAGGGATAGTAGTCTAAGCACTTGATTAGTTGTCCCAATGATTGTTAACTATCATTAGGGGATTAATTACTTAAAATGAGACGATGTCTTACATTTTATTTCTAAATCTTTTCAATTTTTACTTATTTTTCAAATGTTTTGTTATTTTCTCATAAATTAAAAGCAATCAAAGTTTTTTATTTGATAAGAAGTAACATAAAAAACAAAATCTAAGATAAATGTTTCAATTATATTATTATTTTTCTTTTTTTTCTTATTACAAAACTAACATAAGATATCAGTGTTAACAACAAAAATTTTAATTATTTTTTAGATATCTATGTCCGCGACGCGTATCCATTCAGTGAATCAATGTTTAATAGTCCTGTTCTCATCGGGTCGACCTCCCAGGCCATAGAATTTTGGCCCGGACCCCGTGATTTGGATACATGGCAGTGGAGGGACTATACTAAATACGTGACCACAAGTCTAGATTCGTTTGGCGCACAAGTATCACGACAGTCACTCCAGTTGTACGCACCGGTAGATGATGGCAATCAGACAACGCCGGCCATTCAATATATAAATATGGTGTCAGATCTACGACAAGTCTGTCCCATTGATTATTTGGCACAAACGTTGGCACAAAATTATGATAATAATAATAACACTAATAATTCATCTGTTTATCGATATATATTTAGCGCCCGACTCTCTGATGCTGTAAGTAATGTCATGGCATACAAACAAAGAGTTTGAGTAATGTTTTTTTTAAATTTAAATTTTTATTAATATTTTTTTACAAAATAAAGATTTTTTAAAAAGATGATATATACTATATACTGTATATATATTTAAAAACGTTTATATTTTTTCTATGTGCTATCTATACAATGATATTAACTTTTTTGTTTTGCTTTTCCTTAACTATAGGTCCGGGTCTATGGCTATCCTTCCAGTTATTCGTTTCATTTAATTGAAGTCATCGCCTATTTTGATGAAATCGAGTCATTTATAAGACATCCGACAAAAGATGATTTTGCCATTAGAGACACAATTCAACAATTAGTTCAATCATTTGTAAATAATTTAAACATTAATCAAAACTTTTATCACAGCCCTAATAAAAACGATTACAACAACAACAATGAAAATAAATACAATGAAAGCAGCACTACATCATCATCAGCAACAACAACACAAATGAGTGCCACAAACAATGTAACCGCTGCTGAAACTTCCACTGTTATCATCAAAAACACGATAAAAGATATGACAAACTCCACAATCGTTACCATAAACAGTACAACAACAGAGAAAATGATGACAAATGAAGAGTCGGAGGACATCAGTGAGACAACAACAACAACAACAACAACAACAACAACACAGCAAAGACAACCCAACAATGAAGATAAGCCGCGCGTATCGTTAGGTCAACCCTTTCCGCAACAGTTTATTGAGATCACGTCCCGATTGACCACAAATATGACATCGATTTATATTAAAAATTATATTCAAAGTGATCGCTGTCTCTTCTGGCAAATGAATCGACTCTTTGACTACGTTTGGACGGTTTGATTGGCTAAATGATGGACCAATTGGTCCGTCAAAAAAACGATGTTTTAAATTTTTATTTGTTATCTAAAAATAATAAAAATAATTTGTAAATAACTAAAATTAATTTTTAATTAATACAATATACATATTTAAAAATACAATGTAAAATGCTTAATTTAATGTTTTATAAAAGTATTGTCTTGTAAACAGTTATGTAGACATTATTTTTTAAATACAATATTTATTTAATTAATTACTCGTTTTTACCAATTTAAAGTATATTTTATCTTGCTTATTTATAAATGAGTTCCTAATATCTCTATTACTTTCATTTACTTAACATTAATAAGTAATTCACAAAAAAATGATAATCTAAAATATTAACAAAATATAATTGTTTTTGTGTTATATAATAATTAAACAAATGCTATTAAATGAATTTTGTAATAAATTGTTAAAAACGAACTTTTAATAATATTTTCTCTTTTTCTTAATATTTTTAGTGTCAATTAAAATAATTTATTGTTAATAATGTTTTTAAATATAAATGTTAAATATATTGTAAAATATAGAAAAAATTTTAATAAAAATATTGTGTAAATAATTAAATAGTAAATAATTAATTGTAATAAAAATAATTTAGCATTTATTAGTTGAGTAGAATTTCAAACATAAAAACAAAACAAAGATTAAATTAAAAATAAATATTAAAATTATATTAATTTTTAAAAACTTTAGGTTTATTATTCAATAAATCATATAAATTAAATTTTTAAAAGTTATGTCATGATTTTGTAAAATCATTGATTAAATTTTGTTAAAAAATTTTACAAAAAAAAATGTTTTATTATTGAAGTTTTTAGCAAATATTTAAGTGATTTTTGATTTTTTACAATTGTGTTATTTGTCATTTACTTTATACAATTGATATATAATAATAATACAGTCTGAAAAACATTATAAAATTTAGCTAAAACAATGCTAATTAACCAATTATTGAATTATATTATATTTAAAATGATTTCATTTATGTTACATGAGATATATAATTATAAATATAAAAATAAGTTTTGATATACAAAATTTTATTTTTAATTCTGATATTTATCATCAACTCAATAGTTGTTTTACACTTGAAATACTGTGTGTGTGTGTGTGTGTGTGTGTGTGTGTGTGTGTGTGTGTGTGTGTGTGTGTGTGTGTGTGTCACAAATATAATGGCATTGATATATGTAATTAACTATGATAATATTGAATATGTATTTGATTATTTTATTTTTTATATTAAGCATATGTTTTATTAAGTGCATATAAATTAGCTATTTAAATTATTATTATTTTTACATAATAACAAAATTATTTTTTAACAGAAAACAGTCACACATAAAATTTCAGTCATAAGATTCTACAAAAAAGTCTCTTTTCAATAAATTTTTAATGTTTTACTGTTAACCTCAATATACATACATACAGTATATATTTATATATATATATATATATATATATATATATATATATATATATATATATATATATATATATATATATATATATACAGTATATTTTAGTTATTTTTTTCTCAGTCAGTGATTATAATTTTCTCAGTTTTTTTTTGTATTTCTATCGTTTTAATTAAGCACTAAAAACTAGTGTTTACTCTATACTATAGCATTGATTCAGTTCAAGGTATTATCTGATATTTTAATTTGTATTTATTTTGTTTTATTATATATTGTATTATTACTATCATTACTGCTATTATTATTATTATTATTATTATTATTATACTTAATACTTGAAATATAATGAATCATAGTTTAAATAACAACAGCAAAACTGACTGTAAAACGTGAATAATGATTGTCTGTTTGGTATATATTATAATAACAAAAAATAAATAAATTTGAAAAAATATTAGTTTTATTATTTATTGTCTCTTTCACACACTTTTTTTCTCTATTTATATTATATTATTTGCAGCCCTGAAAACAAATATAACTACAAATTTAAACAAAATTGTAGAAAAAATTGAAAAATTTTAACACTTAAAAAAATTATTGAAAATTTGATTAACTATATATTTACTCATTTTTGTTATTAGTATTGTGTAATTATAATCTCTTATACGATATATTAATATAATAAGTATTTGTCAATTAGAAAAATAATCTCATTGTTAGATAAATTATAATTTCTAAAGTATTATTGTTATTGATAATCATCTAAATTAATAGATTATGTTTAATTATTTTGAATGTATAATATAATATATTTATTGTTCATAAATATTATTTCAAATCTATATTATATCATATAAAATATTATCAATTGATAAATGATTACTAAACTAGTGCTAATACTGTATATGTTATTTTTCTTTTACATAAATATATAAAACAGTTATAAAATTATATATTTGAGTACAATTTTGTGATAATTTTTAAAATTGATATATCATTCATTCAAACATAACATCATTATTTTGTTTAAAAATATTTTATAAAACTAAAACAAACTAAGATAAGAGAATTACAATGAGATATAGCATTAAGTCATATGACAATTATTTATAGAAATATTTGCTTAAATTATATATTATATCATTTATTAAAGATTTGATTTGAATTGAATGCTATAAATCAAAACCTACTCATAATTCTCTCTCTCTCTCTCTCTCTCTCTCTCTCTCTCTCTCTCTCTCTCTCTCTCTCTCTCTCTCTCTCTCTCTCTCTCTCTCTCTCTCTCATATCTCTTTATGTTTATATAATTATTGAATAAATCATTTATTAATATTAATTTTATTATTTAATATAATATTTGAATAGAAAATGCCATATGATATATGGTGGTAGACTTATACTTATATAACTAATAATTATTATATATTTAATATATTTATATAATTTGAATGCTACATAAACCCACGCGCTATATATCTATGATTAATTTCTATGCGATTACGACCTGGACACTTTTGTTATTAGTTGACATCAATTTTATGTTTATATTATTATAATGTCTATATTTTCATATAATAATATATATAATTTATATAATGACAATATTCTAAATAAAGTGGTTATGTTATAAATACAGTATAGTACATACTTTATCATTAAAATACAAATGTAATAATTTATTAATTTAAAATTAAAAGGATTTTATTTTGTATTAGAATTAATATACAATAATTAATAATTTTATTTAATATTTAAAATTTCAAAATACCATTTTATGCTATAGTAATAATCATATTATAAATTATAATATAATAAAAGTTTAATTTAGTGGTAATATGGAGTTCAAGTGCGTTCACTACATCATTATATCAGTCATTGTCATCGATGTCATTGATATTTCATTTGCTTTATTCAGACATTTCATTCATCTATTTTTTAATAGTTTTGTTTACTTAAGTTGTTTTAATCAGACTTTACTTTTAAAAAATATCTTTGATATAAGATTTACTAAAATCTAGTTATACAGTGTTTTTTAATTACATTTTAACTGTTTTATCAATAAATATATATTTTAGGATGAATTGCATTTTTTGATGGTTAAAATAAAATATTATTTACAATATTACATTATTATTTATTGTGTTTTAAAACTAGTTTAAACAATTTAAATAATAAGTTTTTTAAAAATCAGTTGAAAAATTTTTGAGATTAATTTTATTATATATAATATTTGCTTTATTTAATAAAACAAGTGTGATTTGTGGCGTAAAAGATAATAACTAAAGTTTAGATATGACTTCAAATATTATGACATATTATAATCTTTATGCCAAATGATATTAAGTTAAACTATAATAAATGATACACTTATTGCAAAATATTACATATTGTGTGTGTGTGTGTGTGTGTGTGTGTGTGTGTGTGTGTGTGTGTGTGTGTGTGTAATATCAATATTAAAAGCTTATACAATATAATTTACCATTAATTACTTTATAAAAAATTTTATTTTTGTTAAAAAACAAGTTTTTAAATTCGAGAAATAACTAACCATAATATTTTAAGTTTTAGTAACACAATAACATAATATAGTATAATTTATATGATTTATTTTTTATGTATTATGAAGTAATTTTATCTGTCATTAATTAAATTGTGAATTAGATTTTATCTAAAACAAACATTATTATACTAAATACTAATAGTTATTATAAAATATAAAAATTAATAAAACACTGAATTTTTATTTTATAAATAGTTTATTACATAGTTTTCATATATTATGTTCTTTTGTTTTTCTTCTTTATGCAAAATATAAATTATACTAAATATTAATATATATTATAGTAATATATAAATTTAGTACAATAACTAACATACATAACATAATGTTAGATAAGTATGCTTTCTATTTAATAATTTTTAATAAAACCAGTAAAGTATTCATTAATAAAATGAACTTTTAGTATCAAAATTATTAAAATCCTTTTCGATAACTTAAATAAATATTGATTTTAATGAATGAATTCTTTTTTTTTAAATTACAACTTTTATAAATTTAGTTTTACTAAGATTAGTATTTTTTGTTTATTTTTGTTATAATTATTTTTTTCAAATATTATCTTTAAATTCTCTATTTTCTATGTTTACTGGGAATATAAAACTTAAAAATAATATAATAATTATATTTTCTATAAAGATTAGAGATATTTTATATGTGGAAACTTCCCTTATTATAAACAATACTCAAACATTATAAGATATAAAGTCATATTTCATTTACACATTTTCTATTATAAAATTCTAACATTCAATTAGATAAAAATAAAAAATATGTATTTATATAATAAATATGATTGATTAAAAATTTGTTGACATGTTTATAACACGTGCCTAATGGTCAAAGTTTAAATCATATATTTGATTATCTCAGGGAAACGTATTAGAAATATATATAACAACTTGTGATATGATTTATTAACTTAACTTTCAGTCATAAAAAACAATAAAATGTCTTATAAATTATAAGTTATAATTAGTAAATTAATTAAATGTATTGAATACAATGTTCAAATATCATTAATGTTGTAATATCCTTAATATTATAAATATATGGTTCAATTGATTCAATAAATAGGATCTTAATGTAAAATAAACAATAAATAAATAAAAATTATATTTTTGATTCTTGTGTAACATAAACTATTAATGCAATTATTCTAATAATATATTTCTATTGAAATACAATAATTATTTTAGAATAAATTTAGAATAAAATTATAAAAAAATTAAACATCTTGCTTTATTGTAAATAATATATAATACTGTATATATATATATATATATAAACATTTGCTTTTTATTCAATGCAAATAATAATGCTTTTTTATAGTATAATAAAGTGCCCATTCATTTGTATTGAAGTGCATTATAGCATAAAATAAAGTGCAGTACATTGACATAATCTGGTATATAAATTGTATGTCTTATTTGTTCAGTCAACTTATTTAATAAAACATTTAAAAAATACTAAATTTACTTATAACCTATTAATATAGATGTATATTTTTTTAATTCATTGTAATTTATGTGTTAATAGTATTATATCATATTTATCAAACATTGTCTAATATAATTATTTATAAAATAAAATTTTATTTTTTTTATTATTATGTATAAAAAATTTACTACGAATTTTTTAAGTAGAAATGATTTATTATTATTACAATAAAAAATGTTATGGAAATATATACTGTATTGGTTTGTAATGATTAATTTATTGATTGTTTGTTTGTGTGTGTGTGTGTGTGTGTGTGTGTGTGTGTGTGTGTGTGTGTGTGAATACAAAAATACCATTAAATAAAAAAATTAATTATCAATTAAGGTGTATTATTAAAAATTATTATTGATGATATATAGTTTTTAATTTATTATAAACAAGTTTTTATTGATTGATTAATCTTACAAAACATAGTTCCTATTATTGTTATTATTATTAAGATCTAATTATATGATAATAAACAATAAAATAGTGCAATACTTAAAGTTATTTCAACAATACAATGTTATTTTTTAATACAATTTTTTAATATAGTATTATAAGTATCTTAGATATTAAATTAGGTTTTAATAATATCGCCCATATTTGTTAAAAAGCACAAAAATTGATTATATATATACAGTATAAAGTATAATAAACACTTCAAAAATAAACAATATATTTTTTATACGATATATTTTATTATTGTCGTAATAATACAGTATATATATACAAAAATATTACAAAGATTATTTCATATTTATTAATTAAAAAATTTTTTAATTGTACATGACCATATTTTTTAATAATAATGTTATTATCATAAATTTTGTTATCTATTATATTAATTATAATAAAAACCTTTATTTCTGTTTTAACACAAAATGTTTTTTTTAAATAATAAATAATTATTATTAAGGAGTGATAATACAATAAAATTATATTATTATTATAACAATTTATATTTTAAATATTACAATAAATACAAATATATTAGTATATTTTATTTATTAATATTTTTACAAAATTTTCAACAACAAAAACTAAAATAAGAAAATATAGTTTTTACTTTTTTCTAAATTAATTACACTTACAAACTATATAGTACAGTATAAACAGTATATACTATATTTATGAGATATCTTATAGAATATTTATATTTTTTTAAAACGCTATATAGTGTATAGCGTAATTAAAAAGCATAAAAATATTATTTTGTATTTAACCAATATCTTTTTGTTTTAAATCTGAAAAACAAATACTATAAAAATAACATAATTTACTTTAACTTTATTTGGTACAAGAGATATATCTGATAATTTTATATAAATAAATAATACAATTTAATCAGTAATTTTGTTTGTATCTTATTTATATTTTTAAGTATCAAATTTACATTGAAGTAACTAAATGTGTTTTGAAATATAGTATTTAATAGAATATATATAATTAAAGAAATAAATTTAATAATGTTTTGTATAAAACTTGTTATATATATATATACCGTATATATAAATGAAATTAATTGTAGTAATATCTACTATATTAATTATATTAATATTTAAATAAAAAATGTTTAAATTATTTTAACTCTATAAAATAAAACTAGTTATTATATTATTAACTTTCTTTATATATTAATATTTTTTAAATATTTAAAATAAAAACAACATTATAATTATTGTTATATTTGTAATTACAATATTATAAAACATTTTTTTGTAAAGTTTTGTAATATACAGTATATATTATTATATACCACAAATTATTAATACAGATTTATTAACACGTTATATATAATACAGTATTTATTATTTTTGTAAAATTAACTGTTAGTTATCTGTATTAATCATAATTATTGCATTGGATAGCAATGTCGAGACCAAAAAATAACAGACAATATCAAAACTATTATACAATAAAATAAGTAAACTCTCTCTCTCTCTCTCTCTCTCTCTCTCTCTCTCTCTCTCTCTCACTCACTTACTCACTCACTCACTCACTCACTTACTCACTCACTCACTCACTCACTCACTCACTCACTCACTCACTCACTCACTCACTCACTCACTCACTCACTAAATCTATATACAATATGTCTATTTATTTATTTTTTGTTAGAAATTTTGTAAATTACTAAAACAAAAAATAACAAAAATATAGTTATTATTTACTCTATTCTCACATAAAATTTGTTTGAAATTATATATAATGTGCGAAATATTTAGTGAAAATTCTGTGAACCAAAGAGCCGGTTAAATGTGTGCTCAGATATAACGATAAATAAATGACTTTTAAAATATAAATTTACGAAAACATAAATTTTTTTAAATTTAATAAATCATTTCTTTGATTTATTTATCACTTTATTAAATCATTGATTTTGATGTTTAATGTGATAAATATGAATCCTTTTTATTATATAATCATTAAGTTGTTTATTATTAGTTAGCAATTATGACACCATTAGATACTATTATATTTATAAATTTTTTATCAAAAACAATATTAGTATTATTACTAAATTATTTTGTTATGAAAAATTTAATTGATTTTTCAATTGAATGAGTAATTGAATAAATTTATTATATAATAATATTTATATCAATATAAGTATTAATAATAATTAATGACAATTTATAGGAAATACTATTATATACTTTATATAATGTATTAAATAATAATATTATATAAAGACTTTAATCATTTTATCATTTAATTAGTAACACAAATGTACAACAAATACAATAAAATTTACTGTAAATTCAATAAAACTCATTCAAAATATTGTTGCGATTGAGTTGTTTTTAAGGACTTTCCAAACACAGGTATAGGTGTTGTTAGTTGAATGGATCAGTTGGACAGCGAGTGTCTGATATATATGAGTGAAATGGTTTGAGTATTGTATAAAAGATTAGTACAGTTTAGCCATTAGTTTATAAGTAAAGTATGTTTTATACTGTATGTGAAATACAGATAAGTATTGGTATTAAATGGTTAGCTATCGGTTACTTCAAAATAAGAGACAATTAGACAAATTGATCGATTGAATGGTGACATTAGTTTGAACTCAATGGCCGATCGTTATAGGAATGGATAGTTGATAGTTATAAATGTAATTAACATAACATATGAAATGCAAATAAAACTATAAAGCATTTCCAGACCAACTCCTTATCCAAATTATATATTAAATTCATGTAAGATATCAAATGACTTAGTTTGACAAAATAAATTCAACATTAATCATGAATGGTATCAAATCACTTAAAGAAATTATGATTTTTAATTAAAATTTAAACTTAATTTTTTTTATAAATATTTAAACAAATTTTTCTATGTGTTCCTGAAGAGATAAATATTTTATGCTAATCCTCTATATATTATTTTTAATGCTTTATCCAAATCTGAAGTTAAAATTTAAAATTTCGAAAATTTCTGACAGACGAACATAAAGAATTCAGGAGTTTGTGAATAGGTATCAATTAAAAGGTATATTAAAATATATAACAAAATTATAGCTAAAAATAATATAATAGATTTCCTCAACAATATATAAAACAAGTTTTTAACAGTCAATCAAACATATCTACAAAACAACGGTTTGGCTTTTGATTGAAGTAGAAAAAGGAAAGGAAGAAAAGTGATGGACTTTTATATTATTTTTTGTTTGTTTGTTGTTTACAATTAATCAATTCAAACAAATCCATGTCCTCGTAATATATTCACAAATTGTTTATAATAACAAATGTTCTCATACTATATGCCACAAAAAAAACATTATTATCTATTAAAAACAAATAGGCATAACAATTGACAATATCATGATTATACAGTAATATGTGAATAATAATAGGAAAAAATTAAGTCAAAAACACCTAAAAATATTATGATTATAATAAAAATAATAATAATTGTAGTAATCGTTAGTTGGCTGACTTGGTGTGCATTTTTGAGAAACAAATTACTATTTAATAAGTGCTCTAAAATAGTCTATTAAATTGTTTCAAATGAGCCATTAATGAGGTGTTGCGTGTCTTATATCAACCATACCATACAATACAAGACAATACCTCACAGTGTATATGCTATATATATATACAATATATACAGTATATAATATATATAACATTTTTTATATATCCCGAAAATTGCTATTAATAGTCAGGTTTTAGGAGTCAACAATATTAATATGAATATAATTGTATACCATTTTTTCAAAAGATCAAAAATTATAACTCATTAAAAACTAATTTAAAATCTATTGCAAACAGTATATTATGTAAGTATAAAAAAGGATAAATACAAATTAAGTACACATTAAAAATGATTTCAAACAAAATAATAAAAAAAACTTGTTTTTTAATATAGCATTTAAATAATTTTACAGTATTTATGATAATTGGGAACAGTTCCTAACTATGAATACAATTAGTTATTATTTATATTAATAATCACAATTTGATGTGTATAATCATACATTTCAATTGTATCAATTATTTATTTATTTGTGTGTGTGTTGTGTCTTATATCATACATTTATTATCTATATAATGCAAATTGTACTGTAAATAAAATATATTAACTATATATATACTCAGTTGAAATTAATTTAATATTTAACTAAAAAGTTTATTTAAATTAGAGACAAGGATGAGATCGGGGTCACCAACAACTACAACAAAATTATATTTTTAAAAAACCAAAACAAAAATTGTTTAGTTGAGTGATGGGACATGACATTATATATGTAAATTTGAAATTACTGTATTATAATTTAATAAGTAATGATAACAATAATCTTTAAGTTAAATAGCAGTAAATAAAAATAAAAATACCACAAAAAAATTATAATATTATTATAATTGTAAATATATTAATGTTTTATCTTTTTATTTTATTTTTTGCTTAATACGATATATGCAGTATAAATGTTGTTTAATGTAAGCTCCCCTTGATTTGTGAGAGCATTTTTAAGACCTTAATTACTTAATTAAATTAATTAAATTTTGTTTGAAACTAATTTTTACAAATTATAAATTAGTTATATACTATATATATATATATATATATATATATATATATATATATATACAGTATATTGTGTTATTGTTTCAAAAGTGTTCTTTGAATTTCATTAAATAAAACATTTTGTTTACAGTACTTATTACAGTACATATACATCAGTATTATGTTATAAAATATTCAGTTTATATTTGAATAATTGTCGTAATAATAGTCATTTTTTATATTAATATAATTTATGATTTTATGGTGCATTATATTAAATTTAAATTATAGATTTTTCAGTAGATAATTGAAACAAACATATTCGACGTTTGGGATAAAAAACAAAAAATACAAAATTATATATATATACAGTATATCATAATGATTGCTATAATTAAAAATTTTAATTTAGTTTTATGTTTTTTATTATTGTTTTCAATATTTTGCTATTAGAATTATTTTTGGTAAATTTGTATTAATTAATATTTTTACTACCAAATCATCAATTTATATCTTACACTTATTTGTGTTAAATACAAAAAATACTCTTTAATTGTATAAAATCCTTAAAATTTACTATTTTTATCTATTTTAGTAAATCAAAAATTCATTATATTTTATTTTTTGATTTATTATTTTACAGTATATTCAAAATGTTTTATATTTAAATGTAATTTTACTTTTCATTTATAATCAATCCGTAAATTTATATTTTCATTAATTTATTATATCAATTATCCTATTTTCCTCTAATCTATATATATATTAAATAATAATAAATACTTTAAAATAAAATAAGATTTTTTTAAACTATAGAAAATAAACTAAATTATTTTCCTATACTTTTGTTATAAATACATTATTTTAAATTTACTGATGTTTTATATTCAATAAAATTATAAAATTCTTATTATATTCATAAACAGTGATGCATTAAATTTTATGCAACAAATTATAGTTAAACTAATTATAATAAAATATTTTAATTTAATAATTTTAAATATAAATTTATGTGCAGTATTATATTGATTTTTGCTATATATGTATTATATACATTTATTTACGTATTAATGTAAATTGACTTAATCTAACATTAACTTTATAATTGACTGTTTGATATTTTGCAGTCAGAATATGTTTTTATTGATAAAATTGAAATGATATAAATTTATATATATAATAAATATATACACAATTTATATTTTTTGGTAAATCAACTTTTATTGAATTTTTTACAGATAATTATAAATTGAACTAGTTCCAATTATACCCACTGTATATCCCAACAATAAAAATTATTAATCTATACTATTATGCAATTTCAGTAAAAAGCAATATTTAATTTTGTTTTAATTATATAAAAAAATAAAAAGTTTTAAATAACTAAAATTTTGTAATAATTAAAAATATGTTATGGTTATTGTAGCGCGAGATTGCAATGAACTGATAATAGTGTATAAAAATTACAGGAAATTAAATGATAAGAAATAAAATTAACTCAAATAACATACTATATAACACTCTCTTTATAAAAACTTAAGTCAAATACAGTATATTGTATAATATTATATATAATTTTTGACATTTATTGTATATTTATTACATATTATTTTTAAAATATGTTATTTTGTTTTTTATTTTTAAAATTGATATTGTTTTATTTTTGTATATAACTATTTTGAAATATTAACTTAAATATAATTTTCATTTTTTAAATACAAAAAATATATTATATTTATAGTTTGTTTTGTAGTTTTTTCATACATCATAAATACACTGATAAAATTCAATGCTATTTAGATTAATTAAACAATTTATCTTTCGATTAGTTTGATTAGTAAATATTTTTTACAACTTATTTAGAAAAAATATTAAAACAACTTTGTTTTCAATTTATTTTTATTTGTGGCAAAATAACAAGTAATATACAATATGTATTATAACTTATGTAAAGTAAAGTTATATGATATACAACTACACACACAAACACACACACACACACACAAATTTATCTATAATTAAAAATACATTGAATAAAAATAAATACGGTAGTTAATTTTTTATACACTATATAATTTATTATGTTTTGTGTCAATATGTATTTCAATTGACAACATGATGATAAAAACAAGTGGTGTAATAAATTATATATATTTTTAATAACATCATGTTTTATGAAATTTCTACAATTATGTTATTTTTTATTTTAGTAAATGTATTGTTTGAGTTGTTGCTTATGGTATATTACTGTAGGTGCAGCCTATCTAAACTGATTTTGGTTATTTGTTTAGCTAATAGTGATATTTGTTTTTAGATCAATGATTATTTGAAACCAATACTTAAGCTATAACTGATTCAACACACACACACACACAAACACACACACAAACACACACACATACAAATCATATCAATAGATTATACATTTATGCCATATTTACTAATTTATTATTATTATTATGAATATATTCAAACATATAATAAATAATTTGTTATTAATTTATTATTATTTATTTTTTTGCTGTGTCTGTAACAGTATGTGTTTGTGAATACAGTTGTGTTGTTATTTGCAGTAAAAACTTTTGGTTCAATTCATAATAAATAAATGATTTTTTGTTTGTTTGTTATTTATTTATTAATATTAATTAAGTGCAGCTAATACTTAGTTATATAAATTTATATTATTCATGCATACAATTCATAAGTTAAGCTAATATACTATTGTAATATTACTAAACTTTAGACTAACTCGACAATAATATATACATACAGTATTTCATAGCAATAATACAGATACCAATATATTATACTTGTTTTATACAACAAATAGAAACAACAAAAACAACAGCAAAAAAGTTAAACTTTTTTTTTTAAAAAAACTTTGTTACTACAGTAATACTAAAAACACATTTAATAGCATAACTACAGTATAGCAAAAAAAATAACATTCATCAATAATGCAAATAAGTTTTAATCTAAATTTGCATCAAATGAAACAAACAAAACACAACACAACGCATACATTTATATACACTAATATACAGAGAAACTAAAGCAAACAAACTATAAATATAATTTACAATTGTCTGTCTGTAAGTAGTGTTGTTCACATAAGTTTGTTTAGTTATGTGTTTATATACTGTATATAACTTATATTTTTATATTACTACTGATTGTAATACACAGTGGAAATTAATTTTCGTTATATTGGTAGCAGTTTTTTGTCAATCGACTGTTTGCTTAATACAGTATAACATAGCATTAATAAATATATTTCTCTCTTTCTCTTTGAATGCTGTTTTAATGTATTGAAACCTTATTTTTAGATTTTTATATTATAATGATATTTAACTTAGTTTTAAAAAAATTATAAAAAAAATTCATTACTAAAACTATTATTATATGGCTTTCATGAGTTCATTTGCTTTCTCTCTAATGATTTTTGTGTGCAAAAAGAATATTATGGTTATAATCATAACAATAATAATAACATTTACTATAAACCAGTATATAATATGATAATCAATTTATTATTTGAACACTTTTATGGTTTTATGTTTTTCAAAAAAAAACTGAATCTTATATATATATATATAGTATATTAAATAATAAATTTATATTATAAAATTACTTTTTTTTCATTTTACAATACAATATGATAATAATAAGGGTTGACTTTAATTTGATATTTTTGAGAAAAAGGTTTTTTTTTATTTTGTAATAAAACATAGTTATTATGTAATAATTTAATGGTTTTTTCTTTAGTGAATCGGCACTTAATAACTTAAATATGCAAAAAATTTTATGAGTATTTTTTACATTGATGGGATTACAATTGATATGTCAATAACTAATAAATATATTATATTATTAATTACAAAAATAGATAAATATTTTTTTACAAGTAAAAATTTATGCCAATTAATAAAAACAAGTTGTTTTGAATGTTAAATATTTTAAAATGTCATTAATTATCACAATTATTTATTATATAAGTTATTTGTCACTAACACTATACATACTCTACAATATATCATAGTTTATTACACATCACATTTAAATACAATTAAAATATTTTTAATTTATTTAAAAACTATTTTATAATTTATTATTTTGTTTACATAAAATTTTATATTCAATTTATTTATTTTATTATTTTCGTTTTTATCAGGATCTAATTAAAAGCAAAATAACAAATTTTATTATTTAAATTTAAATTTTAAATCATATACTGTATTATTATCCTATCAAACGCATAAAAACAAACTTATTTTTGTAATAATAACTCATTATATAAATTAATTTTTTTATTACTATAACTCTACAATTATTAATATTTATGTAAATTACATCATTACCATCAAAATAATTATTGTGTAGGTTTAATGTTATGTCTATGATAAAAATTATATAATATTATATAATATCAATAATAAATTATATAATAATTTGCACTCTCCTAATATAGTAATTTATATTTTTGTCTTCTCTTTTTTCCCATCAACACAACTACATTATACTATTAATATATATATATATATATATATAATTGAATAGACAAAAATATTTTGAGGAAAATTTAAAAAAACACTATTTTTCTGTCAAAAAAACATTTTATTTTTAAAAAAATGCATATAAATTCTTCAGGAAATTATTTTGTTTTACAAAATAAAAATTGTTTGAAATACTTTTTTAATATGATTATATCATACTGTACAATATACTGTATATTTATATTATATATATTATTATAATAAATTCATCAGTATATATATGTATCACATATTAATCACTGGTTTTTATAGGAAATTCTTGATTGAAAATAATAACAACACAAACATTGTTTTCCTGAAATACAACAAATTAAAGGAAATTCCAAGACATTAGCCTCTCATTTAAATATTGGTTTCGTACTGTATATACATTTATAATACTATATATGTATAAATTTATTAATAAATTTATAGTATAAATCAATATATACACTACAAAAATTAAATTGTCGTACAAGTTTGATATGTGAAAGATATCAATAAAATTATATTTAATAATATTGATTAAATAGTATTTTCTTTTAATAACATATTTTATTTATGTATATTTATACTGTATATGTGAACCACAAATAAATCAATACAAATATATTTGTCAATTATTTTGACACACCAAACACACACACACACACACACACACACACACACACACACACACACACACACACACACACACACACACACACATCAAACAGACACACATACCCGAGTATATATATAGTATACACATATAATTTAACCAATAGTCATACAATCAATAGCTATTCCGAAATTGAATTGATTTTAAACCCATAAATGATATAATCGCTACTTGTCTATGAAGGGCCATATATATCAATATTTATAGCTATTTTGATAGCCATTAATTAGATAGAGAAAGAAAAATCTATTAACAAATTGAAATGATAAGACTGTATGAGTGGGCACTTAAATACAAAAAAGGTATAACCACTTTGAACGAGTAGTATTTGATCTCCTGATGAAACGTGATATGCCAGTCAATATTAATTGGCCGGGTATTAAATGTGTTACAGTTTTATTAGTGTTTTAACAAAAATAAGCTTAATTAAAAAAATAAAATATAAAATAACACATTTGGTTCACCAACCAAAAGGGTAATGTATATCCATATCATAATTTAGAGTGTATATAATATATATATATATATATATATATATATATATATATATATATATATATATATATATGTGTGTGTGTGTGTGTGTGTGTGTCTGTGTGTGTGTGTGTGTGTGTGTGTGTTTGTATTATTAGTTCAAAGTGTTTGTTGTTATTATTATAGTATTATTGATGATTTGTTATTTTTAGAGTCCGGGAATTTTGCAAAAATAGTCACATTATAGCTATAATACTGTAAATATATTTATTTTTTCTGTGCAATTCTTATTATATTAAAAAGATTTACTTTTTAAAAAAACTGAGATCCAAAAAAATAACTAATACTAAACTTTAAGCAATTATATAAGAAAATAAATTACTCTTTTTATATTATAGTAATGATTGTGGCACAGGGAGGTATGTGTTAGTATTGTATGTTTGTATGGAAAATTTGATACGAGGAAAGGCAAAGTTTATGATTATATATAAAATAAAAGTTTTCTCAAAAATTAATTGATGAGTTTTCATAAAAATAAAAATTGATTAAAATAGATAAGACATGTCGAGACATACAAAACATCACAAAATATTTACTAATGAAAATTGATTAAAATTAATAATTTTTTTGTTGTTGTCGTTAGCTATTACTAGTTATGTAAACATTTAGTATCTCTACACTACCATCACTGCCACCATCAGCACCACTATCATCATCATTATTCCTGTCCCCTGACTATCCCTCAAAATTTTTGTTGGCTGTAAATCAATAAACATCATCATAAAGCATATCTCTGTTGGGTTTATGTTGGAGAAGCACTTCTCTCTTTCCTAATATATGTAATGTTATGCTATTAGRGAGAGAGAGAGAGAGAGAGAGAGAGAGAGAGAGAGAGAGAGAGAGAGAGAGCATCATTGGCAGTGATGTACACTTTATTTGTTTATTTTAGTGTTTTTTATTTGAAAGAAAAAACATATATTGTATATAAAAATAATTATTATATAAATAAATTGATTGCAAAGTCTTTAACCATTGAGTGAGAGAGAAAACTGTAGTTTTTTGAAAGATAAACACAGAAAGTAATGCAATGTCTAAAAATATATAACAAATTTTTTCCAATCCCTATGTAAATACATATTTATTTTTTATAAAAAATAATTCAATACCAAAACCAACCCTAATATCGGGATTTTAATAATAAAGTTTATAGAGTCTACTCATTGCATGTTAGGCTCGGGTATTATTATTGAACAAAGAGCTGTCTGTAATATCAAATACCAGTGCTCTGTATATACTTATGATATACACAGAAGTACTGTATATTTCTTTCAGTTGATGTTGTATTAGTAGAGTTTTGTATGGAGAGTCAGTTTCCCAGTTGTTGTCAAACTCCAGTTCCCATTTGATTGTTATTTATACGAACCGAGTAGTAGTGGTAAAGAAAAATATTATATATATATTAGACAAGTAGTAGTCGTATAGTGTATGAGTAATACAGTATAGAAGTGTATGAGTTATTCGGTGTATACGTGAGTCAAACCTCTAATGTAAGCAATGAATTGATTTTTTCAATAATTTTTATTCATTTATTAGTTTAGAAGTTTTTTCTCTAAAATTAAAGTCTATTTTTATTGAAGTATATTTGAAAAATAATTATCGTTGTGTTTGTATGTGTTTTTAGACAGACATTCATTGATAATAAATAAAAAGTTGTGTCAAACAAAAGCCGGGACTACTAGAAACCCGACTATCCTTTTATATACGGTATGTATTGACAGTACTATATATATTGTATAAATAAATGTCATTTACTGTAGAAAGTGTCAAATTGTTTGATTCATTGATTGAATGATTAGTTAATGTGTAGACCCTATCCAAACAAATCAATTTAAACCCGATTTAAACGGGACGTATAGAGTACCGAAAGTGTATCGGGTTTAGCGCATAGATCCCGTTGTTTGGATTTTCAAGTCCTGGTTTCATATCAGCTGTTTTGTTGGTGAATGTGAGGTCGGTTTAGATCAATAGTAGGGTATGTAATGTCTATACTGTATGTGTGTATTGTATTGTATGGTTGCGTGCATTGGCTGGAGAGCCGTTGCCTTCCCTTTAATATCTCATATGTGTTTACAAGCGTCGCGTGTTATCTGTAAAGCGCATGCGTGTTACCTACCAGTTCCCGATGGTAGTTGACTATATACTACGTGCCTACCAGTGCTACACTAGACTAGAACCCTGAGTTAACAGCTGATGCAATGGTTGATTCATTTAATGTAGTCATCCCTGTAGTACAGGTATACTACACATACCCACCCTCCCCACCAATGACTGTATCGATGCTTATGGTGTGACACTACAGTGTATGCCTTCCAATAGGAAAGTTGTGTTATGTTGGGCTGTACTGAAACACACCATAGACTGTTAGACTGTATAATAAAGTGTAGAGTTTTTGTTAAAAGTAATTGTAAATTGCATTTGAAGGACAACTAATAAAGTGATGCATTAGTTATATACCCCATAGTCTCGGGTTTTTGTAATACAACACTATTTTTGTTAAAACAGATATAAAGTGTCGACTCTTTTATAATAATAATAATAATAATTGAATTAATTTACTAATAATAATATCAGTTATAATATTAAATAATAATAATAAAAGATTTTTTCTGGTAATCAATCGATTTGATTGATAATAAAGTGTGTAATGTATGCAATAGATTCAGAAGTGGGTCTCAATTCGTATCTCAACAACAAATCGGTGCAAACTATGGCCAAAAACGGCGCAAAGCAGCCACTGGTGGATAACAACAACCGCAAGAAGTCTTCACAAACAGTGCGCTACAGATCTCAGTCCGTTGAATACGACGGCGGCGTCTTTGACATCGATATGGACATCGATGACGGAAACGCTTTCGACTCGATCTCCTACTCCGATGATGACGAGGAAGAATCGCTGGCCATTAGGTCTACAAACAGTGATTATCATAGTTATGGTAACGGCAGAGCCGTGTCCGCACCCAACGCACAAAAGATAAAAAACGCACAGAAAAACAATGGCCATCATATGGCCTACTCGTTGCCCATTCAGATACAGGTGCCAAAGTGGAGGACCTTTTATAACAACCAAAACATCGATGAAGAAGAAGTGAGTTTTGACTAATCATTCAGAGCTGACATTTGTGTCATTTTTTTGTTATTATTATTATTATTAATATAACTATTATCTGATATTTTTGTCATAATTATACTCTTTTTGTTGTTGTTTTAAACATTGCTTTTTGTTGTGTTGTTTTGCTTTTAAAACATGAAATGTTTGCACTTTTTTTTAATCTATAATTTTAATTATTATTATTTATTTATTAAGAGTTAGGTTAAGATTGTTATAAAATATTTCATTTTAATAATATATATGAATCCTATTGCTGTGGTTTTGGTTTTTATTTTGTTTTTCTTGTGTATCTTTATAATTGCTTATTAGTTGTTAATTAATAATAATAACATTTAATTAAATATCAAATAACATTTTTATGTTTAATTAAATTTTTAATATTATTTATAATTAATATTAAGAGTATTGCATTTTAAAAATGAAAATACATTAATGATATTTAATTCAATTGCTTAATACATTGCTTATAGATTTCTCTTAATATAACAAATTTATTATTTAACTAAATTATGCTAAATGACAATATATATGAAACTATATTAATGAATGGCCACATCATCATCAATATAGGTGCCAATGAATGCCGACGGAGAAGCGATTGCCGAAAGCATTAAAAAATTGGCTAAAAGTGTCCGAAACGAGTCGGACATATTTGGTGACCGACCGCGACGTCGCCTTAATACCGGAGATCTGATTAAGTCTCGTCCCATTTGATTAAAGTTTCGCTGAATTTGATCCCATTTGATGTTAATAGTATATGTGTGTGTTTTGTTGAATTGGCACCACTTAAATGATATATACATAAAAATATATTGGCTTTCAAGCCCTTTCCATCCATTAAGTGATTATTAATATAAGACATAGTAATTCAAACTATTAATAATATTATATTGACGTATAAATAAATATATATATATTTCTTTTTTTTAAAGTTAATGTCTATATAACGATTACAAATATAATTGTCTTATTAATATTAAACATTATTATATAATAATAACACGTGATAACATGTTACAAATATTAAAAACAAAAAAAAGTATAAAAACAAAAAATAATATACAAAAAAATATTATGAAAGAATCAATTATTATTATTACTACAATTATTGATGTTATTATATTATATTTCATTTCAATTGAAATAAAAAGTAAATAAAAATTTATGATTTATTATCATATAAGATATATATCATATATATATATATATTTACAATATTTATTTATTTACAATTTATTAATATACTTAGCTTTGTTGGCCTATAGTTGGCATAGTTTATGCAAATGAGTGATGACTTGAAAACAGGTGGCTGTTCTGGGAAACGGGATGAATGTCTGTGTAATAATGATAGTAATGTATGGGTGTATCTGCGAAATATTCAACAATGGATATAAATTTGTCCTCAAAGACATCTGATATGTGTTTGAAAGCAATTGCTTTTAAGACAGATGACTAAGAGAACGAATTACTACCACATTATTGATAATATCGTCTCATTGGACATCAATATACATATATGATTGCCAATAGCTGTCTATGAGAAACAAGAAAAAGGTTATTCATTTTTTACAAAAAAAATAAAAGTTATTTTTAGATATTATAAATGTTTGATGATCATCGTTATATATATATATATATATATATACCCGTCATAATTATATTTAACTGTATAAACACAGTGTCATTAGTTTGTAAAACCATCTCTCAATGATTGTTGTGGCAAATGATTATATCAAAAGCGAAAAACAATTGTTATTTTTATTGTCATTCATTAATATATATATTTATACTAAGTATATATATATAACAATTGAATGAGTGAATGAAAATGAATTAAAAAAGTTTAAGTTCTAACCTAATATACAAAATATAACATAACTATCACTTAACTGTTAAACTTTAATTACAACTACTTGTGATTGAAGTGACAAATAGAGATTCACTTGTTTTAACAAAGACGTGGACTTTATGTACGGTTTTTAAGCTATTTTATGTGAGATCTGATACAAACTTATAAAGTTTTCTCTTTATTTGTTGATCTAACTGTTCCCTCCAATTGTCTCAAATTACTAAATTTGAATCTCTCTATAGAATATGCAATTGATAGCTAATATATCTGATATATAATTGAATTGAATGAGCTATTGAATAGGTAATGATAAATAATATACATCTTTGTCTTTATTTAAAATTTTATGTATAATTTGATAATCAGTGATACAGTAGTATTAATTTCCTGCCGAACAAAACACCCGGTGCTTCAAAAATAGATGTAAAACAACAATAATACAAGAGTACTAATAAAAATAATATTGTACTTTAATAATCATTACTATAACTTTAATTTATATATGAAATACAATACATAATACCGTATAGTAGAGTACAGTACATGATAGCAATTACCATCCAATATAATAGTGAACAATACATCTACAATATGTCTCAAATAACACATCGAAATGTCAAAAATCATTTACTACTAGTTTTTTAATGTATTTTTGTCATTAATGTTATTATTTTTGTTGAATTTCTCGCAATAGCCATCAACTGATCCACTCTTTCTCTCCTCTCTTTCTATGTTTACATTTGTGGTCACAAGACATGGATAGGTCTGGTATGCGTTTAATGGACATCTGTTTTTGAACACAACAGGTGCTAATGACAGTGGGCTTAAAACACTCTCATCTCATAATATATTTGATGACTTATATTACTTTATATAAGTTTTTATGTAAAGCAAACCAAAATACATACAGTATTTACATATTTTATTCCGTAAGAGTTGAATAAAAAAATCAAATATTCAAATGATTTAACAAATTTAATTTCGGATAATTATAATATATTAGCATTTACATTTTTTATATTTCAAATCAAAAATTGATTATTATTATTATAAATTAAAATCTATATAAACATGTCTTCAAAAGTAATGCTTTATTGATACAATAAACTTAAAAATAGACAATAAAATGAAACCAATTTTACTTTAAGTTGAAAACAATGAATGTAAAACATTTTATCGTATTACTAGTAAATTACTGTATATACAGTACAATATAAAAAATATTTGCTTTTATACAATCACTTGGAATAATGTTTTAAATTTTGTATTTTTTTGCAAATTTTAATTTTAGTTTACTTTTAAGTGCAAAGTAGTAGGAATAATGTCATCTTAATAAATGTTAAATATGCAAAAAATTGATTTTTGGAAAAATAAGTATTTTACTTATTTTTTATACATTAAATAGTATTTTATTACATATTTTGATTTTGAAAATATCTTTTATCATCAGAAAGCTTTAGTCATATCATATGTAATACTATGCCATCAAATAAAATAACATTTTATCTACACTTTGCTTCACTTCTTAAATATATAGTGTCTTATATTTATACTTATTATTTGAACAACACTTTAGATACTGTATATAATATAACTCATTGTAAACTACAGTACTCTCCTAACCACAGAACTCGTCTATTTTTAATTATCAATAATTATTTTAGCTATACTTTCAATATATTAAATATAATATTAAACTTTGATTCTTTGTTTATTTTAATTAGATTTAATAACTAATGATTTATGTTTTTAATAATATATTGAATTTAATTATTTTTTATAATGAGATATTAAATTTTTAACGATTGGTTTATTCTTTTATTTGTAAAAATATTTTTTTTCTTTTATATACTATTATAGTGTTAGTCTTTATAGTCGTCTCTGATTTCATTATAGGTATCGATTTTAGTCTTAAAGCTTTCAGTCCATGAAATAAAGTCCTCATGAGTTCGGGTCACCAAAAATGCCGGATCTGTCACCACATTAGGTCCAACTCTCACGTGTCCGTGTTTTACATATTTTACTATAGATTTAATTAAAAAAATTAATCAATTAATATACCATTGAATAAATGTATTGAAAAAGTTGATTACCGGCCGTAGATAGCGGTCCCGAAAACATTGCCGATTGAATCATATATACCGCAAGTCTTCGGCGACAAAATGACTTGACATTTACTGAATTACATTTCTTAAGACGTTTTGTTTTGATTAAACCGTTTGAATACAACTTTTCAATCAATTGTTGGGAACACCCGTTACGGAAGGTGTCGTCCGGTGAGAGCCGGGATATGCGGTCACATAACTGCCAGATCTCATGACATAACTTGTTATACCTGTCAATAGGTGTCATCAAATCAATCAATATATCATATTATCATCAAATATGACCACAAATGGTATAATAATGACAATAATAGTTATAATACTTAGTATAGTCCTGTCTATTGATGTGATATTTTCTCATAATAGCCGTCTCTTTCACTGAATTTGTCGACCAATTGATGAAATCTACTTTCTTTAACAGTTTCCTCTCGTGATATCGCAATTTGCGGACCATTTTAATCAAATAAGTTATTACACAAATTGAAAATAATTTAACAATAACTAAAAAACAAATTAAAAACTAATTAAAAACTAATTGTTAAAAAACAATAATAAATATATTTAAATCTAAAGACATGTGTTTTGATCAGACATTCAGTGATTTTCTAAATTATTATACAAATATTTTTTGGGGATTTATCCCGATATTGACCTCTCAATTGATTTAAAATACTAAAAAAAAAAATAAATTGTTATTTTATAAAATTACTTAAAACTTAAAAGTTGATAAAATTTTGATAATAATAATAAATTTTAATTTTATTAAATTAGTTATTTCGATGATAACTATTGAGAGTTAGACAATACCCTAAACTATTGGGGAAATTGTCATCAAATATAGTGAACTGTAAATACAAATACAGGCAAAACTAGTGAATTACATGTATTTGTTTTTAGTGGAAAATACGTTCAAATTTATTGATTAATATAATAATTATTGTAAAACATTTGCATTGTATATATGTTTGGACTGAAATATCCCCAAAAACGTTAATACAATAATATGTATTAAAGTTTGTCGATTTATGGAGAGTTAACATATAAGTGCTAAAGTAAACAATAAGTACAGATTAGATGACAAATATGCATACATTGAAAATAAAATGTTTTACAAACAATCAAAAAATACATAAATGGGATTTATATAGATTAATTATGTTAAATATTATAAATTAATAGAAAAATAAATATATGTTATAATACTACTAATAGTATGTATGTATGTATTTGACTATAGATGCAAATCAGGGCAAAACATATAATAATAATATAAATATATTTACTGTACTTTAAGAGTACAGACACAACACTAGTGTTGAAAACATTAAACACTAGTATTGCAGTAGTATTGCAGTGAAAGCAATGAAATAGAGTTTATATTGTATTTCTAGTGTATATAAAGTCAGACATCTTTACGTTTTTAAGCACTCATTATATTATGTAATAAATAAGTGATAAACAGTTTGACAACACTTTTGACAACATTATTGACAGCACTCGTAGACACCACTCGTAGACACCACTCGTAGACACCACTCGTAGACACCACTCGTAGACACCACTCGTAGACACCACTGATAGTACAGACAACTCGTGTAGTGATTGCAACAAATGAACCGATTTTTGGTCATTTAGACAGTCATTAACACAATGGACGAGTTGATCAAAGTGGTGAAGACCGGCAATAAAAACGACATTTCCGTTAAAATCCAACAATTTCTTAATCAGGTATTTTGTTGTTGATATCCATTTAAGGATCAACTAATGGTGATAATGGCGTCTCTAATATAATGTTATCATTTTTGCGTTTGGCATAGTATGGCAAATTGTTTACCATTGATGACACTATTCAACACAAGAAACAGCTGACGGAATGTCTGTTTCGTTTGCTTCGAGACCCCGAATACGTTGAACTGCATTCACACTGTCTGGAAGTGATGCGTATACTGACCAGAGATAAGCAACATTGCGGCGATCTGTTCAGTGCCGACCGTATTGAGACTATGCTTCACTTAGCGATGTTGGTCGGCGAAGAAGAAGCATTTATGACATTACAAAATACACGGTTTGATACAAGAGTTGTTGTCGAGGCCCAGATGTGTCTCTGCAATCTTATCTACAACTGTTCCACAATACAGAAGCTCTGTGCCAACAATTCCTGTATTGAAGGCATTATGTTGAGACTCCGTATGCATCCCGATCCTCAACTACCGCAAGACGTATGTATTTATTGTTATCATAATTTATATTGAATTTGTTTTACTTGAATACATTATGTCATTATCTTATATATCCATTGATGACCTAATCATCTAATCTTTTGTTTATTATTTTTAAAAACACTAAAGTATTTTTTATTTTGAAAAATATCTTTAAAAATACATTATCCTAATATAATACCCGTATTTTCAGTTAAATGGTATAACTAATATCATACTACTATTTGAACTTTAATATAAAGTAATATAATTTTATTTATTTATTGATTTGAAAAAATGCAATTACTGTATAAATATTTGATATAAAATTAAATTTTAAATGTTAAAGTTTTTTTGTTTTAAGAAGATTGAAAAACATATAGTTGTATATAAAAAGAGAATATTATAGCAGAATATTCTTTACAAAAAAAACTTAATATATTGACTTAAAAGGCACTGAAATTTTTACGAATTCAGTAAAACGTTAATAATTTGTTTTTTAAGAATTTTGTAAACTTTTTTATATATAAAACATTTTTTATTTATATCTATTGAATTATAAATTAAAGTGAGAATATGTCAACACTTTTTTCTAAAAGCATTTTTTATTATTGATAATAATAATAATAATATTGAAGTTTAAAATATTTGTAAAACATTTAATAATTTTTTTTCATTCGGAAATTAAATTATTGAACTTAATTTGCAATTTAATTATTTTATTTGCTATATTGATTGGCGGCACCTGTAGGTCAAGTATTATGACATGCGAATGCTGTTCCTCATCTCTGCCCTTTGCGCCGAAGTTAGACCAAGAATTCGTGACGATTATCACGGACTCATATACCTAATGGAAACCATTGATCTCATACTAAAGAATAACAGTGAAAGTCAGGCACAGGTGCCCAATAAAAACAAACGGCGCTCCAAAGGGTCGCGAAGAGGCAAAAAAGGTGCACCAAATGACACCACCGAAGATGAGTGTCTTGTGGCGTACTATCTCGACAATTGGGAGGTCGACTTTGCCAATGAAGTACTTAAATCGTTATTTAATTTGACAATTAATATCGATAAAAATCATTTGGATGAGGTTTGTATTTATCACACATTTTAAAGTTTATAGATATTTATTGTATTTATAAATGTTTTATATAAAAAAATATATATATATATTAATCCATGAATAAATTATTGCAGTAATTTGTATTTTATGATTGTATTAATTAAAAAATTAATAAAATTTTGTGTCCAACAGATAGAAGAGGCACACTTCTTAAGGCTGGTATCTATTCTTCACGATCTACTTCTTTGTGACACCAAATCCAAAGATAAAAAGGAGGACTTACAGAGTCATACCGTTAATCTGTTGACCTCAATGCCGGCCAACAGTTTTGAAGAGCTTTTGTCGCCGATCACCGAAATGGGTCGACCAGATAATCCCGATCACGAATACGACGAAATGAATATGGAAGTGATCGCCGTTTTGGTACAATTTCTGTCTAAACGACTCGATAATGTAATGACTCGTTATTTAACGTATTTTTTATGATAATATCTTTTGGTTTATTATTATTTATATTTTCTATTGACTACTTCTATAGCATACCGTACAGAATAGTCGCGAACGTTTGGCTCCAATACTTACGTGTTTGAGTGAAGCCTCGAGAGCTAATCCAACCATCAGAAAGTATTTACGTTCGAAAGTATTGCCGCCACTAAAGGATGCGCGCGAACGACCCGAAGAAGGCACTACACTTCGCAATCGATTGGTCCGTCTTATGACGTCTCCGCACACCGAAGTCAAAGAATTAGTCGCCGATTTTCTCTTTGTTTTGTGCAAAGAAAATGTGTGCAGACTTATCAAATATACAGGTTATGGTAACGCTGCAGGACTTCTAGCCAATCGCGGACTAATGCTCGGCGGATGCGGTAATTCAGGCAACTATTCTTCCGAATCCGAGGAAAGTGATACCGAAGAGTACGCACAGATGAAAGACAAGTGAGCTCTAGACAAGTGATTAATGTTTTATATTTGAAAAATAATGTTTGTTTTGTTTGATTTATTGCAGAATAAATCCAGTGACGGGTTGTTATGAAGAGCCAAAGCCGGACCCAATGGCCGGAATGACAACCGAACAGAAAGAATACGAAGCGATTCGTTTGGTTGAAATGATCGATAAGTTAGCAAAGTATGACATTTGTTATTACATTTTTTGTCTACTTTTATACAGTGCTATGATTTTTTATATATCAATATCATAGAAATAAATGGTTTCCTAAACAAACACATTAAAAGTTAGTTTTTATGTGTTTGACTAACAGTTTGTTTTAATATTGAAATCGATGCTTCAATTTATTATAACTGTACTTTTCTGTGAATTAAATTGTGTTTTATTATTATTTTATTTTATATATATTGTATTACAGGACAGGAGTTGTAAAGCCTTGTCGTGTTGGCGACGATGGAAAGCCTCATCCTGTGGAACACATACTAGAGTTGCAGCAAATGGCAGCTGAATGTAAACGTAAAGATTCAAAAAGTGATGATTAAAATACAGAATTTGTGATTGAAGTCTAAAAAAGACATTTTTATGTATCAAAAGAAAAATGTTTTTATTAAATGTCAAACTTAAACATCAAATTCATCTCCAAAATTGATTATAATATTATTAACACATATTTTAGATTAACTTAAGCTTTTGTGCTATAATTTACATTCTAAAACAACGATAACTATTTTTATTTACAATATATTATTATAGTTATCATTATTATTGACTACAAATTGTAATTTTTTCCCAAAGTAAATGAACCCTATATTTAATGTTATTGTAATTTAATTATGAATATCATTGGTATAAAGCAAATATTGATATCAATTATTAAAATACCGGTCTATCTTTAGAAATATATATACAGTATTAAACAAAATATGCATTCATTTTGTTATTTTAATTATATAAATAAATTTACTTTTAACATATTTTTGTTATCCTTAAATCTACAATTTATATTTTGTTGCAAATTTTACAAAAAAAATAATTATGAAAATTAAAAATTTCTTATTTTAGTAATTTTTTTATTTAATTTCTATTTTAAATATAATTATTGCAATGATTGATATTCTAGTCTAAAAATGTTTCTATACATTTATAAATACACAAACAAACACACAATTATTATAAATTTTATCTAAACTTTATAATATTTATTGACAAAAATAACTGACACTTATTATGTGACAACAAAATAAAATCCAATAGCTTTTATTGAAACGAATTATGTAATGATATTGTCATTTAAATATTCAAACCAATGCTTATGTATAATGTTTGTATTGATATTATTATTATTACAATATTTGAATATTGATTTTTGTAAGTTAATAATATTGTTATGTTTTATGATAAAAATTACATATAATAATAAAATTGAGCCAAACTTAAGCCAAAATAATTAACTATATCTTATTTTTATGACTATAGTTAGTAAATTGCAAATAATTATTAATTGCAATTGAGTTGCAAATTATCAAGTTTTATAGTATATTTGTAATCTATTACATCAATTAAACCACATTACAATTTGCATATTATTATAGTTTACTAATCATATATTATAAATCTTATAAAGATGTATTACCGTATTTATTTATATTTTATTTTCTAGTAATGAATTTATCAATTGATTTGTTATTTATTAATAATTATATCATATAATTATTATACTAATTCTGTGTTTTATTTATAATTATTAAGTTATAGAGTAAATTAGACTTTATTAAAATACATTATATATTTAAAAATAATTAATACAATTGTTAGTAAATACATTATTTTATATTATTATTTAATATAATTACATGCATTCAGGTCTTCCGGCATCTTTGGGATAATTGCAAACCTGTCTTTGGATGTCCCATACAGTGCCGGCACCGCATTGTTTTTCATGAGGTTGTCCATCAAAACACCAAATGTATTTATTGCAATCAGTTGGATGCGGATATAATTTTCCTGGTATACTGCAATCTATAGGATCTGGAGTTTTACGTGTAGTTGGTATGGGTGGTGATTGACTAGTGACGGGAGGTATCTCTGTGGGATCAGGACTGGGATCAACACCATCGTCAAAGGTGGCAAATATTTTGCTAAACTCGTGATCCTGTTGGGCAATACTGGAACATCCCGGTCCTACTGCTTTTCCCGGACAACCCCTATCTCTGTTGATAGACCAGTATGATAAGTGTCCAATCTTTTTCTGTTTAGCCCACTCTACCAATTGTTTTGCGTGATTTATTTCAAATATCTTACCATTGAAATTGCGGCCTAACATAGGAGTCACGCCTAACATGGAATACAACTCTTGATCGCTCTTTTGCGGCCAAATTTGTTTCATCTGTTTATGTGTGGCCTCAGCGGCGGCAATGACTGCATCGCCCCACGAGGCACGGGAGCTACCGAACTCCATTGTCATTGGATTAACAATGTCAACGTTGACTCCATGTTTGTCGGCGTTTTTCAACAGATTAAAACCCAATTCATTGGTCACTCCATAGTCATCTGACTGAACCATAAGTGTAAAGCTAACAGTGATTAATGCATTTTCTTGTTGTAATTGAGCCAATGCCTGATTCATAGTATCCACATTCACTGTTGACTCGATATCAATGTCCAAATGTGTGGATCCAGTGGCTGCCAGCGCTTTCTTGTAGGCATTTGCCAGATCTTCAACCGTTTGGCAACTTTGCTCTAAATATGGACCCAAAGCGCCACCAGTAGATACAATGACATCACCGCCGGCAGCTTTGAAAGCTTTAATTGGATTTATAATACTTGGATCATCTATATTGGTCTGTCCGCCCCACATGGGAACACAACCAGCGGTTCCTCCGATAGCAAAAGCCAACGAAAAAGCTTTGACTCCATACTGGTTCTTGAGATCAACCAAATTAAAGTCCTGAGCTCTGGTCACGTCTATATACGGCGCAAACTTGGGCTCTAAAATAATTTTATTTTTATAATATAATTTAATTCTCTATCAAAATAATAATAATAATTACCTCTTTTTGCTTGAGATAATACAGCGACTGATAGCACTAGTATTATGAGATGCAGTCTCATTGTGACTTAACTTTCTATTAAACTAATTTTTTAACAAAAAACTAGAATAATAGTAAAACTATTGTACTAATCGACACATAGGACTGGATAAGAGTGCAAAACAATTGACAATTTATATAATACCGGATTTATTGTTATAATATTATTATGTTATATCTGTTTCTTAAAAAATATCTTATCTTCTAAAAGAAAAAGCACTTGTAGTGAGAAAAACAATTCAAACAATTAAATAATTATTTTTGTATATTAAATGTAATATTTGTTATTTTCTTTTAGAAACCATTTATTATTTTTAAATCTTAATTACAGGTTAATTCTATGGTAATATCTGATATACAATAAATTTATAATATTATATTAAACTATATAATTTATAAATAGGTATTTTTGAGTGAACATAACAATCTCTTATGGCTTTATGAGCTATTATTATTAATTAATTATAAATTATAAATTAATTATAAATTATGACTCCGATTGTCGCTTTAGTTTTTTGCACAGTTAGCTGTCAGGACATACATAATGACTAATTTTAATTAAATATTGCATTAATAATTTGTATTGACTAACAATTTGTAAATAAAATTATATCATTACACGTGTGTCATATAATATCTGATTTATTATTTTTGATGAGTAATTTAATTTATAATGTTTGACAAATATTATATTTCAAAATATTTTGCATGATAGCATTATGATAACACAATTTTAGTAATTATTATAATAAAATATATAACTAATTTAGTAGTATTATTAAGATTTGTCTAAATTTTTGTTAAAATTAAAAAATATGTATTATCTGTACTTTTAATTTTGTACTATAAAATTGTGATATATTCATATATTAAATACAATACAAATGATATATTAATTGAAATTTGCAAATATTTTGGTAAATTCGTGATCTTTTTCATCAATGCTAGAACAGGAAGGGTCGACAGCTTTTCCAGGACAGGCCCGGTCTCTGTTTATGGACCAAAAGCCCAGGTGTCCGATCTGTTTTTGTTTGGCCCAATTGACCAGTTGTTGAGCGTGTTGTTGAGTGAATATTTTGCCATTGAAATTGCGGCCCAACATAGGGGTCACTCCTAACATAGAGTACAACTCTTTGTCACTTTTTTGTGGCCAAACTTGTTTCATTTGTTTGTGTGTTGCCTCAGCAGCTGCTATAACGGCGTCACCCCACGAGGCACGGGATGTACCGAATTCCATAGTCATGGGGTTTACAATATCAACGTTGACTCCGTGTTTGACCGCATTTTTCAATACATTGACGCCCAACTCCAGTGTCACTCCGTAGTCGTCTCCCTGAACCATAAGTGTAAAGCTGACACTAATATCCGGGTTCTCCCTTTGCAACTGAGCCAATGCTTGATTCATATTATCCGCGTTGACTGTCGCTTCAATGTCAATATCCAAATGTGTTGATCCCGTTACCGATAAAATCTTTTTGTAGGCATTGACCAGAGCACTGGGAGTTGCGCACATATGCTCTAAGTATGGTCCCAAAGCGCCGCCCGTTGATACAATTACATCACCACCTGCAGCCTTTAATGCTTTAAGTGCCTTAATAATAGTAGGGTCGTCAATAGCCACTTGTCCACCCCACCATGGTACACAACCACCTGCACCTCCCAATGCAAATGCTAATGAAAATGCTTTTACTCCATATTTATTCTTGAGATCAACTAATTTGAATTCATCCAAACGGGTCACATCAATATAGGGCGCAAACCTGGGCTCTAAAATAAATTAATAGTTTAATTAGATTTAAATCAAATTAAAAGTTAATAATACTAATTTTATATTAAATTAAAAATATATACCTCTTTTAGCTTCAATGAGTGCAACAGCAGCTAAAATAGTCAAAACTAAAATAATTTTCATTTTTTTAAATTTATTATATTAAAAATTGTTAACTAATCCAACTTTAATTTACTATAATTGACATCCAAATGAATGTATGGATGATTTTTTTATAAAAATATATTTTAACAAATTCTCCTTTTATATCATTATTTCAATGCTAATATATAATTAAGCTTATAATGTAATATTAATTATTATTTTGGTTTATCTGTTCTGAAATATCTATAAAAAGTTTATCATAAATTGTATTTTTATAAAATATACGAATATATACATCAATATATACATAACGTTTTTATCTAATTAAAGTAAAATTACAATGAATTCTAACAACATGTGGTTAATATTTTATTAATTGATTAAACGTATTGTATTTTTTAAATATACTAGCTAATTTTTTATCATTTCTAATTATTATTATCTTGTAGTTAATTTAATAAAAAATAATACTTAATGTGTTTGTAATTTTTTATTTAATTAAGTAGTAGTAATTTTTACTAATGTAACTATAAAAATTGTTATAATTTTAAACAATTAATTTCAATATATCTTTTTAAAAATATAATATACTCTAGTATATTAACTAAATATTAATCTAAATATTTATATAAATTAATTATTTAAACAATAATATGAAATTGGATAAATAATTTTTTTTAATAATCTTTAAGTAATAAAACTTAATATTAACAATATCATTTTTATAAATAAGTTTAAAGTGTTTAGTGATATTGACTACTGATTTTTCTTGCACTTAACTATACGATTAATGTAGTATAACTGTATAGTGAATGTAATGTACTTTAGATATAATTAAATTAATCAATATTAATTTTATTTGAAAAATAAATACAATTAAACGTATAATAGTGATTAAAAACTATCAAATAACAAAAAATTAATTATTTATAAAATATAATTCAAAATAAATGTGCAAAAATTATAGAATTATTTTTAAATAATTACTATTAGTTTTAGTTTAATATAATTTAAATTGTATAAAATATTTGATTAATTAACTGTAATTTAATTAATAATATATTTGTTAAAAAATAATAACATTAATATTAAAATTCCAAAATTAAAAAACTACAACATTTTAAACATTTTATATTCAATATAATAAACAACAAAAGTTTAAGTCACAGAATATTCTGTGTATATATTATTGTGTATATAATATACAATAATATATGATATACAGAGTCTATTACAGACAGTCATTGATTTCAAATTGAGTGTCACTTTTAACACCCAATGGGTGTCACTTAACACACAAAATACAAGTCAATGATGAGTCAAATGTTGAACCAATCAGTGATTAGAGAGAGAGAGTTAAACACCAATTGAAAGTCAATGAGAGTGTAGTTATGATTGCATTTCAAGTAATAATTGATCGGAAAAACAGTCAAAACATACGACTATTGACTCAATAACTCAATGACTGATCACTTGATTGTCACCAAAACTGTTGACAATGTCTTCTGTCATATCGTTTATCAAATCGTTAACCGGTTTATCGGACAACAGCGCCGACAACAACAACGATGAAGTAATCCGAGTGAATAAATCGTCCACTAATTTGACGCCATCGGTGGCCAACAGTCCCGATGACAACGAGATATACAGTGAATGCTATCAAGAGTTTGATGATGAAGACGACGACAACGATGTGGATGAACTGATCCGACGAATCAATAATGACAGTACACTTAGCGATCGATCGGACGACAAACCACACGATCGATCGACAGACGATGGCATTGGACTCAATAACAGCACTGAAGACCATGAAGTCTGGAATGAAGAGTGGAATGCATTGGAGGAAAAGCCGTCGACAAGTGGTCGACAATTGTTAGACATTGACTTCGATGGTTGCAATTCCATCAAAGGTATGGTCACCCAATGTATCAGCGCTAACGAGATTGAAGTGGACGACAAACATCGGGTCAAATATACGGTTAGTAGCAATGATTTAGCTTAAGAAATGTTTGTAATCTGATAGTTGGCCACAATAATAGAGAAGCACTTTCGGCATAATATATACCGGTGACCTCATCTCTGTTGAGACCAATGACAAAAAAGAAGTGACAATCAAACCGTTGCGCTATAAGATACTGACCGGAAAGATCACCGGAAATGACAAACAATTTTTCAGATATATATTCTCAAGACATGTAAGACATTGATATATTTAGAGATAGAGATACTGAAGAACTAAAATGGTTTGATTTGTTGTCTTAATGTTTAGGCATTTATACGGAAAACTAAAGATACTGAACATTTGAGAGTCGGTGATGTCGTCAAAGTGTTGACAATTGAAACCCGAAGCAATTCTTTCAATTGGCGGGCAATACTTTACACACAAGTTTATGATACTATAATCACAGGACTATCTATGGATCAAATCGATTCGTACACCAATGAGCTTATGATGAATAAGAATATGGTTGAAGTACTCGCAAAGATTAGTTTCGGTGAAATGATTGTCAATAACAATAAGAAAATACTAATTTACATCAGGTATTTAAAAAATTGTTTTTTAGGACATTTACCACTAAACAGAAAAAATCAATTTTATAATTACAGAAACAAAGGCAATAATCTGCAGACATTGACATCCGTTGACAATGAAGAGGGCGAAAGTCAAATAAAATTTCACTCATTTCGTGCCATATATGGTAAACCTTGTGATAGTCCGGCTCCCTATGAAATCCCAGCAAACAGTGAATGTTATGTTGAGCTCGTTTGCGATGCAAAGTATGTATTATTCATGACTAACACTTATATGACAATTACCGGCAAAATATTGTTGTACTGTATGTTTATATTTCAGATATTGTGGTGATTACAGTGATCTTATTATTTTCAATTTTATTGGCTTCAAAATCGGTCGGTTTGCCACTGTATCAGTGATTGATACGGTTGGCGGCGTCAACCGTGAAAACTCTACTGTAAAGAGACGTCGTATTTTTGGTGCCGACACATGGATTGTTCCCGGAGAGAAGGTCTGGAATCCTAATAAACATATTTTTGACAAATTGGAAAGGTATGGCATACCGGAGTCCGTTTGGCGCGCTATTGAAAATAACTGGGCGATTGAGTCGGTATTTCCCGAAGTCAAAGAAAAACTGATGCCAGAAAACTATCGGAAGAAGTTTCACGCATTGATGTTCTTAGAAGAAGCAGAGAATCAACTAATGCTTCAAAAGTTTGATATGCGAAACGTGCAATTCAAACGAAACGGTAGATTTGTGTCACTCACTGTTCCCGGATTGGCTGAGGGAAGACCCAGTCTTATAATGGGTGACCGATTGTTTTGTTTTGAAGAGGAGGAACAACAAGTGATCTCAAAAGAAACTAAAAGAATAGCCTTTGAAGGCTATATACACGATGTCAGCAAAAATGATATTTAATTATATATTACTATAATTTACTAATTATAATAACATTTATTTTATTTTTAGTTGAAAAAAAATGAAATCCTAATCCGTTTTAATGAAGATTTTCACAAAAATTTTAATGGAGGCGATTATAAAATTGCTTTTCAAGCGAGCAGGTAGTTATCAATAGATAATTTGGATGAAATCTATTTATCAATAACTAATTACCGGTTTATTTCTCATTTTTTTAGGACAACATACCGACGCTGTCATCACGCTATTGATCTCTCGCCACATATCTTGGATCAGGTGTTGTTTCCGAATAAAGTAGTTCTCAAACAAGCCTTCAAAAATATACCATACGATTCAATCAATTGGTTCAATAAATCATTGAATACTCAACAAAAGTTGTCAGTAATTGGCGCACTTCGTGGTCAGAGTCGTCCGTCGCCTTATATTATATTTGGTCCGCCAGGAACTGGAAAGACTGTTACAATTGTTGAATCAATACTACAAGTGTTTGACAAGATATCGCACAGTCGTATTATTGCCTGTACCTGTGCTAATAGTTCAGCCGATTTGATTGTCGAGAAATTGTTGGAAAGCGGTCGCGTCACTGATAAAGATCTTATTCGAGTTACAGCATTGCACCGTAAGATTCAATTTTTTTATTTGTTTAACCGATTTTTTAAATTCAAAACTATTTTTTAGGTTTACATCAAATTCCTGAATCAGTAAAGTCTGTGACTAAAGTGGCGGATGAAGACGAGAAACAATGGATTTATCACCGAATTATAGTGACGACCACATCTCAGGCTGGCATCACTTTTCGCCATAAGATATCTCCATCACATTTCACTCATGTCTTCATCGACGAAGCCGGACAAGTGATAGAACCTGAATCACTGATTCCCATAACAATGTGTGCCATTGCTCACGGAGTAGTAGTCTTAGCCGGTGATCATAAACAACTGGGACCTGTTGTCCAATCAACGAGAGCTAAAGACGGTCGACTCGAACGATCACTTATGGAACGTCTTATGCTTAGTTGTGAACCCTATGGACGTAAAGAGGAGTATAAAAAGTATGGATATTATAATCCAAGATTTGTTACAAAATTGGTTCAAAATTATCGATCCGACGAACGAATAATGAAAATATCGTCACAACTATTCTATGAAAACGAATTGAAGTTTAATCTCGAATCTGATGCCAAGCTTTTAAAGGCTTTGGATTTTAATTTTCCCATAAATTTTATTGGAGTTCAAGGTTTGGACTTATTTTTCAACAACAAAAAAGTTTTTGCTAATTATGGTAAACCTTTTCTAATCAATAGGTGATGACAGACAAGACACTGACTGTCCGTCCTGGTATAACCCGCAAGAAATAATGGTTATCTGTACTTATCTGGAAAAGCTTTATAAGGCTGGTGTCCAACCAAATGATATTGGTTTGTATTATTTCGGTTATTTGTTAGAATTAATTTTGATTGAAAATTGTTTTTTGAAGGTATTATAACTCCCTATCGAAAGCAAGTGTCAAAACTTCGAAGCCATATCAGTGAACTGGATCTCATGGACTGTCGAGTGGCCACAATCGAAGAGTTTCAAGGACTCGAAAAGAAAGTAATAATTGTTTCGATGGTTCGATCAAATGTCCACAACTTAAGTCATGATATGAAATATAATTTGGGTTTTGTTCATAACGCCAAACGATTTAATGTTGCCGTCAGTCGTGCCATGACTTTACTCATCTGTATTGGCGATCCATATCTACTAAGTAATGACAAATGTTGGAAACAACTACTGGACTATTGTGTTGAAAATAATAGCTATAAAGGCAAACCATTTAATACATCTTCATCGGAGAACAACAGCAACAAAGGCTACCGAAGCAAAGTTAGATCAAAAATCATGGGTTGATTTGATTATGAAATTGAAAAATATTTTATTATATTATTAGTTTATATATAAACATTTCTTCACTATTTTTATCTTAATTTTCTATTTTATAGAATCACAGAAATTCTCGCAGAAAAAAGTAAAAAAAAACATTCATTTCTCTCTGTCTCCCGTTTTTCATCTTTTGATTGTTTTATAACTTATTTCTGATTTTTTTTTTAATTTTCATTATCTATTTAAATATTTTTCTATGAATTGTTGTTATATATAATTTCTTTATTTTTGATTTATCAATCGTTAGTCATTAATATTTTATTAAAAACATGTATTATATATAATCATAATTAATTAAAGAGGATTTCATTGATACTGTATTTTTTAATCGTCTTTCAGTAGATAACTTGCAGTCAATGCGGCTGTAAATTGAAAATTATTATAATTTTTTAATTGAAAATTTTAATACTATACCAATTGGAGCTCCGGTAGGTACGCCAGGGAACGGTCCCGAAGAGCCAGCTATATCAATATGAGAAAACGGTATCGGTTTCTCGGAGTCGATACCGTGTTTGTCCAAACCGGACACTTGAATAAGAAAAGCTGCGGGCAATTGATGTCCGCGCGGTGTTCGCGACGAAGCGGCGTTATTACACTGAAGAATGTCTTCGTATTCAGACTTTCCTATATTGAACTCATAATCTTCGCGACGAATCGTTGATATCTCAAATGGATCGCCAATCTCGTGACCGGCACTCTGAACAGTCTCTGCAGTCCGTAACTGACGAGCCGGTCCGTTGTCCATTATTATCGAATAATTATCGCCAACGGCCAGACAACAGTGACCGGTAAGTGTGGCAATAGTAAAGATTGACGGATTGACTAACTTTTCATTTACAATCTTTTCCTTAAAATATGAAATAAAGTCAACCATTGCCATACGTCCCTCAGCATCGGTATTACCGATCCGAATTCGAACGCCAGCTCTCGATGTTATTATCTCATCGGACACATAACAATCGGGACCAATACTGTTGCGAACCATAGCCATAACGCCCAAAACACGAGTGTGTTTAGGTTTCAATGTGGCCACTGTCTGAAAAAATCCGGCCACAGCTGCTGAACCGCATTTGTCTCTATGCATTCCGGCCATAATACCTCCAGCTTTAATATCAGCCCCTCCGGTATCATAAGTGACACCTTTTCCAACTAATATCAATGTTTTTGTCACTTTTTCTGGCGGTTCATAACTCAAGAATATAGCTCTAGCCTTATGTCTCTCTGCCGACGCCCGGTTGACAGCAGCTAAAGGTTTTAAAAAGCAATTAAATAATTAAATACAATATTTATTAACTCGTGTTATTCATGACATACCATAACAGGGAAACTCTTTTTCCAATTGTTTTTCATCGCTAATGATATTCACTTTGACCACAGAGTTCTTAAACAATTCTTCAACATATTGGGCTACTTTTGGAGCGGCCATTCTCTCGGGATCAGAGCCGCCAATATCTCTGGCCACTATTCGGCCACTTTCAATGGCATTCGCCAATCGATAAGTGAACAAAGTTTTATCATTAGATGAGAAATTAGAAAAATTAATTGCATTCAACTTCTTAGCTCTGGTCGGAATCGCTTCTCTAATCTCTAAAGGCTTTATAAAAATTAAATATATTGTTAATTACTAAACATAAATGAAACATATTTGGTATAATTGTGGCAAACAATGAGAATAATTACCACATAAAGAGCATAATAAGCACCCAAAACGGTCGCCGCTTCAAACAGACTGTAACTCTGGAGGCCATCACTGATCGGTAGGATCACCAGCGGATTCTTAGAGCCGGCTTTGATGGCTCTCTTAATCCCTTTATAAGCGGCTTCACTGAATCGGCGAACATCATCGTAGTCGCGATTGACGGATCCCACCGGTGAGTACACTAACCGTCGGACTGGATTTGTCGACAACTGCACAATTCCGCCTTCTTTTTCAAAAGCATTGTCTATAAGTTTTTGGCCATTTAAAGGTTCGACATATTTGGCCAGTGATCCGGTCAATAACTTGTCCGAAACGTTTAGTGATAACAAAACAATGGTATCACTGTTTGACTCCGAGACGCTATCACTCAGTAGTAAACTAACAAGTATTTCAAGGTTAGAATAAATCTTATAATTTTAGATATCAAATGTCATATTTTTTAATTATACTAATAATGAACTAAATGTTATTTATTTTTTTACAAATATTCTAAAATAAGATTTTTAGTTTTTTTAAATATCTAAAAATTTAATTTATAATAAATGCAAATTTTATATTTCATTTTAATATAAAACAAGATTTATTAATTGACTATTATTATTATAAAAAAAACTAAATATACTCTATAATTTAAAGCTATTCAAAACTAATAAATTAAAATATTATATAATTTTAAAAATATATTTTAAAAATTTCCATTACTTAACCATAGCTGCAGTTGTCTGAGAAAACTTTTGCTGACGATTGACACTAAACGCCCCAAAAGTGTCTGAAAAAAGTTATTTATATTATAACTTTAGAGACAAAATATTTATATATTTTACAAATTATATCTAATCAAACAAATGAATTGCTGATTGAATACAATTACTTTTACGATTAAATTGAGTAAATAAAAAAAATTGAATTTATATTATAAAATGTTTTTCAACCAATTGAACTGACATTTAAGTAACTATCGAAAAGTCTATTTTATTTTAAGTTGAAATTGATATCAAACTATTTAATTGTAATAATACATTGAAATCTGAACTGTCATCGCCTCTAATAATATTTCAATTGAAAACCTTTGGACCTATTTTTTATTGATTAACTAATTTTAAAAATAGTTTTATTATTTTTCTAGTACCGGTATAATTATATCATATCATTATATATTAATATTACTAATTATTTTGAATATCACAAATAGTAAAATACTATTATTCATTGTTATTACTATTAATACAGTGTAGAGCACTGGGGCTATCAAAGTCTAATGTCATTTAAACAAATTATATAACTTTTTAATTACTAATATTTAGTAACTGTTGTTACTATTAATAATAGTTTTTGGAAAAAAGTTATAATTAATATGAAATTTGTGACCTAATTCACTACTTTTTTTAAATAATCAGAAAAATTGAAATGCTATACAAATTTAAATCTAAATTTATTGAAAATTTAATGATTTTGATGTTATTACTGTATAATATATTGTAGTATCGTAAGGATAATATGAATTTTACATATGATATCATAAAATAATTATAGTGATACTGTAGCATATTTAATAGATATTATTTATCATTTAATAATTGATAATATTACATATTAATATATCCTAATATGAATATATGTTATAAACAATTATAATATAAATTATTTGTTTATATTTGAGAAAAATACCTACAATTGGTTTTGTTAAACACGTGTCGATTGAAATTCACAAAACTATTGGCACGGAATCGGTTAACAAGTAGTCGTATATTAATAGTAATAATGTATTCACACTTAAACATCAAAATTTCAGTCAAATAAATATACAATATTTTTATCAAACATTTAATAACACTTTTGTTAATTAAAAATATCAATACAAATAACGTTTACATTATTATATAGTGTATTATTGACCGCAAAATTTAAATTTTTATTTAAATTTGTTTAAAAAAAATAATTTGAGTTTAATAACTATTTTTCAGATGTTTTATTAAATTAATATTTTATAATTAATTTTATTTTTTGATATATTAATCAATCACTAAACACACTCTAAATACTGTATATAATTAGACAATAAATGCAAATAATTGAAATAACAATTAAATGATAGATAAGATGTTTAAAAGAAATGTAAAGTTAGAGATAAATCGGTAAATCAGTTGTCACTGTCCTCATCGGTCGTGTCGTCCGATGACGAGTCAGTGTCCGTGAGTTCGGAGTCCATATAATTATGTATAATATGGGAGACATCGGTGTCGCGGGAAAAACCTAAATTAAGAGCTCGGGTCACATCATAGGTGACGGACAGTGAGGATACAATTCGGTCAATATCTTCATTGTATTCAAACCGAATCAATTCAGCCGTTTCTTTACCGGCAATAACGGCCAAAGCGGACACCATATCGTCGACCGAAACTGTAATACCTGGAAGATTGACGAGTGTGTGGACACCAAATGCTAGGGCCGGGAGTCGGGCCGCGTGTATAAAGTTTTTAATAACAACTTCGGGACTACTTATCCAAACACGAGTTGTTGGATTCACCGGGCATTTAGCCACAACACCGTTCAATGGTTCCCGAATAATACCGCTAACAAATGAGGTAACGGCTTGATTGGCAACACCCGGACGTACTGTAATTGTCGGCAATCGTAGTATACGTCCGTCAATATAACCCCGACGGGTGTAATCGGATATCAAGTGTTCACTAATCGCTTTTTGGTAACCATAAGTGCAATGCGGTAAAACTTGTGTCCTCTCATCGATGTCCCGATCCAAACACGATTGCGGCCAACTATAGACAGCGCAACTGCTGGCAAACACAAGTCGAGTGAGCGGTCGGTTTCGTTGTCGAATTGCTTCCAGTATGAGATGTGTTGCCTCAACATTGACTTTGTGTCCTAATTCCATGTCTTTCTCTGCCTGTCCACTGACCACAGCAGCCAAATGAAAGATAATATCGATATTAGTGTGAAATAATTCGTCGTATGATTGACTTCGAGTGAGATCGAAGACCAGACACCGGACCCTATCGTCTTTGATTGGACTCATCGGCTTAAAGATGTCGACCAAAATCAGTTCATCAAACTTGAGTTCATTTGTCGGCTGAAGCAAAGCGGCCGCCAATTGTTGTCCCAAAAACCCGTTGCCACCGGTGATCAATATTTTAAACTTCTTGGTCACCGATCGACGCCTATCTATCATTGTCTTCGGATTGTTCTCCATATCGATGGCCAGATGTCCATCAAATTCTGGCATCAATTCTGTATTGAAGTTTGGGTTTTGTGAAGTCTATGTGTTTTTAAAAATAATTTTTAATATTATACAACACTTTTGCTGTTTATATAATGTATTGAATAAATATTGTAAGAAAAATGATTTATTGAGAAAAATATTTATTATTATCTAATCTTTTAGAAGTAGTTTCTCTCTGATGTCTCAATCAATGCCATGAATTGTCTCTCTTTAACTCTCTTTCACATTGAAAATGAAGTCAAACTTTAATGTGTTTTTTCATATAATTTTATAACAAATAACAATTTGTTTAATTGAATAAATACATTATAATGTTTTTTGAAAGGGATATTAGAAAAATAAAATTATTATGAGATTAATATTTTTTCAAATATAGATTTTACATGTACTGTATATAATTTATAAGTTGTGTATTGTTTGACATTGTTATTGTAATTTATATTTCAATACTATTAATAAATTTATCGATTAGTTGACTAAAACGACAACAACTAATAATAATAATAATAATAATTATTATTATTATTATTATATAAGAATATTCTGTCATTTATTTCATTTATCGCTGCCTTTAATAGTTCAGTCAAGTGTTGCAAAAGTAATGCCAAACTCTCTGTATTTTCAAAGCAAAAACTGATCCGTCAGTACTAAAGCTCAGTGCAGTTATACCCTGTTTTCATAAAGAAAACTCTGAAAGTATTTTCAAAATTTCTTAATAAAAACACTACTTATACTTGACTTTTAAAGTTTGAAAAAACACAAAACTTTGAAAGAAATTTTACTTCAAAAACTTAATAAAAACTATACTTATAAAGTATGAGTTAAAGCGCATGCGTTACATATGACGTATTGAGTTGTTTTGAGTTAAAGCGCGTTTAGTTTGAAATAAATGGACACAAGAGGTAAAAAATATATTTTATTAATTAATTAAATTAAAATAATTATTATTATTACATATTAATTTTAGAATTTAAAACTAAAACTCCATGGACTCATGAAGAGACCATGAAGTTTCTTAATGTTTGGCGAGACTTCCGAAACCGACTGAGCCGTAACCCGTCGGATAGGAAGTCTGTGTTGTTGGACCTGCAAAAAGAGTTGAAGACATTAAATATTGATAGAAGTATTCAACAAATTGAAAAGAAAATGAATAATTTGAAACAAGGTTTGTACTTACTATTATTTACTATACTTACCATTTAAAACCTAAATAAATTTAAAAAATTAATAAATAATATTTACCATACTTACCATACTTACCATACTTACCATACTTACCATAGGTTTCAAAAAAAATGGCCACAGCACTGGCAGCTCACCAACTGGATGGCCATATTATCAACAGATGGCTGAAATATTAAAAACAAGCCATTATTATAATCCATCACTTGTGCCTTCAATTGATACCTATGTAAGTTAAAAAAATACATTAATAAAACAAATTAATAAAACAAATTAAATAGGGCAAAGACTTACCTAATCAAGACTTACCATTAAGTGAAGAGTCAAGTCCTGGAACATCTGGAGGATATGTTGAAACACCTGTAAAAAAAAGAAAAAGAAAAGTTGAAGATTTAAAAGAAGAAAGAGAAGACATTAAAAAAGAAATAAAGGAAATGAAAATACTTACATCCAAAGCGCTTGAAGGGATTGATGAGAGCCAGAAGAAGATACAAGATGATGTCCAGAAAATTGGCTCAGCAATAGAAAGACTTGTCCAAGTTTTGACATCAAAACAAGGACAAGAAAGTCAACAAAATAATAAATATAATTATAGTCCTAATTATTATAATTTATAATTGTATTACTTTTAATAAAAATAAAAAATAAAGATTATTTAAAAACCAAATTGTATTTTATTTATTTTATTAATTTATAATAATAATAGTAATATTGATAATAATAATAATAATAATAATAATAATAATAATAATAATAATAATAATAATAATAATAATAATAATAATAATAATAATAATAATAATAATAATAATAATAATAATAATAATAATAATAATATTGATATAATTATAATAATAATACTAATACTAATACTAATACTAATTATTTAATATTCCAGGGCTGTGATGTTTGTGATAAAAAAAAATCTTTTAATGAATTTCTTATCACATTAGCGGAGTCCATATTTATAGGATTGACATCAATCCTTCTTCTGGGCGTTATATGAGTGATGTCCCGTAACCACTCAGTTTTTGTGACATCCCGGTGCTCTTCACATATATTGTGAAGAATGAAGGCCGTGTGGATAACTTTTCCCGCGTCTTCAATCTTCACTTCCAACTTTTTTGATAATCGACGCCACCGACCTTTAATGCGGCCAAAGGTGTTTTCAATAACTCTTCTGGCCCGGCTGTGGCGTCGGTTGAAAAGAAGTTGGTCTGAAGGTGCTGAGTCCCTATATATGAATGGCTTTATTAGCCATTCTTTTAATGCAAATGCGCCGTCACCGAGTAGATGGTATGGGATGTTTGAACCACCGAAGACTCTGGTATCTTTAGGAAGAACTCCTGATTCTAAGTCTTTAAAGAGTTTCGTCTCTCTAAAGGCTCCTGAATCATTAGTTCTTCCAGGGATACCAGTCTTCAAATACCAAACCTAAGGTAAGTAAAGGTAAGTATTGGTAAGTAAAGGTAAGTATATTATTATATATATATATTATTATTATTACCTTATAATTTGCATCACATATAGCTAAAGCAACAACTGATTTAAAATTTTTATAATTATAATAATCAGTTGACTGCTTTAGCGGCGCATTGATGCAAAAATGGCAGCCGTCGATGGCACCAATTGCCATTGGATACTGCCATAATTGCTCAAAATCAATGGCCATTTGTCGAAACTCTTCATCAGATGGAAATTTGATGTGTTTCGACAAAATGGAAGTCACAGCTGTTATAAATGATTTAAATATATGACAGACTGTGGACTTTCCAACACCAAATATTATACCGATTTCTCGGTATTCACAATTGGTTGCCAAAACCTAAATGGCAAATAAAGGTAAGTATTGTAAGTATTATTTTAATATATATATTATACTAACTTTTAAACTAATTGCTATTTTTTTGTCCACAGGTATTGAAGCCCGAGGACTTGTTCCTTTTGGGCTTAATATGACTTTTAAGTTATCTAATAGATAACTAAAAGTTTTACGAGTGACACGAAAATTATCTTTAAATTCGTCGTCACTCATATTTGGGATTAATTTTTCCCAAAAGCCATAGTTTTGATAGCTTGGCTTTTTAAATACTTTTAATTTTCTATATAATTTAAATAATTTTAATTAAAATCAATAAAATATATTTTTTACAAACCTTGTGTCCACTTTATTTATTAAATTATTAATTTTATACAATTTTTCTAACAAATTAACAAAACTATTATAATAATTTAACTTTAATTTAATAATTTGTATATTTAATTTTTGTATTTCATTAATAATATTTAAATAACTTTTAATTATATTTAAAACCTCAGATATTTCAATATTCATTTTCAACACATGTTTTTGTTTATGTATTGTAGTTATAGTAAACTACTTCTAGATGTCATGATTGTTTATTTTAAAATTAATGTTTATTTAATACTAAAGTATTTCTTAATGAAAACGATTTTATACTTTACTTTGAGAGAAATACTTGCAAAGAATGCTTTATGAAAACAAGGTATTACTGTTGCTGTTACTGTCGGTGCAGTTAAAGGAAATGTAGTCGTATTTTATTTGCCTATTGGCCTCCCTTTCCCCCCATTGAAGAAAACCGGTAGTTTGCAAACTGTCTATTGGCATACATGTGTTGACTATAGAAAACAGTTTATTCAATGAAAACTATGTAATATCTATAGACATTGTCTACAATAGTTGTACATAAATTGTACTACATTAAGATGACACTAATTATACTGTACATATAATATAATTTTTGTTAATTATAATTAATTTTAATTTTATTGACTTTAAATAATTGAAAATAACAAATTAAATTAAAAAAGATTAAAATATTTTCAATTGATTTTGTTTTAATTGATTATTTTGAAGCATTGTATCGGTAACTATGTTATACTGTGACTATTGTTTAACTATACATTCAAAGTGTCAAAAGAGATGACATTTTATTTGTATTACAAAAAGTAGTGTTGAATACAATGTTTTGAGAATTGATTGGAAAATACTATAAATTCTATAAACAAATAAAATATTTGAATAAAAAGTTTTTTCTCATTTGTTTTCAACAAAAGTCTAAGTAAACAGAGTTTCGCCGATCGAGTGACCAGTTTTTGACTGATTGGACCCCAGAAAGTGGCCAAAAGTGGTCGACAGAGACAGTTTGCGGCCGAAAAACAGGGAGAAAAGCGCGCAAAACACGACTGAAGTGGTGTTTGGGTGTGAATGACGGTGTGATTGATCACTAAATTGGACGACAAATCAGTTATCGGGAAAATACTCGAACTCTCGGAAACCGATTGTAACACAAATGTCTTCATCGTCGGCCACACGCGTTGCGGATATTTTCAATGCCGCGGGATTTGCGTTCACGAAATTGGGTGAACTGTCGATGACTTTACACGAAACGGAAGAGTCGAGCGGTGCGGCCACTGGTCGATGGGATGCCGAAGACATTAAGAACCTACAGCTTGCCGTCAAGCGGTTCGGCGAAGATCTCAATAAAATATCGGAAAACATAAAGAATAAGACGATCGCACAGATTAAGGCCGGAATCAAACGTAAAGCCGTAGACGACAGCGCCAGCAAATTGGTGGCCACGACGACGACGCCTAACAAGAAACTGATGACGAGTCCTGTCAGTAGTGGACCGGCAACAGCTTCGGTGACCATAAAGACACCGAAATCGGTAAAAACGACAACTCCGACAGCAATTGTCAATAATATTGTTGTCAACAATGAGACTAATCATAACTCTGGCGACGATAGCCTGTCCTCACTGTCCAACTCACACGTCAAGGTGTTTGACTCATAAAGACATTGATTTATTAATTGTTTGTATTTATTTTAAACACAAATTATTTTTTTTTTGAGACAAAAATTATTGATAATTTTATTTTTACTCTTAATTATTATTAATAATTTAAACACTTTTTAATAAGAATTATATAAATGATATTTTTTGTACAAATTATTATTATTATTATTTGAATTAATGTTTTAAATTTGTGTTTGAATTGATTTTTTTTGTTGTAAAATCAATTAATGATAATTTATGTGGTAATTGATTTGTTTTTGTATTTGTTATATTTGTAAATACATTGCATTATAGATAACACATAAATTATTATAATTAGTTATTTTGCGTTTAAGTTAATGAAAATTTCATTAACAACATTAACATTTCATAATAATTGTAATAACATCTGTAATTATTTAAGTCATACGCTATAAGCATACCATTATTTTTATATTTTATAATTATTTAATTTAATTAAATGTGAATTAAATTAATGTATTAAAGTATTATCATTTATAAAATTTTGTTTTTCATTTAAATGTAATAAAATAAATTGATAATAATAATAATAATAAAATAATTGATGAAAAATACAGTATAACGTTGCAAACAAATTTAAATGAAATAAGATAATTTTTTTATATAAAAATATGCTTAAAATATAGATAATAATAAAAATTGATCCTAAAATTGATTATTGTTAATAAATTTTTAAATGATTTGTTTGATAAAACTTTAATTTTATTCAAATAGTTAATTCTATCTAAAAAATTCATATCACATATATATTAGATTTAGTACTATGTATTGTTTCATGTAATCTAATTTATCCAGGCAACATATTGTTATATACAATATATTTATTTAATTCAATATAATAAATCCTTTACCACTGCATAAATCCCATTGCATTGATTTTTATATTATAATAATAAACTTATTTAACATACAGTATATGTATACTAAAGTATATTATAGATAGAATATAAATAACTGTAATAATACATGTATATATAATTTACTGTACGATAATCGTTAGATATATTATTTACATTATACAGTAGTATACAGTATATTACAAACAAATTTGAATACTTAACTTGAATTTTAATGAATTGTTAAAATTAAGCTAAAGTTAGAAATTACAAAAAACAATACAATATGTATTTAAGTTGATTAGATAATTCAATTATATAAATTAGGAATGTAGAAAATATGATGAATATCTGTATTAACAAAAATATTAAAACACTATATTTAATTACTAATAATTTTTTCAAATACTTCATTGCCTTTATTAAATTTTTATTTTTATTTTAGTTTAGTTTATTATATTTATAATTTATTAAACTCTATGATGATACAGTAAAATTCATAAAATAAATTTCTAAAATATTTCTGATAAACAAAATTTATTTAGTATATAAAATTAAATGTAAAATAATATTTTTTAAAACATAACACATGTTTAATAACAAAATTCACTTATTAAACAATTGTTATTTACCAAACAGCATTTAAACTTAAAATTTGTTAATAAATAAATAATATTTATTATAACGATTGACAAAGAAAGTTATTACAAAATTATAATTATTATATTTTAACAAAATTATAAGTTTTTATACAATTAAAATAAATGTTATAATACCTGTTTTATCGAACAAATGTTTTATTTACACTGATATTTATTTTTTTTCAACAAATAGGTAAACAAAAATATTTTTACATATTTGAAAATAAATTTACCGTAAGTTAAAAATATTTAATTAAAATTTTTATTTTTATAACTTATTTATATATTTATATATATATATATATAAAAATTCTCTAATATATGATAAAGATTTATATTTATATAATTTTTGTTGTATATTTGTGACCAAAAAAAATAATGCACGCAGTCGTTCATCATTTCAATAATTTATACTTTAATTAAAATTATTTTTATCTAGTTTTTCTCATTAATTTTAAAGTCACAACTCAATTATTACAATTATTTTTATAGATAAAACTTTAAATTATATTAACAAATGAATATTATGGCATTCATTTTCTTATATATATAAAAATTAAATTATTAATAATACTAAAATTTATTTAAATAACTATCTATATATGTAAAATAAATGATACTGTACTATTTCTATTGTTTAACTTTGTTTTTAAACATAATTTGTTTTTAATTGTTGAATCTAATAATTACTGTAATATTCAATAATTTTCATAATTAAACTTTGATTTTGAAAAACTAATAATTGATGTGTTAGAGAGTCAGTCCATAATATTAAGCAATGAGCCTTTCATTATTAAATAACTATAAAAGTTAAGTAAAATTTATATTAGAATATTAATTGTATTAATTAATTTGAAACATTAATTAAAATATTGCTAATGTTAAAATAATTGGTATATAACTTGAGTAAATATAAAATTAGTTGCCTTTAAACTAATCTCATTGAGATGTCTGTTCATCACTATTATCGGAATTACAATTATTATTATTATATGTATTTTGTGTAGCGTTTTCATCAATTGGTTCATCTCTATTGGATTCCGGTATTGGGATAACTAATACATACGACTCTTCCGGCGCTTCACTTGTGGATGAAGTCGCCTTAAGATATGGTAAACAATAGATGAGTTTATAAATAATTTTTTATTTCCGAATATATTAAAAGAAAAGTTTTTGATTTAGTACCTCAGCTTCAGACAAGACCAACGGTGACGTCGGTGGTGTCGACGATACTCGAGGAGAGTAAGGAGGCGGTGGTTCGTTGTATGGCATAATTGGATGATTGAGTGCCTCACTATAAATGGGAGGCTTTGGTATTTGACTAATGCATTGCATTATATCATCGTTTTCATAATGATTGTACGCCAGATCTAAGTCAATGGGATCTAACGGCTCAAACATCTCATTAGACGCCTAAATAAAAATAATTTTACCAAATATAAAAAATACAGTTTAAATAATTTAACAAAACTGCAATAATATCTTTTTCAAATATCATTAACTCTGTAAATAATATTAAATAACTTCAAATCATCTATTATTAAACTGATATCATGAAAATTAGTAGTACTATACAATTGAAAAATATAATTAAACTTTATATAGAGTACTGTTCTGGTAATATAATATAAATAGATTTATATAATATATTATAAATATTTATTAGAAAAAAATTTGCTTACATAGAGATCGGAGTTTTGTTGAGCATTAGACCCAAACGAGTGATGATTTATTGGCGAACCATTGTTTCTCGTCTGATGGCGAACCAGTATTCTTCGTCTCATATGAACCCTATATATGGCGACTATTAGAATGGCAATGAAGAAGAAGACAGCGACAGCACAGCTGGATATCGTATAGACTGTCGATCGGATCAAATTGTCTTTCAATGCTATATCATTCACCGGTCTTATGGTTGCTGTTCATCGTCAGGTCAGTCATCAAATCAGTCAATTTTAGTGGTCATTATTGATCCGTTGAGAACAAAAAAACGATAAATCGAAATACAGAGAAAAGGAAAGTCAAAATTAGATACAAGAAAAACATGTCTCATATAAGAGTTTATCAATAAATCAATACAAAAACTCTAATCAAATGTTAGATAAATTATTTTGATAGTCAAGAAGTTTGTGTCACTGTTTTTCTTTCTTTATGTGTCACAAAAGTCATGTCTATTCACTACTACTACTCGTATTGTGTGTCCATTCAATCGATAATATTATTTCTTACTTAAGTATTTGTCTTACAATACAAGAATTGGGAATAAAAAAGCAATTTTTATGATGAAATGCAATATAAGACAAAAAATTAGAGACAATACTAACTTCACTTATAATATTGTCTCTCAACGAAAAATTGTAATTAAGTTAAAGTGAGTCCTATCTGACTCTACTCTTATATTAATCTCATATTAAAAACCGAAATTTAACTGAAATTACATGAAATGAGAGACAAAGTAAATGATATTATTTCAAGAATTTGAAGATATATTGATACTATTATTTAAGCTTTATTAGAACATTATTGATATTATTATTATTATTATTACTGTATTACTATTGAATGAAAATCAATTTGTTATATAGATTTCATTTGCCACAAAAGTTTCAATAAAAAATTTATCGATAAAAATAATTTATATTTAATTTAAAAAAATCTATTCAATTATATTAATATCTATAATTTTTGGAAATAAATTAAAAAAAAGTTTAATAGAACAAATTGATATACCTTTTCAAAAATATGTTTTATATAGATTTATGGTAAATATTTATGTGATACGATCATCAATACAATTGTGTGTGTATGTGTATGTATGTGTATGTATGTGTGTGTATGTATGTGTGTGTATGTGTGTGTGTATGTGTGTGTATGTGAGTTATTGTTTGGTTATTGAAAATCCAATGCATTATATGACAAATATAAAAAGTTTAATACATTCCTCTCCCGAAGATACTATAAATTATAAATAGTCTATAATATAAAGTATATAAAGTATAATGTTATCAATTTATGAATAATTTATTCAACTGTAAAAAGTACAGAGTATTACATATTTTTTCTTCTCTTTTAATATTTTTTTTCGGGAATAAACCGATTATATTATAAACTCATATAAACTGTGTGTTTGTAAGGAAAAAGAGAATAATTCCCATTAAATCATAAATATTTAAGTATTTCATCAGAAAAAATGGGTCAAGAATTTCATACAATAAAATTAGACATAACTTCATATTATTCTTATATGATATCCATAAGTATTGTACGATTTTATTTTTGCTGTAACTCATAGAAACTCAAAGATATTAATAATAAGCACATATTGAAGGGCTTAAAGAAAAGAAATGTTGTTTATTTTGCAAACTATATATAAAAATGTTTGAATGTTTTGAATGATATATTCTCTATTGATATGTCTGTCCCGTAAATCCCTGGCATCTCATGATTCTTGAAAAAAGCAAAATTTTAGTATTAAATAAATATTGCGTTTATATAAGACAACAAAATTTATAGCAATGAATATATACAGTAAACAAAATGAAAATAAAAATCAATAATACGATTGAACCATAAACTTAAGGGTTATTACTAAAACTCTATTCAATCTTTATGTATGGTATATATTAAACTTATATATTTATCAATATATAAATATATACTGTATATACTGTACAATAGTAGTAACCAAGTATTATATTATTTTAATGAAAAATAGGCTGATTTTAACGGTTAACTAACTTTTCATAGAAATACGTGTCAAAAATGTTGAATGAAATAAAAATATACTATAAGATCAATAGTTGTCCAATATATATATACTATAACAATATACTTTACAATACAAGTACATATATAATAATAATAAATATCGTTTTTTAGTTTTTCTATGATTTATGAACAAAATGTTTTTCAAAATAGAGAAATTCACAGATTTTAAGTAATATAAAAAATGTTGAAAAAATTCATTGTTATTATCAAAATACTGGTTACATATACTGACAATTATTATAATACTGTAATAGGATTACATTGTTATGAAAGCATATATTGTTATATGTCATTACTTACTACAGAATATATACTGTATGTGTTGTAAGTTATATAACATATAAATATATTTAATAACTACATTGATATTCATTTATTTTTTTCAAAATAATATTTTTCTCTATAACTCACTCTTATTAGTTAATGATTAATGAATTTTTAAAATTTAAAACTTTCATTTTGAAAACTCATTTTCTTTTTAATAAAATCATTTATAATACTATATAATAAAAGTTAATAAAAGCTGAAAATCAATGAATTATCAAAAATTAATGACTCAATCACTCATTTATGCTTTCATTATATACTGTAGTTATTACAACGCAAACCATATTTTTAATGGACTTTTTTAGTAACAATTATTTTTTGATGTCTTATATCTTATACACAAATATAAATTAAAATATGTTTTCAAGACATGTTTATCGTCATGTCTTATATATTATTAAATTATATTTTCATAAAAATATAACAGTTTAATAATAATTGTAAAAACTGTTTTGATGTGTTTTAGTTTTTTTCTGGTCACTAACGATCTACACAAACATTATATAATATTATAAATTTATGATTTAAGTTAAGTATTCCTCAAACGTTTTATAGATAGAAATATAACTTATTTTAATACTATTTGCTACACATTTTTATTACACAAAAAGTATTTTGCTTTTTATCTAATAATACTATAACTTAGAAGCCTAAATATACTACTACTAAGTCTACTGTTTGGATTCTACAGTATATTTAATATTATACGATATACCGAAATACTGTAGTAGTATAAAGTTTATACCATAGTATACATCTTTTTAAACCATTATTTTGTTAAATTATAGTTAAATCAAATTTTAGAGCCCATTTTAGTTCATCAATTTATTGTTGAATCACTTAATAGTTAACTCAATTTTCTGATAGTAATGGACTTCAAGAGATAGAGAAAGAAAGAAAGAAAGAGAGAGAAAGAGAGAGAGAGAGAGAGAGAGCAAAAAGTGTGAGCAAATATAGAGTATATTGGACTCAAATATAATGTTAAAATCAATTATTTTCAATAAGTGAGAGATGGCTTTTGCCAGTAAAAAGTCGTTATAAAACATTTTTTATCATCAAAAATATAAATTTGATTTATGCATAAATATTATACTGTATCTAATAATGCAAATTTCCGCATATTATATTTTTAATTTATTAAATTATATTTAAGTTAATTCAATTTATCTAATTCACAATTAATTGTTGTGTAATGAAATATATGCTATCTATTAATGAGATAAAAAATAGGAGATAATGAAAGAGAGAGCCATAATATAAAAGAGTAAAGATGTTGTGGTCATTATCTGTAAGGCATACCTCCTATTCAAGAGATAATTGTTGCCAATTAAATAGGGTTTAAGACATCAATTATTTCGTAAAAATTAATGCAAAGTTGTTTTTGTGTGCCGACACTATCAGCTCAAATGCTAACGATATTTAAATGAATGCCTTTATGGCTAACAATAGATAGTATGCTTTCAATGAACAAACCAAACCCATAATCTCAAAGATAATTTCCAACACAATGGCCAACACATACAGTACACATACACACACACACACATATATATATATATATATACAAAGCAGCGCTGTTATACCCGAAAACATATATTATTAAGAGTGTGTGCTAAGGGGTGGCTGCAAATCGGTTTATTGTGCAAAACAATCAATAATTAATGGTATTTATATTAAGAGGTGCAGCCATCACTTCCAACCGTTGGTTTAAGACTAATGGCTAAACTTACACAAAAAGCTTATGGATATAGTTATGGTTATAGCTATTGACACACACATACACACAACAAGAGTATAGGGAATTATATTAATACAAATGTATTACTCATTACATGGTGTTAACTATTTTGTCGATACAACTATCAGTCGTTACAAAACATGTAATAATAATAATAGTGTTTTTCATACTACAGTATAATATGTTGTACAGTACTGTAGTAAATATGATGTAAGAAAATGAACAAAAATGTTTGTCATTTTTATGTATTTTTTTACTATTTTTTTTACTATATTATTGGACACAAAAAATAGCAATGAAATAATATAGGCATACATTTAATGTAATTATAATTGTGTTATTCAGAGTTTAGATGATTATTATGATCATCAGCAGAGATCAGACATTTTATGACTTACCCAACTGTTCCAAATAGTCAGCACAACAAGACACCAGATTAGTGACCGGACAGCTTGGGTCCAGTTGTCTCAGACAACATAAACTCTTGTCAATACAGCGTCCGTCTTCACATGAGATCTTGTTATCGCACGGATTCACTCCTATATAATGGATTGACAGTAAAGTAGTAGACAAACAAAGAAATAGAAGAATATGAAGAAGAAAAAAGAGAGAAAAGACGATTAATTTATGCCTCTTTTAAGACTCATTTTCCATTTATTGTGTCATTAAAAAGCTATGTCTATCACACTATTGATTCTCTGTTGAGGTTTATATTTTCTATACTTAAATACTAGTACTATATATATATAATATATATCCTAACAAAACAATGATATTATATAATGTAATGAAGAATCAACAAAAAAGTGGATTTAATACAGGATTTATGGCTTTTGATAAGCAGAGAAAGTCAGTGAAGGCAACGAAATTAGGTTAACAGTAAAAATGTAAAGTTTTTTTTGTATCCAAACTATGAAAAGATCGGAAAAGGAGATAACCGTTACCAATGATGCCGCGGCTGTTATAATGAGCCAAACATATAACTGTGAAGTATATTAATACAACACACAATATATGGCTTCTTTTTCTTCATATAATAATAACAATTTTTGTTGTATTGGTATTATATACACTTTGACACCAGTGTATTAACCGCTAAATATTAAGGCATTATATAATAGGGACTTAACTTTTTTGATATTTTACTGTTACAATAGCTCATCGTTCACTTTCTTTATGATTGCTATTATTATATAATTTCCGATTATTTTCAAAAAATATAAAAGACTTATTCTCTTTTGTTATATTATATTATTATTATTATTGATTCACAATTCAATGAGAAATTTTCAAATAATAATAAGCTTTACTCATTTATATAATGAGTTTAAATTACTTAAAAATAATGTGTTACTACAATAAATTATATAATACAAACAAACATACTGTTTGTTTAAACTGTACAATACATGTACTGTATATAAAATATGTGTATTTATTTGTATTATGTATAAATTATAAATTTATATATAAGTACACCATATAGAGTAGTATAATTTCACACATTAGAGATAATGGGAAAAATACAAAACAAGTCAATGAAATTAATTATTTTAGAGATGAATAATTATCTTTTTTAAAACTGCACTTAATATCTAAGTAAACATATCATTTAACTAATACATTGGATTAAATTAACAAAAAGTAAAGACAAGACTAATGCCTAAAATATAAAAAGAAATACTTATTTTGAATTAATTGCATAATAAATGAAAGAATATTCTTTTCAATTCAATAGAAACTGTGTTAAAAATAAAAGAGTTTAAAATAAATTGAGTTTTTTAAGAAAAAAATTTAACTAAAAGACAATTTAACTAATACTCTCTTATTTTTTTTTATAGAAAAATGCTTAAAAATTGACATAATTTTATGTTTAATGTTTAGCTTGCAATACATACCGCATATTTCAGGACTTTCATCCTTATCATTGGGACAGTCGGTAAAGCCGTCACAGATGTAACGTTTGGGAATACATAGTCGATTGCCGCACGAAAAATAAGTATTGGCCGGACAATCACCGACGTGTTCGGCCTGAATGGTCACGTAAATAGACTGACGTATGGGTGACGTTGCATCAGAGGCCTCACAGTTGTACCAACCGGTGTCGTTAACATGTAGTGACCGTAATGTAATCGTCAAGTTGTTGGGCTCTTCCTCGATGTTTATGCGGCCATTCAATGACGGAGAATTGATCGGTAATGTAACCCGTAGGGGAAAACTGTAGATATATATTTTTAAAGTAGTATTTAATTATTAGTTTCAAATTATATATCTTTTTATCGATACTATGAGACAGTCGTCATAAAATATCATAACTATTGCTAAAAAATACAAATAAAACATAAAATTATGCAAAACTCTGGGAATAGTGGAGAAAAAGCAGTTCAATGTAAATGTATGCTAATTATGTGAAATTTGGTTTCACTCAACTTAAAATAGCTGCTGCTGTGGTATCAAATGTTTCAAACTTATATAAATTATAGTGTTTTGCACAAATAATTAGAATATAAAGAGCACTTATATGCAAAATTACTTGTGCCCGGGCCTCTCTCTCTCTCTCTCTCTCTCTCTCTCTCTCTCTCTCTACAGCTTTACATTAAGTGCTGACCGACTGTCCCATAGGAATATATCGAGTGAAAAGTTTGCTATAATTTACATTTTTGCATCAATTGGGATAAGAAGACAATTGAGTTGAAAAGACTCTCCGACCTTAAAGAAGACTTTACCCGAAGGTGTGATTTGAAGTCTATAGTGTGGATTAGTCGCTGTAATTATGAAAATACATTTCATAACAATAAAAAACAAACATTAGATTAATTTTAATACAATATAAGGTAATACAGTAATATAACTACTAATATAACTTAAATAAAAACATACATTTTATTAGAGTATAAAGATTTCAATAAGAATCAAAACAATTGAAAAAATACTCAAAGAATTCAAGTCTTTATTTGTTTCAAACATTTTCTTTTGTTTCATTGTTTTGCTTTAATTATAATTTGCATATAAATCGAAATTTTATTTATAGTCTCCCGAAACAAAAATAATAATACATTTTGTGTTTCTCACATTTTTCTGTTTTTTTTTTGGGTACTCTAATGTTAGTAATAAGACATACCATTAGTTTATATTATAACACATGATCTAATAATAAAGATAAAATCGTGAGATATTAAGCATCAGTTTTTTTGGTTTAAATTAAATTTTTAATCATAAAAAACTTTGTATATTTTGACTATTTTGAATATAAATAAATATTTGAAGTATATTTATAATAAAAGGATGAAATATTGAATTTATTTTTTATGGTTTAAAATTATTCAATTTAGCTTATGGTATAAATATAATAATTTAAAAGTCAAATATTTCATCAAAAAATGTTAAATAACTTTTATTATTAAATATTCAAATTTTATTTATTAGCGTTAACGATGAAACATAAAAGAAATATTTAATATTTGGTAGAAAAGTTTGTTATCAATCATTGTGTGAATACAATTAAATTCATTTGTATGTCTCACATACTTGATATAGAAATAAATTATATATATATATAACTTATATCAATATTATATATTGATTGATTGGGAAACAACATAATCACATACAATAGATAAGCGATATAGTCTATAGTATAATAATAAAAAAAGTATAAGTTAAGAATAAATACATTAAAAATTGAGTCTAAAAGAAAAATCAATCAACAAATCGATTTATAACTAATAGATTAGATATTTAAATCAGATTACAATATATTTAAAAATTTTAATATATCATATAGATACATTATTTAATAATATTAAATTAATATTGTATTAAATTAATTAAATTACGGTAATATAAAAATTTAATAAATATATAACAAATAACAATAATAATAATACTTACCATAACTTTTGCTTAACATAAATGCAATGAAAAATAATGTCATACATGTCATCATATTTGATGATTGAAATACATGTTCAGCACTTTATATAAAATAATATATAATAAAAATTTTTAACACTTTTTAAATAATAAATATCAGTTATATTATATAACAATATATTTCATGTAATTTTCTCTTAGCAAATGCTGGCAAACAAACTGCCAAAATATATGGCAATAATTGGCAATTATAATATTATATTATATAACGTACAGTGATTTTGTGGTAATATTTTATTTTTACAAATATGTGTATTTACGATATAACAAAAAATATTATTTTATTATTTTTATTATTATTAAGTCAAACATAAGTTTGTGTTTTATTTATTTTTGTTGAAAAACAGTTTTGATAGTGTAAATCATAATTTATATATATTATACATACATATACAATATGTGGTGCCGTAAAAAACAGCTGACAATGTTAACTATGAATTACAAGTTGTAATACTATACTCTGTATATTTATAAAAAAAATAAAATAAAAATTTAGTGTATATTACTGATTGTCATTGAAATAACAAAAACATTCCTTATTATTATTATTACTATGAATTGTAGTCATTATATAGTAATTATAAAAGAGAGTGTATTGTATAATACAATTTGTATGTTTAACTAATTTGTGTTTTACATAACTTTGTATAAATATAATATAATATATATGATATATACAGTTTATATACGGTACTGTTTATGATATTTGTTTTTTGTTTTATTGGTTTGAATGACAAACAATGTATAGAGTTATTCATCAAATAGTATTTCTCTCAAATAATATAATATAATATAATATACGATAACAAAGAGTCTATTATAACTTAGTCTATATTTACAACTTCTTAATGATATTACAGTATTTGATTTAATATACGGTATTATACAGTATGTACTGTAAAATGAATATAATAGATAAGTGGTATTATATCCTATACAATAAATTTATATCTATTGATAAATATTTTTATTAAATATATGAATTACATGAAATATATGATATATTAATATTAATAATATTGTATACATACACACAAACACGTGAAAACTGAGAGGCGATAAAAACAGATGAATAGTATATAAAAAATAAAATGAAATTCACTTATATATCATATAATATCCTATGTTTTGATCAATTATTTGTTGTGATTTGATATAAAGTTATGATATTATTATTATTATTATTATATATATACTATAGTAGTTGTTGTCAAAAGTGTTTTCACTTAATATTCAAATCAAGCGATTAATTTTAAGTAGTAGTCGTTGTTGTTGTTGTTGTTATTATTAATAGTATTATTTCTTCTGGTTTTATCATATATTAAATTATAATAATATTATTATTATTTGAATGAATATTAACTATTTTTTTCAAATATACATATCATTAATGGATTAATTATGTTTGAAATCATGTAAGCGTGAAATTGGTTGCATATATCGTATATATTATCATATATTTATTATATATATATATATTCAGAATATTTAGATTATAAATAGATTAGGAAAAATAATAGACACATAAATTGATGTATTGTTTTATTAAAACAGTGTAAAAAATTATTTAATAATGATTTTGATTTAAAACATTAAATGCAAATCCAAATGCAATATAATTTTAGTAAAACATGAAAACAACAGCAAAAATTGAAAACTGATTTTCAAATATTGTGTATATTTGTGTTGCACTCAAACACAACACACAAATACACTATAAGTTTAATGGTTTATATATATATCTCTCTCTCTCTCTTTTTCTCTCTCTTTCTCTCTCTCTTTCACACAATGTTTTGGTATAAACACAGTGAAAAAATATAAGGCATTTGCAATACCCAGTGCTCAACATTACGCATGTCTTACGATATAATAACAGTTTTATCGTTAAAAGCGTCCAAAAAGTACTGCACTCTCACAGCCTTTGTTTGTCTCTCTCTATGTTTTATGTAATGCACTCATCATTTGCTTGATTTGCTATTATTATAAATGTCATAATTTTTCCTCTCATTTGCAAATCCAAACATATACTATACAGTACTGTACAATGAATTAATGTTATGAAATTCATGACTATCTCTCTATAATGTACTTTCAAAACATTGATTTGTCGTAAAAATATATGTATAAAAAGCCATATTATGAATATACAGTACAGTATAATACTAACAATGATATTGATTTTATTCATCTTTCTATTTACAGTATTGTTAGTGTTGTTGTCCATCATATTTCATGATCTTTTATCAATAGTTGACACGATTTTATCATAATCTCTATATAAATATATTTTATGACAGATATATAGCACATATTTTTAATATAAATTTTTCATATAAAAACAATTTTTATGCACGACTTGACATCGATTATTATTAAACAAATTTTTTAATCATTAAACACAGAATATTCTCATTTTAAAAACAATAATTTAATTAGATTTTCAATTTGTTGTATAACTTTTGCCTTCAATTATTCATTAATATTTTAGGAATTTATATAAATAATTATATTATACATTAGTTTGTTTTTATAATTATAATTATTTATTATATTTATGGAAATTAATTTATTATGTGTGTGTTTGTGTGTATAATTTGTTTAATATTTTCATTGCATTTAACAAATTAATATTTTATATTAATACTAATAAACTGGTAGTATTCTGTGATAATATGCTATAAATTATTTCTAATTAGTTTTTTTGTGGTTAGAAATTGAAAATTAATGGTATTCATAAAACAGTTTTATATTAATATAAAACTAAATTTAAAATGAAAATAATTTATGCTTTAATTTTAACAATAAAAAATATGCAAACATAGTTTTTTTTGCGAATATTTTATTATTTTTATAATTTATATAATAAAAAAACTTTTTTATATTATTTCATTAATATCGGATCGTTTATCATCGACACTGTCATAATCAGAAACAGCGGACACTGTATTAGTTGTTGGCGGTGTTTGTACATCAGCACCGGTCGGTCCACCGATTGGTAGTAGTTTTCTAAGCCAAGGAAAGCGTACATTAATTGGTTTTTCTTCGCTATTCATTGCCATCAATGGTTGATATGCCAGTCCCTCGTACGGCATGTTATCAGATAAACTACCGCTAATATCATCACTGCTTTCAATCTTAGTTTTCTTAGTTTTCTTTTTGTCTTTCTTTGACTTTTTCGACGATGACTTCTTTAAGTTCTTCTTTTTCGATGTTTTTTGTTCAGTCAAATCACTGTTGGATTCATAAATAGCAGTTCCTGGTTCTCCACTGGTGTATAAGTTTGAAGCGGCAGCGTATGATTGTCCACTTGATCCATAGCCATTATTGCCACCACCGTTACCATTGCTATTATCATCGTCGTCGTCGTCGTCATCATCATCTTCACTACATTCATCATTTTCACAATCGTCTTCGTCGTCATCACTAAAAAATGGTTAGTATATAATCAAAGTTTACTAAAAAATATCATTATCTAAACATTAGCATTCAGTTAAAGCTTATCTAAAATAAAATTTTTACATAAACGAGACAAAGACTTATTGTATTATTTTTGTCACTTTAAGTATAGACTATAGGTTTTAAATAAAATTATTTAAATTTTTAATTTTTTCTAAATTACAACTAGCAGTAAATTTATAAAATCAAAACATGTAATATAAATATATCAATATTAAATCAATATTTTGTATTATTATTATATTAATATTAAACTGATAAATTAAAACATATATATTTAAGTATAAATAAAAATAATGAAAATTAAATAACTTTATAAAGCAGCAAATATACTAAATTATTATATTAAGTACTAAATAAACTAAACTATGTAAACTAAATACATACTTATCAATGCCATGATTGCTCACTTGAATATTATGCTTTCCTAAGAATAGCATAATATTTTTGTGACCACCCATATCCAAAGCAAGTTCATCACTTTCATCTACCTGTCCATCTCTGTCATCATCGATGCCATTATTGCCAGCATTGGTGTCCCGATTTCTTCTTTGTCTTAACAGACGCGACAATAGACCCAACTGTAAGATTCCTATGACTTTAGCGGGAATTTGCGAAATCAAACCCGTCATTAAGCTGTTTGCACCGCCACCGGCAACACCAGTGGCTAATGCCTCCAATGCCTGACCCGAAGCCAACACATTGTTGTCAACGATGGTTAATACCAGTAGAGACACCAAAAAGCACTCAATTATTAACACAATATTAAAACTCTTCATTTTATTTGTTCAACACTTTTTCAAAAACAAATTAAATAAATTAAGAAAAACTTTTTTTTTGTTAAATAAATAAACAAAACAAAAAACTTTAGTTGACTTAACCACTCTTGAAGTTTACGATTAAACAAAGTATCAATGCTTTGTTTGTAATGATATATATAAATAAAAAATAACAAAAATAAATATTATTTCTATTCAGACATGAATAATGAATTTGTAATAAGTTTTTTCTCTATACTCCAACACTGTTAATAATAATAGTTTTTTTGCTCAGTTATATAATACAGTACATACCTGAGCTCAATGTCTTTATATCAATGACTGTCTGTCATAAAGTATTTTCAGAGGCTATATATTTAAATCCTTTCAGTTTTGGTTTTTTCAGCAAATATAGCATAAACTTTGCCTCAAAATTATGACAACCCTTGTGTTTTATGACACGCTTTTGTGAACTCAATATTTACTTGTCTTTTAAGTTGTTTTTTCTTATCTATAAATGACACTATGTTTAGACAGTTTACAACTTATATATATATTTATAAAGTTCCTAAGCTTTTTCACAATATATAAAATAATAATAATAACTGTATTATTGTTGTTGTTGTTTGTTATATAAATATTATATAACTGTTTTTTTTAATAAAATATTGTAAAAATACATGCAAATGAAACAATAATATATTTTCAAACCAATCCAATGACAAGACATTTGAAACGATGCGATAAATTTTGCGATAAGATGTCCTATAAGTTCCCTAAATCGCTTCGTTAGCTTAAATATAATTAAAAAACTAAAAACAATTCCTATTATAGTATGATTTATCTAAATTTAATCGATAAATTACAATATTTTTTAGTAGACATAAATTTTGTAAGATTTGTATCTTTTTTACAATGGGAGTCGACTTTTGATTGAAAAAATCAATTTTATAATTATAATAATTATTATTTTTGTTGTAATATATCGTATATCAAAAATTTTAAATAAATATTCTGAATTAAAGTAGTTTTAGATAAAAAAATTTTTTACATAAATTGTTCAAAATTAGTATCACATAAAAATGTAGGTTAACTTTTTCAATCAGTTTATCTTTTTAAAAATAATGTAAGATTTTTATCTAAATATATATACCTGTATATATATAATTTTAATAATAACAATAGCTATAAAATATATCATAAAAATGTATATCTATTTTTATGTTACTTGAGTTTCTAAATATGCTGTTATTATTATAAATTGTAGACTATTATCAATAAAAACATTTTACTTTGCTTAACAAATATTGAATTACTACCGTATTTTATAAATTACCGTAATATTCATAAACAAATAATCAGTTATAAAATAAACAACCAAATTATTATTAGTAATTAATCAAAAAATTTTATTTATAAAATTAGTGATACTTTTTTGGTAAAAAAGGAATTAAAAGTATGATACATATAATAAATTAATTATAAAGCAAACATTTTATAATAACAATACAACTATAAATTGTCATAAATAAAATATCAAATTAAAATTAAATCATAACTTATATAAAAACAAAAATCACATGAATTGAAACTAAATTATGATATAATGTTTGGAAAAGACTATATAACTTAAGACAAAAATATGATTTAGTAATCACAACCACAATCACAGTGCAAATCCTTGAATTTTTCATACATTTTCTTGAATTCATTGGTAACCATAAGGAAGGGTTTCAATTCATATAGAGTTCGGGCGGAGTTATCTAAACTGAATGGTTCTTCTACAGCAATGTATTCCCAAAGATATTGATCCAGTGGTGGTACATAACTGGCTTTAGAGATGGTTCGACCCAACCGTACAGAAGCCACTTGTGTTGAGAAATCAAAATCTAAACTGTAATACTTAAAAAAGCCGACAAATAATTGACCTAAAGATTGTTGGTTTTCACTCTTAAATGGATTCAATTGTTCCAAATCGGGTAGTAATCGGTATTCAGAGATGTCTGTGTTTGTGGCAAACATCTGTACATCTGTTTTCTGAAGACATGGCAATAGTGGTGGCGAACAAATCTGGAGATAGAATATTGCCATCAGTTCCACACAATAGCTCGACAGACAGCCGCTAAACGAGTCGATAATCTGATAGTGTTTTGCCCACTGTTTGATGGATATACAGATAGGAACGACACGCCAGTCAACTGATGCCACCAATAGATCCAATGAAATGTCATCATTGATATTGAAAATAATGGCATTTTAATTCAAATTTTCAAAAAATAAAATAATTAAAATCTAAAATATTTCGACATTTAGACTAAAAAAAACTACAGTATAATAAATTTATAATAATGAGAAAATTTACAGAATATAAGTGATTAAAAAATATCAATTCAAGCAATTAATTACTCTTAAAATAATAAACGATTGTTTTATTAACTAATTAGTTTTAACAAATATTTTTTTGTTACTAAATATTCATTATTTCAATTAGAAATATAGATATGAAAATAACCTCTATATCGATATATTGGGTATATTTGTATATAAAAAGTTATAAATAAAAATACACAATTTATTTTCATTAAATATATTAATTGTGATATTTCCAATAAAATCTTAATTTAATATATTTATTGTATTCATATTAAAACTATTATTCACTTTTAGGCTTTTTTAAATTTAATTAAATTTAAAAATTGATTTAATAGTAAAGTCAAGTAAATGAATCTCTTTTATGATATTTTTTTTAAAAGTAGATTTTGGTTAATAACATATGAAATAATATTAATTATCTTTAAAAATGATATCTTTGAACAAAACAATTAGTCGTTAATAACGTTAACTAAACTCACGTTTTGAGTAACAGTAGAGTAGTCTTGAGTTTCTGATTCCGATTTCATTATTGATGTTAATCTCAACCCGAATACCCGTTAGCCGATCGGTGTACCGCAAAATCGGTACTCTGGCCTCAATTACTTGGCTGTCGACCACTTCAAACTCGTTGCTCACAATACTCTCGATGGTCGACAAGATGTCAACTTTCTTGGACTTTGAAAAGTCTTTATAGAAAAAGTTGTGGACAACAAAACACAGATCAATGTCCGAGTCATTGGTGGCAAATCCGTTGACCGTCGAGCCGCTGATGTAGAGGTTTTCAAACTTGAGGTCATTGATGGTAAAGTATTTGGTCAGACAACTGGTTAGTTTTCGCTTTAGTCGACTCTTGCGATCAAATTGCCGAAAATGATGTGTATTTGTCTCATAAAAAGTCCAAATCCTGGCCGACAGCCAACCCCCACACAGTTCGTCCACTTTCGGCATTATTATGTACCCAAAGTCAATCAATTTCTGGTAATAAGCGTTCAATATTACGGCCATTTTGTACACCACCGATGAACTGTCCACTGACCAGATGTGTTGACCCGAAATCTGATTTTGTTTGGATCAGTTGTCGACCACTTCTGTGATCATATAAATCATATGCAAAACAAACACTGCATTCAATGTATTCATTGATTTGTATTATGAAATCACGTGTTTTGCGGCAAAACTGTTATTCAATGACTTCATTAGTAATCAAATACTTACTGATAAATAGTTTAACTTTTGTATACATTTATCAAAGTTTTTCATCAATTATACAATTTTTTATTTCCTACTATTTATTACATTTAATAGTTTTATTGATAAAATAATTAGATTTTTATTATAATTAATAGTTATTAGTAAAACTATTTAATTATTGGTTACTTTTAAAAAATGTTTTCTTTTACTGTATAACAAATTACAAACTATTTTAAATTACAACAGTATTAATATAAATATTTTACTATTTTAGTTAATTTATTAATTAAGCGAATTTTAATTAAACATAAAATAACACTTAAATTAATATATTTTGTTTATTAAAATTTAATAAAAGTGATTTTTAAAATTAAACTTAATTGTGATTTACTCAATACAGTAATCAATTTAAATGAAATAATCTTCAAAGTGATCCATTCATCAGATGATTAGATTTAACTCTTTCATTGACATCAATTTCATCTAAACTTTTTTGTAGACAATCCTATTTAATAGATAAACTTTGAATAAAATGTTCAAAATATTACATTTTTTAATTATTTTTTAAAAAAATCAAACCTTTGTTTCAGTGACCAAATTAATTATAATAGTTCTCATTGTTTGGTTTTTGTAAATTTCTAACTCTTTCTAAAAATAATAGACTATTTATTATTATAATACTTATAATTAGTTTAATAGTTAATAAAGTGATCTAATTTTTGGTAAATACCTGTATGTTTTCCAATGCAAAATCAAAAATACAGTGTTTCAGTTTGACATAACTGTCCGCTTCACATGTCGGCAACAATAGTTTAAAACACGGCATTTGTGTCAATTTGGCTGTTAATTCAATGATATCATCCTTAAGATTAATTTAATATTAATATATTGATATTAAATACATTATTATAGTATAATAAAACAGTATAGTATTGAAAAATATTACATACAGTATATAATTTGTTAATAAATTGGTCGATAATATTTTGAACACATTTTCTTTTTGATAGCTTATAAGCGTCTTCATTGACTTTTACTGATAAAATAAAAATTGCATTTTTATAAATAAAACTATATTATAATTTTTTTTCTGCTAAGATTACATAAAACTTATCAAAAATATATAATCATTTACAATATCTTACAAGTTTGACAAACCCTTTCATATATGAACTGAAAATCATGAACTAATTCAACGCTTTTGGTTATCAATGCTACCCCACAGTCATCATCAGTGGCAATGTTTTTGGACAGTTGTGCCAAAAGTAATGTACTCACAATTATTAAACCTTTCATTGATTATATTAACTTCAAATATGATAAGCAATAATAATAAATATTGTATGAAAAACACCTAAATGTTGGAAAACATTTAACTCTTTAAATAAACTGAATTGAATTGAAAGATAGTATGAAAATAATAGAATATTTTTTACAAATTATTTTATAAAAAATATTTATACAGAAGTTAAAAAACAATACCTTAAAATTTATGAAAAAATATAATTATTAAAAAAATTGTTTATAATTATTTAAATTTATTAATTAGTAATTTTTACTTGTTTTACAATATTAATAAAATTGTTATACAATTGATTTAACATTAATTGATGTTTATAAAACTAATAATAAAATATATTTTGAATTATATGAGATAATATACTGTTATAAAATTATGTTGAAAAAACATTTGTGTTGAATTAATTGAATAAAATTGAGATAAACGGTTATATTATATTAAGAGAAAAAACATAAAGAAAAAAATTAATGACATTACTATACAATATAACAACTGATAAAACAATTTATTAAACAACTGAAAAATACAAACAAAAAATAATGAGATTAACAAAACTCAGACAAACAAATAACAATTAATTATACAAAAAAACATGTTTCAACACTATAAATGTAACAATTAACTAAACAAATATAATTTATATTATAAATCCTATATTTTTTTATTTTAGACAAATTTTTTGACAATTAATTTCAATACAGTTTATATAGAAAATTACAAAAATATATAATATTTTTTGTTTGTGTTATTGTTTAGTGTTTTTTGTTGTTGATTTTTTTAGTGCTTAGTGTTTAATTGATTAATACTGTAAATATCTAAACATATCACATAATGTATATATTTTTTACAATTTGAAATTACTATTATATTTTTAAAAATGTTTTAACCACATGCCGAATAAATTATATATTTTAATTTATTTAATTAATGATATCAACAACAAAATACTATGAAAATTTAAAAGAAAATGTTAGCAAAAAATAATATGAGGTATAAATTTACATTACATTTAACATAATATGACAATATTTAACAATACTTACAAATAAATGACAATTAATGGTTTAGAAAAAATAATTTACAATTTACATGAATGCAATAACAATAAAAATTAAGTACAGGTAATAACACAATAGGAAACTTACATTAGTTGACACTACACATAATTGACTCTATAAACAACAAAAACTATACATTACAATTAGTTAACACAATTAACAAATAATTAGACAGCTATTTATAAATGTACGTAAGATATACATATTCACTATATATAGAGTTGGCTTATAGTATCATAAGGTATAATACGTATAAACAATAGTTATGTAAATGAGATTTAAAATTCATATGAATTTATGATTTTTGATAATAGAAACAAAATTATCTCAAATAAAGAGAATATTCTTGAATTAAGAGCTAAAAACTGATGAAAAAAAATCATATTATTTACTAATTATAAGCTAATAGTTTGTTGTGTTTTTCCTCCATTACGGAAACTCAGCTCTCTTTCTGCACTTCTTTCACCTACTGTTCCTCTTCTCTGTCCTCCAAACATTTTTCTCATTAGACCACCGAAACCACCACTAAATTTATCGTCTGGTTTGTAGATTATCTGAATGACAGCATTTTTACCATCTGCCAGACCATCGGCGTCATCGTCATCATCATCGTCGTCGTCATCTTCATCATCATCGCAATCCTCGTCATCGACATTATTATTATTATTATTATAGCCGCCAGCCTTGCGTTGGACACCCATCAGATTACTAGGCATTGTCATCATATTCTTGTACTGATTCAATGGTATAAATCGGATGCCCTGCGGACCACTCTCTTTAGACATAAATCTGGTAGCAGTGGTTATCCTATCAGAGGAAGCCTGTGATTGCATATCAATTGATGGCTGATCTGACTTTGATTTCTTAAACTTTTTCAACTTTTTCTGTTTATCCTCTTTGTGATCAATTGGACTCTTCGAGGGTGACATAAATAGTTTCAATGGATTGATTTTGTCCATCAATGTCAATGGCATTGCTGTTGTAGTCTTGTCATGTCTAATTGGTGGTACATTACCCGCTCTGTTGATTGATTTTTTCGATTTTGTTTTCGAGATTTTGTGTTCATCTATGTCTTTATAAACTGATCTCTTGTGTCTAATATGATTTCCCTCATACCTAAGCACTCGGTCGGCCTTTGAATAGTCATCATTATTGTGATTGTAATTATCGTTATAAAGTGTATTATAACTGGAGATCTGTTCCCCTCTCTGTTGTTCAGAATTATCCAAATGATTCTGATTCTGGTATTCATTGTTGTGTTCATCAAATCTATTAGCACTGGTATCAGGTCTTTCATGGGTTGGTTTTAGTCGTGTGTCTTCATATCTTGTCTCTGAAATTGGTTGAAAACCCTCGACAGTAGTGGGCATAGAGTATGAGCTATGTTTAAATAAAGGCATCATTGAATTTCTCTGTCCATCATCTTTAGGTGAAGATAATTTGGGAATTCCTAGAATCACAGTTGGTTTGGCACCGATATCAGCACTGGGTTGACTTTTTACATTATTGATAGCCGACTCCTCACTTTGAGGCCAATATATTTGACTCGGATCTATATTCGGGTACTGTTGTGACATAGCGTTGGCCACAAGCATTTGGTCGTAATTCATACCACCGCCCATATTATTGCCATATGAACCCATATCTCCACCGCCACCACCATAACCACCACTACTGCTACCATAACTCGTAGATTTTGTTCCGTATCCACTATTCTGGTAACCACCCTGTCCTCCCTTTCCATATAAATTGTTTGATCCTCCACTACTATACCCACTACCAGTACCATAACCTCCCTTATTGCCACCCAATGATCCATAACCCCCACTATTGCCATATCCACCTTTACCATTACCCTCATTGACTTCATTCTCATCGTCATCATCGTCATCATCATCATCGTCGTCGTCGTCGTCATCATCGTCATCATCTTCATCATCGTCTCTATAATAATAATACAATCAATTAAATAATATATAACTAAATTACTACTAAATTATTGAATATAAATATTGTTTTTTAATATATAGAGATTATTAAAACATTTAAAAAAATATAATTAAATAAAAACAATTACTTTTTAAGATTGCTGACTTGTATATTATGTTTTCCGAGAAACATCATTTTGGTTGACGACCCATCACCTCCCGGTAGAAATCTGCTTAGACCTGTCAGACCACCACCATTAGGTCCGGCCAATCTTGAAACCAGAGCTAAGTTAATGGCACCCATAACTGCTGTCGGCAACGAAGCCACAAGAGGTGTCCATATATCGGGTGATACTGCCTCCTGTGCCCACGTAAAGAATTGGTCATTACTAGTGAGGACAACGGCCACAATAACAACACAACTGTAAGTTAAATATTTTTCAAGTTTTGGCATTTTTTTGTAGTAAAAATATTTTTTTTACAAATACTAAAACAATAAAACAATTGTTTTTATTTATTGTTCACAATATAATGTCTTCATACGTCAATACAATTTATTATTATTATTTTTTAAATATAAGAATAATGTATTTAGACAGAACTTATGATCTTTAGTTGTCTACCGATGTATTGTATAACATATAATCATATTTATTGCAAAAATTGTAAACCTTTTTATACGGTATTGTTTTTTGGGAGTCAATACTCATTGAAGCACTTAAATTGTCTTAAATCTAATCAACGATCAGAAAATGAAACTAAGTATCGATTTTCTTAATTTAAATCAAAATTATATACAATTAACAAGTTTTGTTAATAGCTATTTAGCTATTAATTAGAATAAGAAAATATAGTTATAATAAATTTAGTAATATAATTAGTAAATTATTTAAATAGTTATGTTTTTGTTTTAATTTATTAATATGACATTTTACAAGTATTGTTTATAACAAATATCATCACAATTTATTGTCAGATTTTTGTTTGATAATAATGTCTGACAGTTAGGTGACCTAGACACTATATATTTTATATTATGCCGAAACTTAATTTAGTTAAGTTAACAATAATTAGTATTTGTCTAAATAACTGACTTAAGAAATAAATAAATACTGTAGAGAAAGATTATCTGCTAAATAATTAAAAATGTATTCAAATTTGAAATTAAATCAAATTTAATTTAGTAAAGCTATACAGTATATGGACTTTTATATAGATTTTTAAAATATCATATTCAGTATTATAAAAAGCTAATTCTATAAATACAATAATATTTTTAAAAATTACTAAATAGTGTTATCAAAACTAATCATTAATAAAATATTCAGATTTATAATTAGAATTATTTTTTTTATTAATAATTATTTGTTATTTAAATATTTTAGCCACATTATTTTATAACTTAATGATTATTATAATTTATTTAGATAATCAAATTTGAGAATATGATTATAGGAAGTGTAATATTTTTAAACAATTTATATAAATAGTTAGTATAACTTTAGTTTAATAGTAAAATTTTATAAATTTTACAATAAATATTTGTAAGTTTTAAATTGGATTTTTAAAAAGATGACTTCATCGATAAGATCAATATCATTAAATGGCACATAAAATATTATAATCTAATAATCAAACACTTATAATTGTTGCCAATTATATATATATATATATATWTTTTTTTTAAATAGTAGTTATATTTTAATGTGTTAACAACTAATTCATTATGAGATCTCACATGTGTTGCGATTGAAAATTATTTCACATTATTAGAAATAATATGAAATCAGATAAAATTGATAAAATCTGTATTAATAATATATACTAAATACAAATATAGAAACATAATAAACATATGTATGTATTAATATCAATAATAATCTTTTATGAATCATAAACTACATGATTGACGCTATTTTTTGAAACATCTGAATTATTTTTGTTTGTTTGAAACATAACTTTTTTCAATTGGCATATAATTTATGTTAAAATATTAAAGTTTTGAATGCTTTTTATGACAATTTCTTTGCGCTCTACTAATCAAACATTTAATATGCATTTTATTATTAGTATTGCATAATATATAAAATTGCATTATTTAAATTGTTTTATATAATAAAAATATTTACCACAACCTATAAGAAAAATAATAAAATAGTTTTTTATTTTATTATACAATAAATTTGCCAAATATTTAAAAATTTTAGGAAATATTTATAAATAATGAATGTAAATACCATAACACATATTATTTTATTAAAATTTTAGCTTAAACTTGAATTTAATAATTGACATATTATTAATAATTTTATTAAATTGTTGAGCAATAAAGATATTTCAGTTTTAATAAATGTTTGTAATTAAAATTTAGCAGATTAAACAAATATTTTTTTATTTATTTATATTTAAGTACTATTTAAACTAATACTAAATTAATGAGATTAATAAATGCACATAAAATAAATTTTTTATTTTTATAATCACATAATAAAATATTTATAAAAGTAGGGCAATTAAATATGAGGGACATATTTATCTATACTATTATTATTATTGTCTACATGTATGAAATTTCAATATAAAATTATATTGTACAAATATTATGCAAATACATGTAAAATTATATACAAATTTTTAATTTTATTGATATATCACTTTTTAATGTTTTTTTAAACGAGAACATAAATAAAAAACAATTTTGCAAATGCATTCAATTATAAATTAATTTATTAATTAATTATATATCTATTTGAATAAATTAAAATCTAATTTATATACATCAAAACAATCAAAAATATTATTAATTAATTTTATATTCTCTCTCTCTCTCTCTCTTTCTTTCTTTCTTTCTCTCATCTATATATTAATAGTGTAATCCGATTATATATAAATAGCTTAAAATAAAAAATTATAATTTTGTACTATATTATACTGTTTTAATAGCTTTATTTTGTATACTAATAAATTTTGTTTACTATTTTTCTACATACTAGTAAAATCTATTTATTTCTGTATAAAGTAATAATTTAATAACTTTATAGATTTCATATTAATTATATACTTTTAATTAAGAATTTTATCATTTTGAAAAATAAATAAAATATTATAAATTATTAACATTTTTAAATAAAATGAGTCAATTATTATGTTTTTTGTAGATATGATAAAAGGTCTTAGAACTTGAATATATGTATGTATTGCCTAACATTTAATTATATTTTTTGATGATAGATAACCTTTAAATTTTAAATTTAACTAAATTGCACAATCTAGTATAAATTATTATATAATATTAATTATTTTAGTTGTGAAAAATAATGCTATTTTATAAATTTATTCATATAATATATAATATACAATGTGTACTGAACAGTATATAATATATTATTAAGTGAAAATGATATTAAAATCAAAAGTGCTTACCCGTAACTGTTGATATAAATGTTAAATTAGTACATAAATATTACCAAACTTTAGATAATCTCATTTATTATACTGTATGTATACGCATATAATCTCGTTTTATCTAAAATTTATATAAGTCATTGACATTATGATAATCTAAATGTTAAATAATATATATATATACAGTATAATTATTAATTAAAATATAGAATTTATTTGACATAATCTTTTTATTTCTTTAATAAATGTCTAGCATTTTAAATAGCTTTATTAAGTATAATATTTTTTAAACATTAAAATTTTCAAAATATATTTAAAATATATAGATTTTATTATATTAAATTATTATTTATTAAATTTAATACGATTACTAGGGTTCGGTACTTTTTAGAAATATTTTTAATCAATTATTACATTGTATTGCTTGTCACAAGTTTTTATTAAACAAAATTTTCAATATATTTTTCTTAATTTATATATTGTATAATAATATTAATACAGTATATGATATGTGCTGAGAGACCACACTTTCAATGCAATGTTAATAATTATTTGAGTTAAAGGCCTTTTTAGGGCACACTTATGTGATGCCATTTCTGTAATTTTAAACAATGTATTTTAATTAAACCCTAAATTTAATCATTTAATGGATAAAATAGTTTTATTTTTAGGGATATGAGATTCGAGTGTCAAAAATATTTATATAATTTTAGATTTACATCATTTGATTGGATAATTATTTTTCGTAAAACTTTTCTAAATGTTTGACCAGTTTGTCAGCTTTTTCTGGTTTAATTGATAGACGTTCGGCCAATTCATGAGCACCGGGAGCATTGTCTGGAGGGTTACGATAGGGTAATGGGTTAGTTCCCAACAGTATATCAGGTAATTGATCGACAGAAACGTATTGATTGATAGTCTTTTTGCCGATAGTATACATATATTTGGACTGTTCGTCGTTAAGCCACGAACGGCAAATCTTAAAGATAGCCTCCAAAACGGTCGGCAACTTGAATACCAGTGCCGAAGACACCAGTCCCGGATAATAGTCATTTAGGACTGTATGCAAAAATTTTAGTGCATCCATATCTGCGTTCATAATACCGGCATCTCTGCAATCCATTAGTATTGTTAAACCTAATGTATATTTTGGTTTAATTATATTTTTTAAAAATAAATATAAACATTAATTATATATTTTTATGTTATCAAACCTTTTCCCTCGTAGTTAGTGTCGATGGTTTCAAACAATAAGACTAAGAACTGGTAGGCATTTTTTACCCACGACTTGATCTTTCGCACCACTTTGGCTCTCATTATAAGTATTGGTGATCCGTTAAGATCGGTGCCATAAATAAAGGCACCGGCACTGAGATAGGCTTCACGTGCAAAATCAGTATTGTTAATGTCTCGGACACCAAATGACTTCCTCCACTTCAACGACTTATCCAACGCATCCAAAGCTTTGTTGACATCGGTTTTAGACTTTGGTTCATAAAGAAAGCGACGAACAAACCAATCATTACTTCTTAATCTCTTAATGTCTTCACTATAGTATAGATCAGGTGTTTTGTCAACTCTTTCGACAATTTTTTGTCTTAACTCTTCAATTAAGTCTTTTGATATCACAAGACTATTAGCGTAAGTATCATATATTGGAAATGATTTGTCACTCATTTTTAATTTCTTTTTTATTTCACAGTATTTATTAAAATAAATATATAATAAAATGTCTGAACATTTATGAATAATACAAATTGTATTATACAATCTGCTAATAATTTATTGACAATATTTATAATCAATTTTATAATCAAGGTTTAGCAATAACAAGTAGCAAATACAAGTGGCAGCGACCCTGAAACAATTGTGTGCTGGTATATTACTAGAATATATATTTTTTTTAAAAATAAATATTAGAAAATTTTATTTAAATTATTTGCACATATTGAAATTAGATATATTTGGGTTTAAAATAATTAATATAAATTTATTATACAAATTAAATATGTAACATATATATTTAAATGCTTTTTTAAATAAAATAAAATATTGTGTTATTTAAAAAGTATTGATATTTAAATTATTACATTTTCATGGTTATTAGATTATTATAATTAAAACAAGTTTGTCAATGATATATATATATATATATATATATTAATATATTAAAAAGTTTATTTCATAGTCTGTTAATAAAAATATGCAGAATTATATAAAATAATATAACATTGAAAAAAATTAAATATTAGTCAAACATATTTTGTGATGAAAGTTATGAAAAATTATAGCAAAGTGATGACAATTATCATTAATGTGATTGATATTCATTAAGGAAATGTTTATTTAGTTATTTTTGTTTAAATTGTTTATTTTAACGTTTTGTAGTTTTCAATTGTATGCCAACTCTTGAATATTTGCCAAACATTTAGAGGACAAATGTCTACTAAAAATGTATAATAAATAGTAAAATTTTTATTGTATAATTTTTAATATTATTATATTTATTTATAGTATATTTTTAGTATCATAAATTCTGTACATATTTTCTAAATATTGTATTTAATACAAAAATAATAAGTTTATTACTTTTATACATTAGATTTTTTAAATATTAATACATTTTATCTGAATTTTTATGAATATAAGTGATAATATGCTAATGACTAGTTTGTCGATTGTTTTAAACATTCATTTTAATGATGCACTGGTATTGTAATTACTATTTAGTGAAACATTAGTTTGGTGTTTAATCAAATGTTTGATCAAGGTTATTTTTTGGTAATATTATTTTTAAAATATTATTAAACAATGGATATGTTTACAGTTTATTTTAAAAAGTTAATTAATTATTTGAAGTTATAGTTTAAGTCATATCAAATATGGTATAAAATTTATATTATAAATTTACAATAGTGTTTATTCGATATGAATACAATGTTGTAAATTACATATACAGTATATAAAATGATATTTACTACTTTTATAACAATAGTTAATTTATTATAAATATTTAACATTTATATTAGTTGTCAAAATACCAATATTTTCAAAATATATTTATCACAGATTACATTAATAAAGTTTTTGTTTATTTTTAAAAATACTACATTATATACACTACTATAGTATTAATTAGAATTTATTGTTGTAATAATCATAAAAAATGAAATACAATTATTAAATATTTTTTATTTATGTTTATTTTGACTATAAAAAACAGTCATTGTTTTATAAAAAATTTAATACTGTATTACTAAGAATATAATATATATATAAATATTAATAATAAAAATATCAAACGATGGCATTAATATTATTGAAAGTGTCACTAAATGTCAGCTATAATTTTTAATATGTGGGTAACTAAAGATAGAAAATAATCAAAGTTATTATAATTGATAATAAACTTTGAAATAGTGATCATTTATTTTATTTATTCAAGCCTTACATAAGCCCTAATTCAATGTAATAAATAAAGTATTTTAAACCCTTTTAATCAATTACAGAGTAGAGAGGGTATTGCACAACAAACACACCCATCTATTATATTATCACATCGTATACATGGCATGTCTTAAAATATTTCTCTAAATGTAGTTAAAGTTTTCTATTGAAATGCAAATTATTTTATAAAATTGTTTTGTGGGTAATATCTAAGTAAATGACTAAATCAATGAGTGAGTTAGTGAGTGATTTACTGTATGAATGGGTGAGTGAGTGAGTGAGTGAATGAGATAAAGATAGAAATGTGTGGGAATTGATGTTCAATTATAGGGCAAACCTGTTGTCGGGTAATGTGTTGGTGTTTTGTTTGAATTAACTGAAAAGTTCAATCATATCATAATAAACTCATAAATTTAATGAAAATGAAAGTGAAAGTGCATTGCATTGCCATTATTGCATAGTTAGTGAACTGGGATTTCTAGTTCATTAATATATATATAAAAAAAAAGTTTATCTTAAAATAAAAAACTCATTTATTATTATTGTTTACATTAAAAGATTCACTATTTTTTTGTCTGTCGATGTCTGACCCGTTCAGTCGTTGCATTTTATTTGTTTAAATAAAAACATAACTTATCGTTGGCTTAAAAAGACTAGAGAAGTGCTTTATATGATATTTCTAAACAATGATATATATATATATATATATATTGAGTAAAACTTATTAAAAGTTTAAAAATATACTGACTTTTCACTTACAATTACTTACAATTGATTTTGTGTTTTAACTCTTAAAACCCCAAATTAGTTAATAACAAATAATACTGTAAGTACAGTACTATACTATTACTATATTTATTTATTTAGCTGTTTTGTAATGTCAAACGCATCACTAAATGTGTTGATTTATTTTTGGATGAATTTTGTTGTTTTTCAGTGAAAAAATAATAAAAAGAGCAAAACTAACGAGTTATGCATAAAAAATTATATTAATATATATTCAAAAATGTTTGGCACAAAGTTTACACAATAATAATAATACTAATATTTTTGTGGTTTTTATTACATATGCAAAACTATTAGTGAAAGTGAGAGAGAGAAGGAAATGTCAATGAAATACAATTATTTATATAATAATAATAATATTTTGTGTGTTAAACTAAATTGAATATTGAATTGTTATGTATATACAGTATATATATTTTTATTTTGGTGTTGAAATCAGTGAATCGTTGAATAAAAGCTCATTATTTTGACATTGAAAGCAAATTTTGTTATTTTATTGTATTTAATAAATAAATTGTGTTTACATACATATATAATATTTGCAAAACAACTTTTTTTTTAAAGTTCGTGTTTTAATATTAAAAAAAAACTTATTTTACATTAAAAACTTTTTTTTTATTAATATAACAACTATTCAATATTTGTCATATAATTTACACAATTAAGTACTGTATTAATCTAAAATAAGTGCTGATTTATTATAATTTAATGTAATAGTCATTTTATTTTTTAAATCAACTTTAAATTTAATGTATATACCGTATATTTATTTGATAATAGTATGAAAAATAAAAATTTGTTTTCAAATCTATTATAACTCATGATTTGTAAAATGATAGTCAATTAATTTGTTTGGTTATGTATTCATTGTTAGTACACTACAGTAGTTGTTATTTATACTATTATTTTTGAACCATAATTTTTTCGTTATTACATTTTAATTGTGATATTAATTTCATAAAATTATAAACTATTAGATTAAAACACAGTCACTATTATTAATTATTAATTATTAATTATTGTTATTATTTTATTGTTTTTTTCTTTTGTGTGCCATATAATTAAACTAAACTAAAGATAACAATGAATTATACATTGATTATAGCAATTATTTTGTCATTCATTAGTGTAATAATAAAATCACACAAATGTGTTCAAATTAATTATGTTTATCATAACTACACATCGATGACAGCTATGTTGAAGAGTATTAACCAAACTTATCCCGAACTCGTTTATCTCTATTCAATTGGACAGTCAGTTCAGGGCCGGGAGCTATGGGTTATGTTGATTACGAAGTACAGTACAGTATAGTATTATATTATTAGTTTTACATATTGTAATATATTAGTTATAAATTATATATATATAAATTATACAGTAATAATAATGTAGGAAATATTAGGCAATTTTGTTATTTATTTTTTATAAAAAATTAAATGTATATTTGCTGTAAATTTCAGTGATCCGGGTAATGAAGTGTTACTTAAGCCAAATGTCAAGTACGTGGCTAACATGCACGGCAATGAAGTGGTCGGACGGGAACTAATGCTACATCTCATCGCTTATCTACTCAATAGTAGTGATAAAAGTAAATCAATCAAAAACATGTTGAACACCACCCGAATCCATATAATGCCGTCAATGAATCCCGACGGCTTCGAGACCGGCATTGAGGGCAAATGTGAGGGACCCGGAAGGTATACACTAACTAAACATATTTTTTAATAAAATAAATTATTATTTTTTAATTTCAAATTAATTAGAAATAATTAAATTAAATTTATGCTTACAGTATATTATAAGTAATTTAATATTAATCTAATATTCTTAAACTATAATTATTTAATTTCTTATTAATCATAATTATCATATCTTTTAAAAGTTTATTTTAAAAATGCTTAATGATGTGTTACTTATAATGTTTAAGATTGTTAAATTTAATTTACGATTGCTATTAATTTTATTAATTTAAAGATTTAATTATTCATAAAATTACAACATCATAACAAATGTTCAATAAAAAAAATTCATTAACATCACTTTGTTAATGAAATATCTTTTTAAACTTAAAAAAAAGTTCAAAAAATAAATAAATGTTTAGTTCATATCAAATGTAGACATTAAACAAAAAATTATTTGGTTTACTGCCAATTGACTGTATATAATTATTGTAAATATAACAGTACTATATATATATAATTGTTTTATACAAACAGAAAAACTGCTTAATTGAATGATACAAAACTTATTTTAGACATAAAACTTGTATACAATTTCTATGATTGATATCTACCGGTGTAATCGTTATATACATATAATATTTATTAGTAAAATAAGTAAATTATATACAATATTCATGAATCGACACATTTTTTTTAGTATCTAATGTTGAAATATTTGTATATTTATGTTTAGTACAAATAGATAGCAGTTTATCAATTATTGATAAAGTGATAATTAGTAAAACTAATTTAGTATTATAAGTAATTATAATTGATTGACTGGTGTAATATGCAATACATTACACTATACTATAATTTTAAATCAGTATATCTATTTTTACCTAAATAGATATTATATAAATATACAATTTATTACGAATAAAATGATATAAATCGCACATTTTTATTGAGATATATAATCGGTTATTTAAATAACTAAATAATTTGTAATCTTAAAAAAATATATTTGTATAAAAATAGCAATATAAATGTAAATTAGCAAAAATTAAATTACCATAAAATTACAATTTTTTGTACTACTGTATGATATTAATTATAATGTAGACAAATGATAAAATTTATAATTACCGATACTTTTATTGTATTTTGATTGATAAAACCCAGAAAAAGCGTTAATAGTTTTAATATTTGACATAAATTAGCAATTTTTTAAAACAAAATTATTGACTTTAATTATAGGTTTAATGCGGAAAATCGTGATCTCAACCGAAACTTTCCGGACTTTTTTCAGGAGAACACTCGGGTCGAACAGTCCGAGACAGAGGCCGTCCGCAAATGGCTTCATAGGATACCATTTGTATTGTCAGCCAATTTTCACGGCGGAACTGTTGTCGTCAACTATCCGTACGATAACAATCCGTTTGGACGAAACAAGAAGTCGGTCACTCCGGACAACGATGTATTCAAACATTTGTCGCTAACTTATGTCAAGAAACATCCGAAGATGAAAAACTCTAACCAATGTAGTGGTAATAATAGGGCTTTTGATAACGGCATAGTCAACGGTGCCGAATGGTATCCCGTCAAAGGTATGTCACATTTGTTTTGTTTTTTGTCAACTAATTGATGGGATATTTATGTTATGTTCAGGTGGTATGCAAGACTATAACTACATATACGCTGGTTGTATGGAGATTACAGTGGAGTTGTCGTGTTGTAAATACCCGCGTGCATCAGCCCTACCCAACTACTGGAACGATAACCGCCAGTCACTGATTGCATACCTACAACAAGTCCACAAAGGCGTTAAGGGTCTTATACGCGACCAAATGGCAAACAATCCCATACCGAATGCCGAAATTAAAATAGTTGGCCGCGAAATAACTTTCCGATCGACAGCTCGTGGAGAGTATTATAGGATACTAATGCCTGGAGACTATGTAATCGAAGCCAAAGCCAAAGGATTTGTTCCCATTAGAAGACAGTTCACTGTTGTTGACAATAGGGTGACTAAACTCAATCTATATATGTATCGGCAAAATGAACACAAACATCGAGGACTGACACCAGTTTCCGAAGGATATACTGCTGTCGACAACAGTTACGGTCTCAATGCTAATCAATATCTCTTAATCGTGTCATTCATCTCTTATGTAGTATTTATCATAATGTAATGTAATTACCGTAATAACAAAAAATCAGTTAAATTTTTAATCATTTTTTCTCCTCTCATTCATAATATTTATTTTATTTTTAGAAAAAATAATTACAATTAATATAAATTCTTAATTTGTATTAGTATTTTTAGATAATAGTTATGAGCAAATATCATAAGTACAAAATCATTGTTTTTAGAAAATTATAAGATCTACAGGTAATTGTTTTAATTAACAAAATAAATAAATCAACTTTTAATAAAATAATAGAGAAATAAATCAGTGATTAATAATAATCTTGATTTAAGATTCAATAAAAAAGAAAAGAAGAATCTAATAAGTGATTATTTTTTCCTTATTTATATGAAAATATGTATTAAAGTTTATAATTAACTAATTTAGTTAAAATAATTAAAGTTTGAATTAAAATAAATGCAATAACCTTTGAGTGTAAATACTTTTTTCATAAAAAATTCTTTAAAAGTGCAGAAAATGAAAACTTTGAAACAGAAGATAACAATCTATAAATATATATATAAAAGAAAAAATCTGTAAATAATAATAAAAAACTATATTTAAAAATATTAAAAGTTTATTCATCCCAATCATCCTCTGAATTGGCGGTTAACACTTCTTTAATGTTTGGCTCCTCATTGACTCCGTCATTGCCGTTGTCGTCTTCGTCATTGCTTTTCTGATATTTTTCAATCAAACGTTGTTTCTTCGCTTTGTTGACAAAATATTCTTCTTCAACAAATTTGTCGACAAGTGGTTTAATTTTTTCTCTTCGTTCACTCTTATCTTTAATCTTTGAAAAGGTTTCATTAAAATGTCTCTTCAGATGATCCTTAAACTGATAGTCAATGTCGTGCATAAAATCGCATTCATTATCTGAATCTTCCTGAATATGTTCGCATCGTTTCTCAGATTTGTCGTAAATAATATTACAGACTTTACAACCGTAACACTTATAATATTTTTTGTCGATATGTTCCCTCTCGTCCTCATCCAGTGGTTTGCCTTCACTTTTCAGTTTCTCAGCACTTTCTCGAAGATTATAAATATGACGTTTAATTATCTGAATGGTCGGACCAGTATAGGCACAGAAAGGACAAGTATACTAAATATATATATATATATATATATACGGGTACATACAGACAGAAAAAAAAATAAAAAACAATCAATTATTTATTGTCACATTTTTTTCAAAAAATATTATTGTCTGACCTTTGCATCGTAATGACCGTTCATATGAAAGTCGAATTGTTCTTTAGTGTACATCATTTCTCGGCACTCTTTGGTATCGAAAGAACACGGAAAGAAACCTGAAGTATACAGAGTTGTGCCGAAAATTTGTTAGCAATAAATTACCGGTAAATCATTTACCAAAAACTTATACACAACCTCTTCGTTCGGGAACTCGAGGTTTTCGAGTTCGTTTGGGTCCGGGTTTTCGTTTAGGTTTCTCTTTAGTGGTATTGCCATCGGATTCAGTTTTATTATCAGATGTTGTTTCGTTTGCAATCTCTGCAGTCGTATCTTTAGTTTTCTTCTTTCCAGTTTTCGCCGGTTTCTCATTAGTGCTGACCTCTTGTCCGTCACCAGAACCAGACTCATAAACATTCATCTTTCTTTGTTTTGCTGGCGGACCTGAAGTCTCGCCATTAATGCTATTAGATTTTCGAGGCGAACGTCTTCGGACTACATTTGCCGCGGACTCATCTTCGGTACTGTCATTACAAGTCTGGACTGTAAACGATTCGTTAAAACCATTTCCCGGCAATTTATCAGTACTTTTAAAGTAATTAGATATTTGATTGACTTTTTCCGGCTTTTTCGAGGCCGACAATGACTTTTTCTTGTCTCCATTTTGAGATGGAATCGATGAAATCGGTGGTGAATTTAATTTTTCAAACTTTTCATATAAAGCTTCTCTTTCGGCTTCGGGAAAACAATTGATAAGAAAAGAGTTTAACCGCAATAACTCTAATATCTGTAGTGTCGACGCGCGGTCTCTCTCCTTCAAAACGGACGCTTTATTGATAACCTCTTTGCTCTGACTCTTATAGTTGTCTTTCTCTAAGCAGTACTGTTCGGCCAATTTCTTGAGCCGTGCGTTTTCGTCGCGCAGTTTGGCCACAGAGTCTTGTTTGCCATTGTTTGTTGTACTTTTCGGTGACTTTAATGAATCGGTATTCTTCGGGTAAATAAATAAATAAATCATTTGGTAATATATCGTACAATCAGTGCTCAAGAATTAACTGCTGACCAAACCTTATCGCCGATGTCTTTGTAAATGTTGAGAATCTCGTCAGCGCTGTCCTCGTCGTCAACAACCATCCTCTTAGGTCTGACCACTGGATAAAAGTAAAATAAAATAATAATTGTCTCAATAGACACATGTATTTAAATGACATACTCTTTGCTGTGATATATAACTACTGAAATCATTCAACAGATCCACTGATTGATTGATTGAATGCTTATGTGTTTCACTAAAAATGTGCGCCAATTGTGACACAAATATAATAATAATTTCAAACAAACGACACATAAATATGTAGTCATTGATGGAAAACAATGTTTTTGTTGACTAATTATTAGAATATTTTAGTGTAATTTTCAAACAGAAAGTTCAATAAAAATTAAGCAAAAACTGTAATTTTTTTGGACACAAGTTATAAATAAAATAATCGGACGTTATTTGTGACCAATATTTATAACAAACATTTGGCACTTAAATGTCTGTTTCGGTAACAATTATTAACGGGTCGGACAAGTGGTCAGTGGACCTCAATCTCGTTGTCGTATGAAATATGCATCCCATGCGTGGATCCAACGATTACTTATCACATAATAAATATTCGTATGACATGACCAGTGGCACTGCGACGGCCAATCGATTGATGGCAACGACACCGACTGTCGGCCCGTCGGGAAGTGCTTTTGCCGATCGTAAAGTCACACTGTTTTCATTGAAAGATTTGAAGCCATTCGAGGTTCCCGTCGAGGATCAGGTAATGTGGACACAGTACTGATCATATGTGTGCCGATAATATCTGGCATTTCACATATGATTTCATGTGACCATTAATATATGTGACCATTCATTGTCGTTGCCGATGCCATCACTGGACGACCAAACAAGTTAGGGAAATGTCGATTAGTGACTGATTTTGAAAAACTGAATCGCATTGGAGAGGGAACCTATGGTATTGTCTGTATGTGTCAACACTCCGGCAATATATCATAACCAGAATTGTCTAATTGATGACCAATTTGTATATCGGGTACAGACAGAGCGCGTGACACCCGAACCGATGAGATTGTGGCCATTAAACGAATGCGTATGGATCGGGAACGAGAGGGCTTACCTGTTAGCGGACTGCGCGAAATAAATCTATTGTTGAACTTAAGACACGACAATGTGGTCCAACTCAAGGAAGTGGTTGTCGGCAAAAGTCTGGAAAGCATTTTCCTTGTGATGGAGTATTGCGAACAAGACTTGGCCTCACTGTTAGACAATATGAACACTCCATTCACTGAGTCTCAGGTCTGGATAATTCAAAAGACATTAAATTATGAATTAATAACTGTTTTACAAATCATATAATGATAGGTGAAGTGTATTCTCATGCAATTGTTTTACGGTTTAGTCTATTTGCATAAAAATTTTATTGTTCACCGAGACCTCAAAGTGTCTAATTTGTTACTTACTGATTGCGGTCAATTGAAAATTGCCGATTTTGGTTTGGCCCGCAAGTATGGCCTTAAAAATATACCGATGACACCACGTGTGGTCACACTGTGGTATAGAGCACCGGAACTGCTGTTCCAATCAAATGTTCAGACGACAGCTATTGACATGTGGGCCGCCGGTTGTATATTAGGCGAATTATTGCTGCATAAGCCACTACTACCCGGTCGATCGGAAATCAATCAAATTGAACTGATTGTAGACTTTTTGGGTACTCCTAATGCAAGCATTTGGCCCGACTGTTCCAAACTACCGGTGCTCCAGAAGTTTCAATTGAAACATCAACCATACAATAATATTAAATATAAATTTAGTTGGGTATCACCGGCCGGCATACGATTATTGAATCTACTATTTATGTATGACCCAACCAAAAGAGCCACTGCTGAGGAATGCCTACAGAGTTCCTATTTTAAGGAGAATCCATTGCGTAAGTCATTTAAATACTGTATATATTTAGTAATTGATGCTAAAAAAGATGACAAACAGTAGTTGATATCTAAAGAGAAATGTTGTATTGTTTTGGTGACAGCGTGTGAACCAAAAATGATGCCATCATTTCCACAACACAGAAATCTTAAGCGAGAAGCTGAGGAACTACCGATGCCATCATCTAAAAAGGTTGAAACTGAGGAAAGGTATTGTATTTTATAATGTCATAAATAAGTTATTATACGAAATACTGTATATATTTTGTATACAAATTTTTATTATAACCCTTTAGTCGGACATTCTTCACATTTAATGGAAAGGCTTTTATACCGAAAATGCCTAAAATGTGATCAATTGATTGGCAATACTTGTATTTATATTAAGTGATTATTTTTATAAAGAAAAATATGATAATTCACTAATTTATAAATTGATAAAAAATTAATCTATGCATATAAACTAAAAATGTATATAAATTTTATTTATTAAAAACAAATTTGAAATTTATTGATATTTTTATACCTATTGTATTTAACGTTAAATTGATCTTTTATACGTTGGATATCAATTATTTTGTGATTTCCGGCTGCACTTTCCAGAATGGGCCGCGCCGGAGGCGGGGTGGGTGGTATAGGTAGATAGGTCTTAATATGTAGTAAGCATATGTAAAATATTAGGTTTCGCAAACTAAAGGTTAAAGAGTTATGGCGTTTTGAATGACAAATTTACATATAAAATACTGTTAAATAATGTATTCAAATGTATTTTTATCAAAAACCAACCTAACCTGAAATAACATCATACCCCCACACCCGCCTTCTTCGCGGGCCATATAATAAAGTCCTGCCATATATTTATTTATATATTATATAAAAATATATTTATTTTTATTTTTTTAGAAATAAAAATTATTTATATATTTAAAAAAAAATATTTATTTATATATTTATAAAAAAATATATGAATTAAATAGATTATCCAGTTAGATTAGGTTAGGTTTTGATAAAATATACATTTGAATACATTATTTAACAGTATTTTATATGTAAATTTGTCATTCAAAACGCCATAACTCTTTAACCTTTAGTTTGCGAAACCTAATATTTTACATATGCTTACTACACATCAAGACCTATCTATCTATACCACCCACCCCCGCCTCCTGCGCGGCCCATTCTGGAAAGTCCTGCCTGATTTCCATTATATTACAGTAAATAATTTGTATATATATTTAAATATCTAAATTAAAACTAAAACTTATTTTGACAGCAAAATGTTTACATTTTTATTTGTAACTTATATTAAGTAATGCGTATTTATAAATATCTGTAATTTACTATTTTAGCTTAAATTTTGAATTTTTGTACAAAAACTAAATACAGAAAATCATCAGAAAGTTAATCATCAGTACTGTATATGTATAACCTCTAGCTATGATTACATACACCACGTATATATCATACCGTTATAATTATCATTAATTTATAATTTAAGTATAATATTTAATTACCGGTAAATTATAAAATCTTATATCTAATAAAACATTTTCTAAATCATTTAATAGATATATAAAATTGATAAACAGTAACTATAGGATCAATGCAAATGAATACTCAAACTAACATTTATTTATTTGCCAATCGTATTGATTATATAAATTGTGATATAAATTAGTTAATCAAAAAACTAAATAATTATCATTAAATACAATTACGATTTTTAAAAATTTCATTTAACGTTTCCTATCGTTTTTATCAGCAATAAAATTGATAAATGTAAAAATGTGATAATATAAACTAACAGCTTTAAAAATAATTTTATATATCTCAATAAAATATTAAAAGCAAATTTTTATTATATATATTTTACTTATCATAAATATTTTCATTTCATTCAATTAATGTTAGTTTGAAATATAATTATATAATACTTAGGTATTAATAATTTTCAATAGTAATGGACAAAGAGTTTGATAGTTTGCCAGAAACTATAGTATTACCCAAAACTGGCCAAACAGTGATATTTGATGTCTACAGACCTGACAAAGATTTTCAAGATTTATATGAAATTTGGTGGGAAGTCATAGACAAAGGACAGTCATATCTTCAGTACACAACAAATGAACAAGAATTTCAAGAAGTTTTTGTCTCGAAATCTTGTTTTGTGTTTCGTTTAATGGATAACAACAAAACTATCGGTGCTTTTCATTTAAAGCCATCAGCTCCGGGACGTGCGTCACATACGGGATGTTATGAACGTATTGTTCATAAAGATTATCGTAATATTGGTTTGGGTGGACTCATGTTAGACATGATTCATAAATTTGCACCACTTATGGGTTATGAAGCATTGATAGCCTACGTGTTTGCCACCAATGGTGCGAGTATTGCATCTAATCTTAAGAAAGGTTTGGTACAAATCGGACGCATACCTCGTTCATCCAAACTTAAAAACCTGGATTATGTCGATACTATTATTTTCCATAAAACACTAATTACTGGTGATATAAATTGATTTATTTACCGATAATGTCAACAATTTCAATATATCAGTAAATAAATATACATTATATTGACATAATTATTACCGTAATTACTATATTTTAAGTATTAAATGTTGATTTAATTTTGTGAATTTGGTTTTAAAATATTTACTATATCTCTAATTTAAATTAATAATTTTAATGATTGTTTAAATTACAATATTATGAATTTTAACAATTGTTTTACAATTTATAATACTTGTGAACCGCTTCCATGAGTTGTGCTTTTCTGGTTCCGTCAGCAGTTATGCTCTTTTTTCGACAAAATTCTTGCAGTTCGGCCACAGTTAGAGATCCCAACTGGAGAACAGATATCAATTAAAAATACATAATAAGTTTAATTCATTTATTATATAACAAACCTTATTATTTCTGGCAATCTCTTTAAGATCATCATAAACTTTGACCGGTTTCTTGACAATTGGTTGCACTTCATAGGCGCCCAACAATTGATTCAATGAATATAAATCATAACCGACTTTACTTTCGATTGAGTCATAATCTGGTTGTGTTTGGCTGTCATCGAAAGGCTCGATATTATCGTAATTTAGAGCCAACGCCTCAATTGTGCGCCAATGGGTTTGCAGTACAGGATTCGGGAAATCTTTCGGATCGTAAATGAATTTCAATTTTCTGATAACATCTTTCATTAGATCAAACGCTTCGCCATTAATTGGTTGTCTTTCTGCACCTTTTATTTCTAAATCTCTGATGTCATCCTTAAACGGCAATATTAATGCCTTAAAACCTCCCGGTTTGTCCTATATTTGCAAATAATTGTTAATATATAACAAATTAACAAAATATTTGTTTACTTACTAAATATTTGTTTTCTAATTGAGGAAAAAGAGCGCACAGGTATGTATTAGCTCGACGTCGTAAAGTGATGCGACAAATGGCCACTTTGTCGCGTTCAGCGCACCGTCGGATTAGTGCATTAAAAAGAGTAATACTGCCCTCAATATGACTCTCATTCGGGTAAATAAAAAAACCAGTTTTTATTTGAAAGTTTAACTTAATGGCAGTTCTCGGTTTAAATCCAAGTAATGAAAGGGCAGGTTCTTCGCCAAATGCGCTCATTTTCTTAACCTCTTGTTTATTAACAACTATATCTCTTTGTCCGAATTGATACTTTTTGCTCAAATCTTCATTTTTAAGGAGAGCGCCCGTATCGGCGGTCCAACGTTGAACCACTGTTTTTAACTCTGTGTTGTCTTTTCGATCAATTTTGACGGCAACGGGTCGTTTGGTATCTGAACACAACACATAGATATAGACCGACATTTCCACGTATTGCTGACCATCATTTTGTTCATCACTTTTTGGTCCCAAACGAAAGGGCAACGACGCCACCATTCGTTGGCGATGTGTTTTGCGATGAATTCGCTTCAACAGTGGTTCCAATTTAGTCAAAGTCTGACAATTTTGGTCCTTAAGTTTGGGAAAACAGTCCTCATAGAAGAGCTCGACATCAAACGGTTTGTTGTCTTTTGTGGTCAACGGTATGAGTTCTACAGAAATATTATGATCCTTAAAATCTTTAGATCTATTGATAGCTGTCTTTCGCAAATGTTTTGATTCGGCTGTAATTCCGTCGTGTGGTTGCGGACAACATGTTAATAGTATTACACGTTTTGATTGAAATTTTGATTTGCTTTAAATTGAAAGCAAAACAAAAATTATTAGAAATAAATGATTTAAAGAGATTAAGAAATAATTTTGAGACAAACCTTTTGGTGAACTCTGAAATGGCTAAAGAAAAGACATCCGACAATGAATACCGATTGTGACCCAAATCCTTATCAAAGTCGCAGTCGATAAGACTCTTGAGACCAATAATCAAATCAGCGCTAGTCTTCTGCAACTTTTGAACAACAAATATGTGGTCAAAGTTATAATCGTTTGACGTCTTATCGGTTCCAAACAGAATGATAGCGAACTCATCGCCCGGACTGGCGATGGCTTTGTTTTTCATAGCATTTTCAATACACTATTGTTTTAATATAACTATTAAGCAAACAAACTGTTAGATCTGTTTTCAATAACATACACGAATGGCGAGTGAGAACTGTTCACAACTAAACATATCTTCTGTGGCGTCAATCAAGAAGACGATTCCCTCTTTGCCGCCAAATAACTGTTATAACAAAAATAATTATCAATTAAAACCAATTATAAGATTATTGTCATAAAAATGTATCGATTGGTTAACACAGACCTGATATGTTTGAGACTCATCGTCATCGCTGTCATTGTCCAAGAAATCCATGTCTTAAGTGTTGTCTTAACTCAGAAGCAAATCATTTGTTTTCAATGTATTTATTATTATTTATTCACTGATTATTGCATTCATTTGATGCAAACTTTTAGTCACTAATATTTTGTGATGAAATTTATACTATAATTGAATGTTCAGTAATTATGAGTACAAATAAGTCAAACCACAAATCATATCAATTGATTGAAACATACAATAAGTAAATATATTTGAATCACATTTAAACGTAATATATGGACAATAATAATATAATACAACACGTGTTTGACATTTGAGTTGAAATTTATATTTGTTGTCAACAAATGTTTTGATCGCTTTGTGTTTTGGGATCAGCTGTCGATGTAATCATTGAATTAACTAATTACTTGGTTTTATTGTTGTTGTAATAGCAATGAAGATAAAATCCAAAGAGAGTCTTCTGGTGAAGTCGTTTGTCCAGTCAGTGAGCGCTGCGACCACTTTCGGCAAACGGTATAAAAAAGTTTGTCGTCTTCTCGATTCGCGACCACAACTCAGTGATCAGCAATGGATTTACATCTGGAGAGGACTTTACTACAGTGTCTGGTATTCAGAGATGAACAAAGGCTGCGACCAATTGATCCAACGTATAGGCATTTATGATAACATACCGATGCTTTTGAACGGTTTTCAGGCGATCACTAATGACTGGTTCGGTATCGACGCCTTCAGAGTCGATAAGTATATGTTTTTGGTTAGAGTTATGATCAACACATGTCTTAAGTTACAAATTGAAGCACTGATTGATGATAAACAGGATCAGAGCCTAACAATAGTCAATAATGAATGTATTGACGCAAATAATAATAATCAGAAAACTGATGACAAAAAAGAGGAGACGAATGATTCAGAGGATGAAGAAATTAATGGTAAAAGTAATAAACAACAAAATAGACAGAAATACAGAAAACGATTTGATAAGCGAAACGATAGCCAAAAGAAAGAGATGACATTTGACATGGAATTCAAGGCTAATGTCATCGATAAGATCCTAATGACCGTTAAGTCATCGATTGGTTTAACACTTCATTTATCGGACATATTTATCGAAGAATTTCAGAAAGTATTGTCTGAAATGAGAACCAAATTGAATAACAGAGAAGTGGATATTTATTACCACATATTAGTACCGTTTGTCAAATTGATTGCTGTTATCGGCGATCATCGGGTTTTAAGTAGCCTTAAGACCAACATTTTCGACAAATTTAAGAATCAGTTATTGATTGCCGAATCGGTTGACACACGAAATCAAGTGTTAAACAAACTTATATCTGCTATGGTAACCATCGGTGGTGTTGAACTACTTCTACGGAGAAATCGAGATATAATATATGACATGATTTCCATATTTAAACAAAAAGTTTATCAATTGACGGAAACAAATCCTGAATTTAAGTCAATTAAAAGAACGAAGATATTTATCGGACGCGGAAGACATAAGAAAGTCAAGTATGAGATGACGAGTAAATCGCCATTTGTCACATCAATTGTTCCAATACCTGTTTTGTAACTTTTTATAAATTTGAAATTTATTTTAAATAAACATCAATTTTAAATAGAGATTCACAAACTAATAAATACATTTAATAAAACTAATCGAAGCGTTAAAATTGTAAAAATATTACATTCATTTACTGGATAGTGAAATATATATTAAACTTTAAAAAAAAATTATTTTCAAATTAATTGAGAGTTCAAGAGATAATAATTACAAAATATGGTGATTAAAAATATTTAATTTTTATACAATAAATTTAATTCCTAATGAATTCGTGACAATTCTTCTACAATCTTAATTAAGTCATCGACAGTGGCCTCACGTTTCATACCACTTCCTTCGGGATCAATCTGTTAGGGATTAGAAAAAATAAGCGCTAAATATTTGTTGTTAATTAAAAAAAAAAAAGATTATTAAATATATTTATTCAGAACATAAAAAATATATCAACAAAAACAATGTTATAAAATCTAGCGAACGGTTTTCAGTCGGGGAAAGATTTTCATCATATAATACTCCAAATTAAAAACAAATAAATTTATGATATAATTACCATTAAATCTTTAATACATTCTTGCATTTTATCGCGGCTTAAGTCCAAGAAAGACTCGATGAGATCACCGTCGATGAAACCGAACGAGGCTTCAGTTTTTCGTTCGGTACTAAATGCTCTCCAAAAGTCGTGATCTATTTTACCGACAGATTTGATTACTTTATTGAGTCTCGTTTGGAATTCCCGTAAAAATGCAAAATATTCTTGTGGTAACTGTGCCACCAGTCCTATTACAAGAGAATTATCGATAATTTCAAAGTTAATGGAAATCGAAAGATTAGCTAAGCGTTAGAAAATACCAATTGATCCAAAAATGGTACCATAGAGGACAGGCGTTCCCTGAATGGGAGTCGCTATCTCTCCTGGATGTTGCATAACAAGTGATCCATGTCTCATTACATTAATATATTCTCCGACGTGATAGAGACCAACTTCTTGGAGATGTTGTCGCTCTTCATCATTAGTTGCAGCGCTATGTGATTAAAAAAATATTTAAACTTTCGAATAACATTTACCGGTAATGATAACTACCTATCCTTTTGGCAAACAAACAAATTGAACGAATTCTCAGCGCCTAAGAATGTGTCGTCATCTAAGATCTCAATACTTGTCATCCAATTTGGCTGAAAATCTCTGGAGATCTCTTCAAAATTACCCTCTAATGGTTTATAAGCCAATAGTGTCATCGATCGCATGAGATCTCCAACTAGAATAAAGTCTCCTTTGGTTTTCAAATATAAAGCTATAATTGTGTTAAAATATGAACACTCGTTGTGAAGATCTCTTTGTGGTGTCCATTCAAAGAGTCGTACGGTTGAGTTGATACCGGCCAACAGTTTACTATTGAATTCGACTAAAGTATAGGGCGCTCCTTTGATCTCCTTTTCAGTCACTTGTTGTAGCTTTCCATCGGTAAAGTGGAAAACCACAATACGGCCCAATTTGGGTTCCGGTTCATCAGGATTCACAAAACATGTGCCAACGATATAGTAAGTGATTGGGTCATCAGCTGATTCATTATCATCAAAACATGTGTAAGTTTTTTCAATTTATCAAAAATATATATAAATACCTAATTTAGCGGATATAACACTAAGTGCATACTCATTAACCATGAATTGGTGTGCGTGAAGCACTTCAAAAGTGTGCTGATCTATAATCAACAAATGGTGAACTTCGACTTCAAGTCCTATTTGTTCCATATTTGATGCATTGCTTGGCTTTACAATTGTCGGTATCGATGAAGAATAAGTTATATTTTGTGCTAAATTAACAATTAAGATATAATTAATAAATAAATACCGGTAATTATTTTATTTAATATACTAAATGTTTCAATATTTAATAATTATTATTTCAGAGAAAAAAATTAGAGTTTATTAAGACATCATAATAACAGTTATGACTGAAATTTAGTCAAAGAATCGTCTCATCATTAAAATTATGATTAAAATAACTAAATGAGTAAAACAAAGACAATATAATACCTGTACAACTGGCGCTATTACGAATAGGAACCAACCCATCCTCGCCCTGTATATCATGTCTCATAGTGATCACACCGAAAGTATGGGTCGACTCCTGGTAGGCTATCCTTCGAGGTGTTTCTCTTAATGGAACAGTTCTAATATGAAGTTTCTGTATTTCATCTATTTGGCCAATAAGTAGCTGGGAATCACTGGCCAGTGCTAGTGACTCACGAAAAGCATCCGAATTTAGTGGACACATATGATTAACTTCTTTAAGGTTAACATTGGAGAAGACCAACTTGTTATTCGACGAATAGATAACAGTTGGTCTATCACTACAAGCAAAGATGTTTGATGTCGATGACGAAGAAAATGTTTTGAGAACAGTTGGTTGAGTACCTAAAGTGATTTTCTTGCGGTCCGTCAAATAACCGGTGTTTGGATTCAGATTAAAATAAAAGAGCGATCCGTCACCCAAAGCGGTTAATAAATAAAATGACTGTTCAAATGCGGCCAAAAGTATTGAACGCGGGATTATTTCTCCGCCCAAACTTTCTTTATGCATTTCAACCAAATCGGGTAAATGTATTAATCTAATCCACACAAGACATACCAAATATCAATACGATGTCATTACCAAATAAATTCCAATCACATACCTAACAGAAATGTCTGTCCAGAGACCCACTGCACACAAAGAACTGGTCGGTCCAGAAATGGGATTAATGTCAAGACAAGCGATTTCAAACTCGAGTTGTACTTCATTTACCATTTTAATCAATTGGTCGTGAATTTCAAGATAATAAAGTTGGTTACGAGAGGCGCACACTATCTGTGAACTATTACTCGACACAACAGATATATTTTGTTTTGGCGTCCATTCGTTGCATAAGTGTTTGGTTTCCGTTGAGACCAGTCTAATGCTGTTTGCTGTCACTTGCAATAGGAGGTCATCTTTTACATTACCACAGAAAAGTGTCTGTTGTGTTGTATCAAAGCCGAACAGTTCTGTTTCTTCAACTTCTTCTCCGGTAAGCATTAAGACTTTGGTTTGTCCAACAAATGAGAGCACAAGAATGTTATCGAGTGCTGAATTAACCCTCAACTGCCAAACGCCTTTAATTCCCGGTAAATCTATAGTCGCCTGTTCTTGAATACCGATACCGTTACGGATAATCCTTAACGAACCTATCAATCAAGTGTTGATTCAATCGTTAATATTGTATAAAAGTTAATTCAATATTAATATACAAAAATCTCAAACATAATCAGACAAATGTTAATTAAGTCAACAAAAAACAGTATTAATATCTAGCGAACGGTTTTCAGTCGGGGAAAGATTTTCATCATTTTATAATCATTGACAAAAAAATACTTATAAAAAAGTGTTTTCAATTTCATACCTTCTTTATAAGCACCGGAACATGTGATGAGCTGTCCCTGTCCTTGTCTGTCCAGATCGACAACAATCATGTCGACAATTGGACCCAAATTTGTAAACGTTTCCATCACTTCAACAAAAGTTCCGCTATCGTTGGGCTCTAAATTAAGTTTAACTAACTGCGAGTCACCCATACGTGAGCCGACATACACCACTCCGTTATCCAAATATGTCAGACATTCCGGTATTGTTATCTCACCCAACAGTTCTAATTTCAAATCTTTAACCGCCTGGTCTTCGACGCGCAGTATTAACATAAACAGACGGCCAGACATATCGCCCAACAAATAACGAGTTTCATCGACTCGACAATAGGAGGTAATTGTTGACTGTCTGATAGCTGGAGGTGCTATCGCACAGTACTCTTTCTCGCCGTTCAAGTAGACTATCGATTCCTGACCAACAATAAGAGCACCGCAATAAGGTAGTGGCACCGGTATGACAATACTAGCCTCCGATTCGACGTTGTCCTGTTTCCACATGCCTTTTACAAACTCTTTCTCAGACAAAGATATCTCATAGGTTTTCACGTGTCTCGATGTGTTGTCCTGATGTATGAACGCAATGGTAGGCGTAGTACAGCCGTAGAGAAACTGGACGTCCGAGACATTCAACTCTTCCATACGAATGTTAAAAGCTTTCAGTTCTTTGTTTTCGCGATCAAGTGGTATAACCTTTAGATTGAAAACAATCGGATTGCAGAAAAATAAGCGATCATTGAAAACACAAAATCTTAACATACCTTAAACAGACCGTCATATAGACGAAGACCAATAATTTTACCGGTCGGATCAATCATACCGATAGAACCGGTCTCCGAGGGCCGTGATATTGTGTCGGCAACGTTGCCATGTGCTCGGGTCACGACCTCAAACGAGTCTCCATCGCGAATGCATTCCAGTATAGATGCGTTATATTTATAAGTTAACAAAAATAGCAAATCTTTTTTCTCGCCTTCGGGTCGGAATGTCTTCATTATAGTCACGCGGCCATAGATCGAGATCTCTTTGATCGGTCGCAAACCTTCGGCAGTCACCAAATAGATCTCAATACGTGTTGATTTTGCGATTAAAAGATTCAAATCGGTCGGCGATGTAAAATTGCCTACAAGAATATAATCCATCGGTAAATTAAGCGGACATTTTGGTGGACAATCACAGCAAACAAAAAAACATTGATAACAATGAGTCAAAAAAGTCCACAACAAACCTGTGACACAGTTTGAGACACCCGAACCCTTGTGTGCAGTGACCGCATAATTACAGGCCATTGTGTTTACCGAACGGTTATGATTACAACCGGTGGACACAAATCAGCGATCAATTGATATGAGAGTCAAACTTATGATATATTATTAAACACTGGTTTGCCGTCAATGACTGTATTGTCAGTATATTATATATAAACACGTGTTGTTGTGTTGCATAGCAACCATTGAGTCTATTGCGCTAAAACACAATTTGGCGCTTATTTTAATGCAATTCTAGTGCTTTCACCAAATGATCAGTAATTTTAACATTGTTTTTGGTTTCGGGTTTTTATCGATAAAAAACCGAAACCGCTATTTATATATCTATTTAAACTTTTCTCAATATTCAATAGTAATTGTATTATTAATAAATTATCATTAATACACTATTTTATGTATTTCTAAAAATTTATTAATTTATTTTAATTTATAATTTTAGTTATCAAAACTTTTTTGAAGTCTAATATCTAATAGAAATTAAAAAATTAAATCATAATTATTGCTGAATAATAACAAAAATAATGATTTTTATATTATACAGTATTATAATCATATTTTTATAAATATTTATTTAATAAAATTATGGCAAATAATATTAAATATTTAATTTAATAGATTTTTCATTGATTAAATTAATATAATTTTGATTTTTGATTTCAATAATTATTTTAAAAATATTGTCTTATAATTAAATAAATGAAAATAATTGGAAAAAATTATTCATTAGAAATGAATACAAAACCTGAAATACAAAACTTTGATGGATTACCACAATCTATAGTATTGCCCAAAACTGGCCAAACAGTCATATTTGATGTCTACAGACCTGACAAAGATTTTCAAGATTTATATGAAATTTGGTGGGAAGTCATAGACAAAGGACAGTCATATCTTCAGTACACAACAAATGAACAAGAATTTCAAGAAGTTTTTGTCTCGAAATCTTGTTTTGTGTTTCGTTTAATGGATAACAACAAAACTATCGGTGCTTTTCATTTAAAGCCATCAGCTCCGGGACGTGCGTCACATACGGGATGTTATGAACGTATTGTTCATAAAGATTATCGTAATATTGGTTTGGGTGGACTCATGTTAGACATGGTTGACATATATGCACCACTTCTCGGTTATAAATCGTTGATAGCCTACGTGTTTGCTACCAATGATGCGAGTATTGCAACTAATTTAAAGAAAGGTTTGGTTCAAACCGGATGTATCCCACGGGCTGTCTATTTAAAAGCATTTGGATTTACCGATACTCTCATCTTTCATAAGTCATTAACTAATGATTAAATGCAATATAATATACTGTTTGCTAATTAATATATAAAACTAATAATTTTTTTTAATTTAAAAGTACATTAATTCAGTACTAAAGTAAATATAGAAATATTAATAATTAATTATATTATGATAATCTAATTATAATGAATAAAATTATTATATTTTGCATAATTATTATGTTTTTTATTAAAATCATTTACAATTTATACAGTAAATTAATATATATTTTTTGTAAATTAGTATTAAATTTAAATATTAATTAATAAACTTTACTGTAGTGTAGACACACTGTTGAAACTGTAAATCATTAGATTATCTCTAATATTAAATTAATAGGAAAAAGTATAATACAGTACTGTATATGTAATGTAATAAAAAAATGTGATATTTTAGTCATTTAATCAAATTATATAAAGTCATGACATATGACGTAAATTATATGTAAATTAAATAATATTAATATTAATAAGCAATTTGTATGAATTTAATATCAATATTATGTCATCTCATGAATCAATTGGATCAGATCTCGGCTCAAATAAATAAGCAAACAATTTGGTGATCAAACAAATGGATGATTACTCGTCTAAATCGGTTACTAAAAGATTAAGTGATAGTTTGTGGCAATTTAAGCCATCACAAGATGACAACAAAAAGCCTCGTTTGACAACAACCATAATACCGGTTCCCATCAATCAAGAAGAAGATAAAACTTCTTGTGGCACACATTTGCCACTATTGAAAGATAATTGTATTACTATTGGTCTTAAAAATAATCGCCGACAACACCCGATGTCCAGTAAATCAGATTTTGAGCGTCACATACAAAGAGATGTCAATTGTTTGTCAAATGTTGAACTGATGTCTAATCCAAAGATATATGAATGCAATGAATGCGACAAAACATTTGTAACCTATGATAGCATATATCGTCACAAACACTACCATTTGTGTGGATTTGGTATCGAAAAACCAAAGTTTTCAGATGAAACCAAATGCATGTTCTTTGATTGGCAACTGTTTATAAAACCGGTATCAACTGATAATAGCCGCCACCACCACCCCCTCCAAGGCTACCGATGCTGTATTACTAATTGTAATTTTTGTTGTATTAACTATAAAGAGATGGAGTGTCACGTCCACGACCAGCACATCCATCCCATACCTAACCAATACTCAAGATTTATCGATGAATCCATTAGAAAGTATATCAATAATTGAATTGAATCGACAGTATATACAGTAGTCTAACATTTGTATGGATTTTAATATATGATAAAATGATTAATTGTTTTTATCTAAAAATAATTAATTAAAATATAAAAATTAATAATAAATTTAATTTATATAAAAAATAATAATATTTTTTATTTAGTCGTTGAATAAGATTTTAATTACAAATATATTGTATTTATAATGAAATGTCATTTAATTTTAGTCACAGTTTTTGTGAACAACTCTGCATTGAATTAGTCATCGATTAGATAAAAGTTGAAAAAAGTTTTTGACAAAAGAATTCGATTTTGTTTTTATTATTATTTCATTAATTCTTTTGTTTGTTTTAAATGATTGTCTGACAAAAACTGAGACCAATTGACGGAACCATTTGGTGATCAATCGATTCAGTGGTCATTCATTTAAGAGAAGATAATTTACAAGTCGTAAGTAGTTTTGAAGATAAATAAAAACTAAATCTTTATTTCAAATGAAATGATTTTGTATTGTTGTTGTATTATATGTGTTGTGTTTTTATTGTTGGATCAGTTATTAGTGACAATCAGTGGTTTGTAAGATGAAACCCGACTCTGAATTTGTCTGTGAAATAGACAATTGTGGCAAACGATTCCAAAGACCAGATAGTCTGCGAAGTCATGCGATACCATAAGTGTGGGTTCAGTGTTCGCAAACTGACGACCGCTGACCACTGTTCGGACACTCGTCTCAGTCAATACTGGGGTCCGGCGCCCAGTAATGACAGCGGTTGCAGTCGACGACAGTGTCTCATTTGCGGCTACATTGGACTGCCGTATGACGTGAAGCGTCACATTCATAATGTTCATTATTGTCGCCATTGGATCAATGCTGGCCATAAAGTAGCCGGTGATCAATCTCAACCACCTTTGAGTACACAGTCAAGAGTGGCAAAAAAGTCGGCAGTGACCACACAGTCGGCAATGGCCACCAAAAAAGTTCGTATAGTTGACGTGAAAAATGTCGTACTAAAGATGGCCGAATGCAATGGTGAATCTCAATTACCCCGAATTACACAGTCAACAGTTGTGGCCAAAAAGTCAGAAGTGGCCACACAATCGATTGTGACGACACCGTCAGAATTAACCACACATTCATCAGTGTCTACCAAAAAGGTCCGTATAGTCGACGTAAAAGATGTTATCCAAAAGGTAAACGAAAGCAATGGCCAGTCGAGCGGTGAACAGTCATCCATGACTTGTATGAATAAGACCGATAGGTCTTTGGATTTTATCTGCAATCTTAATGATTGTAACAAATCATTCGTCACAAAGAAGTCACTCCGTGAACACCAATTGGACCATTTGTGTGGTTTTCGTCTCATAAATCTCGAAGTGGACAATCCGTGTTCAGAAGACAATCTGAATAAATGGTGGAATAAATTGGATAACAAAAAGTATTCCTGTCTTTGGCCTAATTGTCAATCTTCGGCAACTTTTACAAACATTCGAAGACATGTCCACAATAGTCACGTTTGTCCCTATCGTAAGGGTAGAGATAAGGCCGCCAATGCTAAGAGTGAATTGACTCTTATGAATACAGAATCAATTGGACAGTCAAATGTCAAAATTGTTAACAAATCAATGGATAATAAGAAAAATTTTGGTCAAAAGTCACAAAATAAAGGAAAAATTGTATCTTTTAAAGACAATTATTATGAATCAAAAGTTATTGATATTAAACAATTGCAAAAAAAACTAAAGGCTAAACAAAAACTAAACAATGAATTTAATTCATTTAACAAATCAAAGATACCATTGATGACAACATTGAAGAGAAAGAAGGAAATGAGATCAAGATTTGATTTTACATTTCCACCAGAATTGATGACAAAGATTATGGCCAATGAAAAGGCAAAGAAAATTTATGAAGAGATTAAAGATAGAGATGACGACCCCTTGTTTGATGCACTCACTCAACAACATCTCAATGAATCAATGAAACGCAAGTCACAAATTGCCGACAATTTTATGGAACCAATTAATAGCCGAAAAATGGCGAAAAAGATATCTTTCGGACCAACCATTTCGGCGCCTAATTATAATATGAGGAAAATATTCACTTTGAATAACCATTCAGTGTCTGATGACATGTAATATAAAGATAAAAACTATTATTTTATTTAATATATTTTTTTATAGATTTATGTTTTTTATCTTAAATTTTTTGAAAACTATTTCCATTAGATATCATTTTGTTTTACAATGCATTTCATTTCCTTTATTATAATTTTATAAATAATTGTTTGCTTTTAAAATGTAGTGCTATATCAATAATTACTGACTATTTTTTTGATTTAATTTTTTAAATATATTTTAAAAATAATAATTTTGTTTTTTGTTTGTTTATGTTTTTAGTATAATATCTTGTTTTATCTAAATGTGATTCATTTTTATTACACTAATTATATGAAAGTTACACACAATTTGAATTTGTGTTTTGAATATTTTGGTTTCAATAAGTCATAATCACATCAACAGGTTTCCTATCAAGTCTTATAATCTTAATTTACTTTTAAAACTTGTTTTATTATATAATAAATTTATGTTTTATTAAATTGTTTTTATTTGTAAAAGTATTTTTAGTTCTAACATTTTAATTGCCTCATTAACAGTGTTTGCAAAAGTGTTTTTTGTTTATATAAAATATTGTGTTTATTTAATGATTAGATTTTTGTATTTATTTTCATTACATAGTACTGTATATTATTTTTGTTTTTTTAAGTAAAAATTTGCAATTTTAGTTTTATTCTAAATCTAAAAGAGACAATAATATGAAAATTTTGTTAATAATAATAATAATATATCAAATAAAATGTAGTTATTTAGGAAATATTAAGCCAAATATTGTAATCTTTGTTTCGGATGACTTGGGCCGGTATGACATAGGATATCACGGTTCCCGACACTTGATGACACCCAATATCGACTCATTAGCTGCCGATGCCGTAGTTTTGGACAGGTATTACACACAACCGCTGTGCAGTCCAAGTCGCGGAGCTTTACTTACAGGTATAGTATGTCCAGTAGTTATTTGAAACAATTATTTTATTATAAACTGCATATTTGTTATTTAATGATAAGTCATATTGTTTTTTAAACATGGTCTTTTTTAAACTGTTGTTTTAAATTGATTTTTGTTAATATATTGCCGATACTATTAGTATTATTATTAATACTATTATATAGGCATACATCCCATACATAGCGGGACTCAACATTTTGTCCTTATGAGTGGTTCTCCATGGGGTTTACCATTGAAATACAAATTACTTCCTCAATATTTAAAAGACATGGGATATAACACTCAAGCTATAGGTAAATGGCATTTGGGTTTCTTTAGCAAAGATTATTTACCGACAAGTCGTGGCTTCGATGACCATACGGGCAATTGGGGTGGTTTTGAGGACTATTATAATCATTGGATGAAAGAAAGGGGTTTCCAAGGACTTGATTTCAGGCATAACTTGGATGTAATTCGTGATTCAGACGGTATCTATTCAACAGATTATTTTACTGACAAAGCCATTGAACTGATAAGCGATAACAACAATACTCGACCATTATTTCTATATATGGCCTATCAAGCCATGCATTCAGCTAACAGTCCCTTTGAACTACAGGCGCCCAATGAGTTGGTCAAAAAGTTTAGTTTTATTAAAGACGAGAAAAGACGTTTATTTGCTGCCACTTTATACTCAATGGATCAATCAATTGGTAGAATTGTAGAGCAATTGTATTACAAGAATATCTTAAATAACACAATCATATTGTTTGTCAGTGATAATGGAGGCGCCATCAGTGGGTTTATGGGTATTTCAATTGATTACTATTTTTAAAAATATTTTAATAAATTAATTAATTTACTTTTGATTAAAAACTATAGAAAACTATGGTTCAAATTATCCATTGAGAGGCACCAAAGGCACACTTTGGGAGGGAGGGGTAAGAGTACCGGCATTTATATGGAGTCCATTGTTGAAAAATTCTGGTTATATATCCGATTCATACATACAAGTGTTTGATTGGTTGCCGACAATATTAGAAGCTATTGATCCAAAAGTTTATGACCAAAATCGGCACAAATTCGATGGCATTTCTCAGTGGAAGACATTAAATACAAAGAAGTGTCAAAATAAAAATCAGTTACTATTGAATATCGATCCCATTTGGAATATGTCATCCATTATTATCAATCAATGGAAACTAATCCAGGGATCGGTACCTAAAGATATGTCACCCGAATCTGATTTATGGTCACAAAGTTTCGATGAAGACAATGATTTCAAAGTTGATTTACAACGAAACCAGTCTGTTGTGTATAAAGTATTGCAACAAATGAATCGTAAAATAAATTTTGATATTTTTGAAAAAACAAAACTTGAATGTGATTTGAAAAATATGAATAAATCTAACTGTGATCTCAATCATGAATTGTGTTTATATGATATCAAATCAGATCCGTGTGAGTTAAACAATGTGGCCAAAAGTTTTCCACAAATTGTCACTCAATTGTGGCAAAGTATACAACAATACAATCGTACAGCTGTTCCGCCATTAAACAAACCAATTGATTCAAATGCTAACCCTATTTATCATAATAATACATGGGATGTATGGTATGGGGATTGACTTGTCTATCAATTTTTTAAGATTTTAATAATAATTATATTATTTTTTATTTGTTTATTAATAAACTAAATAAAATACAGACAATCTTATGAATAATTTATTTTTAAAAACTGAAATAAATCCCTCATTTAGCAGAATAACAAACAAAAATAAATTTTATAATAATTTATTAAATTTTTATTAAACATTAGCACAAATAGTGGTTTAATTAATTATCTTTACAATATATTATATAAAAATTTATTTTATTATTTATTATAATGATTGTAAAAATACGGGTTATTATAACAGTTATAGTAATGGCTTAGTGGAGAAAATGATTAATAAAATGCAATGAAATGATCACAATTGCATTGATGTGATTGACGGCAACATCAGTATAACGAAACAAACAATGACTTTAATAGCTCAGAGTCTATCCGTTCAATTGATTACAATATCGATAATATCACTGCAAAGACAACTGTTGCACAACGAGGCCGCCAACCGAAGCCAATGGAACAGTACTTATGATTATGTTATTATAGGCGCCGGTAGTGCCGGATGTATACTAGCGGCCCGACTCACGGAAGACCCCAACATCAATGTCTTGTTGCTTGAAGCCGGCGGTCCACAAACAGTCATCACTGACATGTTGGCCAATGCTTGGATTGGTATGATAGGTGAAAACGATTGGCATTATATGACAACCCCCCAAAAGAGAGCCGGTATTTAATAAATATTTATTAATATATTTTATATTTACATATTTTGGTTGTTTGCCAAAAGGGTTTGCTTTTAAGGACAGACGTATCATTTATCCGAGAGGTCGTATATTAGGCGGTTCATCGGCGACCAACTATGCCATTTATAATAGAGGCAATCGACGCGATTACGATAACTGGGCCAATAGATATGGTGCCACCGGTTGGTCGTATAACGATGTGTTGCCTTATTTCCTACGTATGGAAAACCAGACAAACCCGGCCTATGCCGCCAACTTTGCCTACCATTCAACGTCTGGTCAAATGCCAATCGCTTCGGCTCCCAATCCCGATCCTATTTTATTAAGATATATGGAAGCGTGGGGACGGGAAGGCTGGCCTACAATTGACTTTAATGGGCCCACACAGAGAGGAACTAGTAAATGATTTCTAACATTTTTATATGAATTATTAGATAAATATATATTGATTTTACAGCACTGATACAACAGGCAGCGGTGCCCTCTAACTGGACCCGAGCCTCGACGGCATCCAGTTTTATATATCCATTGATCAAAAACCGTAATAATTTGCACGTTGTTTGCCGATCACATGTGACCAGAGTTTTGCTTCAAAATATGACAAATGGTTTGACTGCCACTGGCGTCGAGTTTTTAAAAAATGATATGACATATCAAGTCAGTGCCCGACGGGAAGTCATACTATCGGCTGGTATTTTAAACCAAAATTTTCTAAACGAGTTTTTATATTAAAATTTTGAAAAATTATTGATAAATAGGCGGCACTAATAGTCCGCAGATTTTAATGTTGTCGGGAATCGGTCCCCGACAGCACCTCCAAGACTTAGGTATCCCAGTTCAGGCAGACTTGCCGGTTGGCAACAATCTTCAGGATCACATTTTAATACCAATGAACTATTTGGTGGAAAATCAATCGGACATTCAATGGTCAAGAAATTTAGATTCAATAATGACTGTCCAAAATCTCTACGATTATTATGTCAACGCTGACGGACCGATCACTCAATTGCCAACTATACTAACTTATCACAGTTCCCGTTTCAATGACAACCCCGACTGGCCCGATGGCATTAGAGCAACTCTTACATCACAAATTGGTTAAACACTGATTACAGATTTTTAATAATTTATTTTATTATTGCTTTTATTATCAACTTTAGGTATGAATATATCGGTTGCAATGGGAGAATATGGTCAGAATGTTGAGGAATGGGCCGAATACTGGAAGGGATTGGCCGGAGATCAGAGACATTTCTGGATTTTTTATGCCGTATACAGACCAAGAAGTCGAGGAACCGTTCGTTTGGCGTCAACCAATCCCTTAGACGCTCCGCTTATTGATCCCAACTATTTTGCCGAAAATTATGATCTGGGAGTAGTCGTTGATACGATGAGCACTGGTATGCGAATGACCGAACAGCCCTTCTTTAGAAAGTTCGGCCGCATTTACAACCATACAATTCCTGGCTGTCAATTGTGTACCGATGGCACACCTTATTATGAGTGCTACTCATACTTGGCTTGTGTGGCGCAGACCATAACTGCCACATCCTATCATCCCATCGGTCAGTATATTGTTCAGTAACAGTAAGATATTGATTACTGACTTCCGATATTGATTACAATTAAAAATCTATATTTTATAGGAACATGTCGTATGGGTACTGCATCTGATCCCGAAGCCGTTGTCGACAATCAGTTGCGAGTTCGTGGTGTCAACAATTTGCGAGTAATCGACGCGTCAATTATGCCAAAGATAGTCAATGCTAACACCAATGCCTGTTCAATGATGATCGGCGAAAGGGGTTCCGATTGGGTCCGGTATGGCAGATAAGGTGTGGACATAGAGTTGATAATCAGACAAATTAATAATAATGTGAATTTGCAGATAAGATAATTATTTTAATAAATTTATTTTATTCAAAAAATAGATTTAAAAATGCGTTTATCTAATATTATACAAACTTACAATAATTTGTCTGATATATAAATAATATAAATTAATTACCGTATAAATTATTTTTTATAAAATATTGATAATTTTTTGATAATTTTATCAATTATATTGATATTTGATAAAAATGTTTGCTCGTAAATCAAGACAACTGTTGCCAATATTAGCAATATTTCTATAATTTTAATCATAGATTTCAAAAAACTAAATTTTATAACAATTGCTTTCTTTTTGAACGATTTAAGGGTTGAATAAAAACATTTCTTAAATTTTGAACAATTTTTTTCATTACTCATCGCTTTCTTTTGCTGTTCAATCCATTTGCTGATATGTCCTGATGTATGACTAATACTAATCCTTTAAAAAAAATGAAAAACAATATCAGAAACAAATTGTTTATTATGTTTTAATTATTGACAACAAATTGTATGCAAATTAATTTTTTTACCATTGATTTAGTTTTTGTATAATAAATTGAAACGATAGCGACTGAACTGATTTAGAGAAAACCATTGAAAGATATTTAGAGTTTGTCCAGACTTTGTCGGCCACATGTAATCTAATGTCTGAATTGTATTTACAAAGAATAGCTTTCGTTGCAAATACAGTGCTCTGACTGTCGATGAATGCCAACCGACGGGCCATAAACTCCTTGCGATACCAGTTATTAGTGAATGGATTTTCCGTAACAAACGATTTGTTTTTATTGTCGTTCACTTTATTTAATAAATCTACAGATTCTTTACGATTCGACTTCTATTAACAATAATTGTATCAATAAATTGAATGTCATATAAATTATTAGATAATCATATTTTTAAATAATTAAAAACCTTTAGATGATAGAGAAATGCACTGTCGGTATACACGACAGGCAACATGTGGTCATTACTGAGCAAATCACTGATACTATTGATCTGATTGTCCTCTTTGAGAGTCAGTATGTCTGAACTGATCATTGAATTCAGATAAAACCATAAAAACATAAAACTTATAATAAATATTATATGAATTAATGTCCATTTGTTCAATTTATATGAACTGTTTACTATAATATAAAGTTTATTAAAAATCAATTGTCATTAATATATACAATGAATAATATTTAGGTATTAAATGAATATACAGTATTAATATATAAATAAAAGTACCGTAAATGTTAAAACTTGCCTTTTAAGAGAAAAAGCTTAACTAATACTAAATCCAAAGTCTTTTCAATATAATTTGACGACAAATTTATTGAAAAAATTATTAATAATGTAATTATAAAACAAGATATAATAATTGCTGTCAAAAACTGATAATCAATTTGATGGATATGTTGTAAAACATCGGTATAGTATGACTGTATGGTATTGGCAGTTGTGATAATGGTATTTAAGTCCGTAAATAAACTATTTGTATAATTAATTGCTTCCAAGCGGTCGGACATATATTCAAAGGGACCCAAACTTAGTTGACATATCTTTATTGAATATAAATATATAAATTATTTCTTTTAATTTATTTATACAAATAATTTTATATAAAAGCTTACATTTGTAAATACTTTACCGATCATACCATTCCACGAACCGTTCACTTTGAGACCCCATAACCCATCACTTGGTCTGATAACTGTAAAACTAAGATTAATACAAATAAATAAATTATTGTAAAAAAAATATTTTATCACTATAAATTAAAAATATAACTAAAATAAAATAACTAACATTATTTTCTTTATTTATAATTTATTTTAAATTATATTACAATTATAATAAATATATTAAATACTAATAATAATACCTTATATTATAAGTTTGAGTGAAGCTATTCCATAGTTTTCCAGTTAATCCAAAAATTTCAAAATTGCCGTTAGTATTGTTTTGTAACACTGTATATGGTGACCACTTTTACATAATTTATAAATTTATATCGTAATAATAATATAATATAATCTTATATTATATAAAATTATAAATGATTATAAACTAAATTAAAACTCACATTATCTGCACAAACAGTCAAATGCATTATGATTTTTAAACATTTAATGTACAAAATTAAAATTTATTTAACATTAATATTTGATATAATTTTTACTTATTTCTTATTGGAAATAAAAAAATCTTATAATTATTGTTTTACTTATTTATAATATAATTACCGTATATTACAATTCACTGGTATTGTAAAAGTTCATATTAGGATAAATATAGAAAGAAAATCAATTATTAAAATAAATTAAAGTGAAAATATTGTTATAGAATTTTTTTATAATTAAATTTCTTTTGTTTATAATTTACGGTACATATGAATACTATTTAATTATACAATCAATAGTTTTATTTAATTAAAACTATTATTTATCATAATATCAACAATTTTCAAAAATTTTATTTGCAATTTTTCGCATTTTCTTATTGATTTCAATGTTATTTGTAATTTTTCCAACAAAATATCAATAATTGAAATGCTATGCTCTTAAATCATAATTGTATTTTCAAATAGAAAATGTTTTAATAACAACTTAAATTTCTTATATAAATAGTAATTGAGAAATACTTATTGAGAAAAAAAATCCTTAAATCAATTAAACATATTAATTATGGTAATTATTATAAACAAAATTATCAAATTTAATAAAAATATGTAAAATTGATAGGACGGGTATAATTAGCAAAATCATCTCTCAGTTTCTTAATCCTATCAAATGATTGATAGGTAAGACATGGTTGCAAATCCATTGCATGAATTAGTGGAAACAACTCAAACGTTTTAACGGCATTTTTATAGCTTTTCGATAGTTTCAATACCTGTATAATTAAGACATATATATTATTATTATAACCGTAAAATTATTACAAAAATTATTTCAAAATAACATAAATATGATACCAATCCATAATAATCGCAGACAAACTCTCTGAAAATCAAATAACATGTATCGGAGTCAAAGTGCTTGAAACCGTTGACAAACATTTGATTGGAAACCAATTGCCAAAAGTTTGTAGCTTTTGTAATGCCACCAAACTTTCCAGTAATTGTTGTAATAGATTTGGCCAATGCTTTAAACTCAATGATTTGAGTTTTCGGTAAATTAGATATCTTTTTCATTTTTCCCGTATCATTGCTTGCAGTTTTCATTGATGCTTTAGAATAAGCTAAATCTCGGCCACGATTTGCTTGAACATTGTTTCGGTAATTTCGGTCAAAATCTGATCGATTACTAGTCAATGAATGATTTGAGTTAAATCTGTTGTGTATTTTGTGGTCATTGACTGAAAATGAAATATTCAGCGAAACATTTGACGGATACTTTCGTGAAACAGATTTAAAACGTCGGCTGTTTTGTAGTTTTCTATTAAACTCTTGTCTTAGGTCTCGGATTTCATTGAATTCTCGCAAATTGACAATAAATTTTAGATCAAACCAATAAAATGTCGAAAACAATGGATTAACTTTATTGGCGGTATTCAGATCTGGACACGAGTTCAATGTCTATAATTTAGTTAAGAAATTACAAATTTAAATAAAAATATAAAACCTTTGAAATCCATACCCTTTTATACAAATTGAGAGCTGATCTGAAGGCGTCTCTACATTTGTCGGGCGACCACTTCTTGAAGCCATTATTAACCATTTGAATGGAAATTGTGATCCACTTTAGACTAACATCTGCCGAACTATTAGATGCATTCATTTGAAAACATCGTCTATTAATGTCCAATAAATCAATCAACAAACAAATAGAGTCATAATCTATAGCCCGAAATCTGATGGCAATGACAGACATACAATCAATTTTGGTCTCATATGTCTTGTAATGCAAATGTGGTAAATCGGTGGTCATCTTATAAACCGAAGTCAATTCAATGTCCAAATAATTTATGAAATTACGTTTTTGTATGACTCCTTTGTTGCCATTATAGGTCTTAGCTTTAATCGTATCGTCTTTTCCGACATTATGGTCACCACTTCTATCGCCTATTAATTTGTCGACAGTCTTATCGGATACCAAATCATTGTTACCATTAAATACATTATTTTCAGAATTAGACCGCTTTTTCAACATATAATTAGTTATATCATCGAAATCATTGATTTCAAAGTCATTTAACGTTTGCTTAGTCGTCGACATCTTATGGACCGATAAATCATTTTTAGTGCTCAAGTATTCAACCTTTTGTTGGTTTGTCGTCAACTCGTTATTCATAATCTGATTGTTGTCCCGTTTTTTGACCCGAAGACGTGCCAAATTGCCGATAATATCGTCATCAGTGGCCATACAAATGAATTGATTAATTTGATGGTCAAAGATCTGTCAAAACCAAAAGCAATGCATACAATGATAATATGTATATTATATATATATATATAGTGACCGATGCGGTGATAATAAATACTGACCTCAACTGAATGTGTGTCCAAATGGACTAATTGTTTGTGTTGTTGGTTCAACTGATCCAATACCGACTTTATAGTCAAGTGATGACTATTATCGACGACACAAATCGTAAACTTTTGTTCATTCAATTCAATCAATACTTTAATGGCATTCATATTATATGACAATTATTTTGTTGACAATCAATACAATCACTGTTTTATTGGTCAGTAAGTCATATGTTGTACGTATAGTGTGATTGTGTTTGTATTATACCGTTTGACACACTATTACACACTATTACTCTATAACTGAAAATTAATATAATATAAACTTTTCATAAATTTATAAACTTTTGATTGTTTCTCAAGTTTAGAGTACTCTATACAAGGGTTGGATAAATACAAGGTTTTAAATATTGATTTTGTATAATACGTATTAATATGTATAATACATTTTTAAAAACTAATATAAATTGTTAGAAAATTTATAAAAAATTATTTAATCACAATTTAAGTGTTAGAGAACTCGTTATTTTTTTAAATAATAATTTGTATAATATTTTGTTTTCTAATAATAATAATAAAATAGATATCAAATCTATATTTATTATACATTGTGTTTATCAATGTTTTTGGTACTGAATCTGTCGCTAACTTTTGTTTTGTATAACAAAATTGTTATGTAATGTATTGTAAATTTACATTGAATTATACTCAACTGTATAATACTTATACAAACATTTTATGTCTGCCAACCCTACAGTGTATACAATATAAGTATGACTGTCAGGTCAGGCATAACGCGTCGGATAATCCGATATTGAGGTACAATAACCAGTTTCCGGTAGTGGTTGTGCCGAACCATACATTGTCCGGAATTGTATTAATATTAATGTAATATTAATAGTATAACTTTAAAATTAATATTAAATATTATAATTTTTTAATTATCTAAGTAATACTAATTAATATATATTAAATTTATTTAAAATGTTATTAATTTTATAAATAACTAAATAAATTATGAGTTTTTTCTTTATAATAAAACAGTAAACTTTTGTAAAACAGTAAACAGTTGTATCTGTTGGGAACAATCCGGCAAAATATAGTGAGAGACCTGGCAATCGTAAGTATAATGTTAAGCATAATTACATGAAACTTACTGTAATTATAGTAAATTTTATACAAATTTATACAATTTTATACAAATTTATACAATTTTAATACATGTATATTAATAATAGGAAATTGTTTATACAGTATTACAAGTGTTGATATACACTAAACATTTTCAGAACAAACTCGGTACTTTTTTATTTATGTTACTTATGTTTTTTGTGCTACATTTGGTAAGTATAAAAAATACCATATTGTCATGAGTTGTTTAAAAAAATGCGACATCATTTATGTAATTATATAATTATTTAATAGAGATATAGTTACACAAAAAACATATGTAATATATATAAAAAGGGCCCGAGTTTTCGATAGATCATAAGGACTGTATATGGTTATGCATTTGGGATAGTATTCGGTTAGACATGTATTCCAATTATTAGTTTATATTAAATATCTGATAAACCATACATTCAATTTAAAAATGACCAAGGGCATATTTATAGATAATATTAAACTCAACATTATTGTCATTTGGCATTTTTTGATTAATTGTAAAATGAACTAGATAATAGTTAGCTATTTTATGTCGATGCTATTATATAGTTAATTTTACAATTACCGATAATCAAAAAATGACAAATTACTATAATTTTGAGTTTAATATTATCTATAATTATGTCATTTTAATATTGAAAGGATAAAAAAATTTAAATAAAATTAGGTTAAAAACATTTATTTAAAAACATGCGACAAGTGATCACATTATTAGATATAACATAATGAATATATTTAAAACAAAGTTACAGTTTATATATGAGTTTAAAAACTATTAGTTGTTTCTAGAAATAGATTAATAGAAATACATATATTATTAAGTTATTTCCTCGAAGTAATAAACAATTAAATATTATATATATAAAAACAATATAAATATATTTTAAAAATCATATCAAAAATATTGAATTTTGATAAACATTTAAATAATTAATTTTATGTAGAAATATGTTTTTACAATATTGAATGTATTGTTTATTATATATTTAATATAATCTAATGAATCGAATACCTGTCTAATCGAATACTATCCCAAATGCAAACACAATATATACCCAAACTTGCAATACTGTCAGTACAGTATAGTATATGATATGTCAATAAATTAATTTTAAAAACTTTTAACTTTTATATTAATATTTTATAAAAATATAAATTTTTGTTAACATATTTTTACAATTTATTGACAAATGATATACTATATAATATATTTTGCGATATATATTGAATTATATAACTATTATTTATTGTTAATTATTTATTTTTAGTTTTAAATTATTTTAATTCTTATCATTTTACAATTCAATACTTAATGTTTAAATTATTATCAGTACTTGTAATTACTTCATAGATTGTATATTATTATTAGTGTAAATTAAAAAATCACAATTAAATTAATTTTATAGCAATTTTATAAATGAGTTATGATATAATCAAATGAGAAATATAATGATTAACAACAACAACAAAAAGTTAACTTATTTGAGACAATTTGAAGTAAACTTTTCCCTTAAATTCTTAATCTTTTCGTAGGAATAAGTACTCAGAGATTGGCTTAAATCCATTGAATGAATCAATGAAAACAATGGAAAAGCATTGGAAGCGGTTCTCTCATCACTCGAATGGGTCAATGTCTGTCAAAAGGGATTAAAAATAAATAAAAAAATATGACTAATAATAATCTGTAAATTATTAAAAGCAATAATTCAATCAAATGATTATTAAAACAAATAGATTACCAAAGCATAGTAATCGCAGACAAATTCAGTGAAGACTGATCGACACATTTCTGAGTCAAACTTGTTTTCTCCGTTAGCCGTCATCTCATTTGATACCAATTCCCAGAAGTTTCTCAATCGCGAAAAGTTTCCTAATTGTGAGGTAATTGTATCGACACATTTGGCCAGTAATTTAAATTCATTAATTCGCTTTTGGCTGAAATTTGAGACCCGATTTAGTTTCATAAGGTTTGACTGTTCGATGGCCTCCAGTTTGGACCGAGTTTTCACTTTTTGATAATCTTGTGGCGATTTTTGCTTATATGACGAACAATTCGAGACCAACGACTGTTGTGAACCATATTTGTTGTGTATTTTCTGTTCATTCAAAGACCAGATATTGGAAGTGATGGACACGTTTGAGTTCAAAGAAGTATTTGATGGAAACTTTTTAGATACTAATAGTTTGCGTTTTTCAAGACAATTGTTTGAAACGTTTGAGTTCAATGAAGTATTTGACGGAAACTTTTTGGAAACAAATATTTTGCGTTTTTCAAGACGTTTTATGGCAAACGATTGTCTCAGATCGCGAATATCTTCAAATTCGCTCAAATCAACCACATATTTAATGTCAAACCAGTTAAGCCAAGTGAAGATTGGGTTAACCATCTCAGCCGTGTCCTGATCGGGACACTTGTCTAATGACTATTTAAAATAAATTATAAAATAAAAAACAAAATTACTAACAAAAAACAATACCTTTTTATACAAATCCATAGCACATTTGAAACCATTGAAACATTTTTGCGGCGACCAATCATCAAAGCCATTGATGATCATTTGATCTGAAATTGTCATCCATTTTGGGTTATTTTCAGGAAAATCGTCCGAAGGATTCTTCTCAAAACAACGTCTATTAGTGTTAATCAAGTCTATCATTAAGATTATGGCACGAAAGTCATCGTAACGATATCTAATGGCAATCACCGATTGATTGGCTACTTTGATCACATGAGTCTTGTAATGTAAATACAGACAATCGCTTGATGTCCGATAACTGTGTGTCAGTTCAATATCCAGATAATTCATTGCTTGCATTAGTTCTGCCATAACTTCTTGAGCTTTATTAGCATTTTTGATGCCTATTGCATGTATGGCGTCAATCACATTATCGATGTTTGATTTACTTTCAATAACTGGTTCATCTCCAGTACTTCCAACTACTTTATCGCACATATATTTGATATCATCACATCTATTATCATCTTCCAACCCATTGATCGCTATACCATCACTACCACTACTATTACTATCATCTGACAACTCTTTGCTTTTGCTTAACAAATCATTGTTTTGCTTAACATTATTGGTATCAATGTTTGACATTTTTCTCAAAGTATTTTTAGTAATATTTTTATCCGACTTTTTGTCGATATTGTTATCGATATCTTTATCGGCGGCGCCGTCGCTGACGATAACACTGTCTTCAGTGGGCAAAACATTTTCAGGAAGAAAGGGTTTGACAACATTTTCATTGGTGGAGTTAGTCTTGTCTTCGGTGTTGTCGTCGCTTTTTGTGGTCAACTCATTGTTCAGTATATGACTGGTCTGCCGTTTTTTGACCCGAAGTCGAGACAAATTGTCGATAATCTGGTTCTCGCTGGTGATCACTACATACTCTTCGAAGTCTTTATCAAAAATCTGTAGTCAAAGAAAACAATAAAAAAAGTATTGAAAACAATTTGACATAAATTTATAATTAATTAATGATTGTTGACCTCAACTGAATGTGTGTCCAAATCAATGCATTGTTTGTGTTGACCATTGATTTGATTCAATACTGTCTTAAATGTAATCACTTTATAGTCGCTGTCGACGTAAACGCTATACTTTTGTTGGTTTAACTCAAATAGGATTTTAAATCTATTCATTATTTACTAATTATTATTATTATTACTATTATTATAAGTAATAAAAAAAAGTCAATTAATAAGTAATAAAAATTTCATTAAACATATAAAAACAAAAATAATCGCAATTTTCAAAAGTGATTCATTGATAGACTTATGATAGCAATGTATAAACACAAACAAAAGTTTCAAATTCAATGCAAAATTTATTATAAGTTTTACTGTAATATACATTAAATGTAATTACAGTCGACGTTCGGTTTAATAAACATTTGATTTACTAACGATTTAGTGTCTGTATACTATACAGTGTATAGTTGTTTAAAAAAATTAAAAACTACTGAATTAACATAAACCAGAATTTTATATATTGTAAATTACATCTAAATTATACATATTATAATTAGCTATTAATAAATCACTTTTAAAAAAATCTAAATTTTCACCCACAATGTATCACAATGTCACACACAAAATAAAATTTATTTTTTTAAAAAACTTAACAATAAAATTATTAATTTTTCCGATAATCAATTTATTTCTATTTATATCTTAGTATTTCTATAGCTATCGATTTCCCAAATTGTAATGTTATTTAATGTAATTTATATACATATAGTTTTTTTAACAAATTGTTTATTAAATACATTTTATCAATATATCCATACATACTGTACAATATATATGTAGATAATTATTAAGGATATTATTTTAAATCTCTTAATATTTAATACAGTAGTACTGAAATAACTTTAATACTCAATTAAAGTTAACGCTGTATTAAAAAATTGATTAATTGCTAATATTTTAATGCACTTTAAAACAAAGATTGACTGTAGTATATTATCTATTATTTATGTACAGTTTACAGCATTAAGTCAATATTTACAGTAGCATTGATTGTATATAATAAAGGGTTAGAGAAAATTTTTATGGGAAAAGTTTGTAATTGAAATTTAATTGTTCCGCAATTAGATGACAAACAATGAGATAAAATTTAATTTATATAATAATATAATTAATTAATTAGTCAATAACTAAATTAGAGTTTTGTACTAAATATAAACAAGTTTATGAAGTTTGCGGGAACACATAAAATAGTAAATTCATAGATAATATTATTGTACAGTACTTATGAGCTAATCTTCCCAATCTTTTAACAGTTAAAAAAATTAATAAAATAATGTACAGTATTATACAGTATTGTACAGTAGACTATAATTTATTGTGACAGTAGTGTAGTCTAGAAATTATTTCAGTAAATGTTTGATATCTTTTTACTGTACAATAATATAGTTGTAATCGGTATATAAAAATGGGTAACAATTTGTTACTAACAAATTTAATATTTATTAACAATTTGATTTTACTATAATTGTAAATTTAATTATTATTATTTGTAAGTTACAAATTGTAACAATGTATCAAAGTTTATGAAAACAAATTGACTACTATTAAGACAACAATAAAACTTATATATTAAGTTAATTTAATATATCATATGTTTATTTTTTAAATTTTATTAATAAAATAATTTATTTTATTATTCTTACGCTTAATTACAATTAATCTTAATTGTAATAATAAAATAGTTTTAAAAGCGTTATGAATCATATAAGTTATGATTATTACTATATTTAAAAAAAAGTTTATATCATAAAAATATAAATTATTAAAATATTGCATAAATAAATAAAAAATCAAAGATTTTATTAGATAACACATCAAAAATAATTATATAATTTATTTATCTATTGTATAACTATTAACAGCTAATAAAATAACTATTTTTACGTTTTAATAGATATTTTTCTGTTATTTTGCTTATTTTTAGCGACAGGTTTGTTAGCTTTGGGCGATTTGTTGGCTCCGCCTCCACCTCCTCCTCCTCCCTGAGGTTTGGCGTCGAGTGGAAACAACTTATCAAAAGATGGATACTTCTGTCTGAGACACTCCAAGTTCTTGATTGTCAACGACTCCCGCATACACTCACTGTTTGGTTTCGGTATTTTCGGCGGATTACCGTTTGTGGCCATTTTTGCGGCGCACTGTTGAAGTCCACTCATGGCTGCCTTATCGCAACCCTCGGTCCTACCAGTGGTACACTTCTGGAACTTTTCGACATAAGCGGCGGTACTATTGTTGCTGTCCTTAAGGCACGCGTAGAGTGCGTTCTGTGTGTCGGTCGACACACACTTATGGTCCTTAACTTTAATTATATTCAACAAACAAAACAAAATTTACTATTAATTACAACTATAAATAACTATAAATACTATTCACCACAAAATGCTCCGATAGATAATATCATTTCCTTATAGCCGGACGGGTAGTTGAGTATACCATTACCATTACCACCGTTTCTAACGATAATCACAGTCTGAGCTATTCATTGAATTAAATTATAATTTATAATAAAAAACATTAAAATCTAAAAGTGTTATCTTATAACCGGGTCGTCGTATTCGTCGCCTAAACATAAGTCCCGTCATGAAGAAGGCATTTGCATCTCTTAATATGACATTTATTATCACAGATATCACTAACAATTTGATACCAACTGAGGTCAACCATAGCTGTAAACAGTTTACCATTTCTTTAACATTTTATAGAAATTAAATGACAATATTTTTTTAGTTTGTATAATAAATTTTGTCATCAATTATCCAGATATTATTATTATATATTATATATGAATATTATTATTATTAAAATATATGCATAAAATATTTGTCAAACACAGCATAAGTTTTATGTAAATACAGTATTAATTTTGATTGCATTTCAATGAATCTGTAGTAAGCCTTGAATCACGAAATTGTGTTTGAATTTTATTACATAAAATTCAAGTCTAAGCAAACATTTAAATGTTTTTTATTTTAAAAATCTAATTATATTAAGCAGTTTCTAAATAACCTGATTGTTAATAAATAATACGTTTAATTAACATAAAAATTATTTTAATAAAAAGTATTGTAATTTTAAAAAATAATATTTTTATTTATTGATACAAAAGTTATATTTATATTAATTAATGACTTAATTGTATACAATTGTACTTAACTTAACTTTTAACAATGATGTAAATGTATACCATTATTATACAAGTATTAAAAGCCATTAAGATATAGAAATTTTAGATAATTTATTTTAAACTCGAAATAAATATTATTTTTTAAAATAATAATTAAAGAAATAAATTTTTAAATTAAATAAATTATTAAAAGGTTTTATAAGTTATTAAAAGGTTAAATACTTTTATATATTTGATATTAATGGTAAAAAGCCTTAAAATACATAATTACATTAATTTTTAATAAATAATAAAATGATAAAATTTTATTATCATCAAGATATGAAATTACGAAATAATTATTATAGTATAAAAATATTTATTATATAATTTTTTACTAAATTTATTAAAATAAATGTTTAATTTAAATATATCATAAATATTATTAATTTCTTTAGCATAAAACATTTTTATGTATGTGTGTAATACACAGTGTGTATAATATATATATACATTCCAGAAAACAAAGTTTATTTGGAAATATTATATTTTATTGTTAACTCATCGTTAAAATTAATAACAATTTTGCAATTGGTATCTATAGTATAAATATAAAGCAGTTAAACAAAAATATTAACTAAACATACAATTGTTTATTCAAAGATAGAGTCAATAAATCTATAAAGTTATTCAAAAAACATAACATTATTTAAAATATGAAAACAATTTCAATTCTTTTGCTAATTAGTTTAGTTGTTGTTTGTAAATCAGGTATTTAGAAATTTTTAACAAAATTTATTATAACTTTATATTTGAATTTTAATATTTTTTTCTATAAATTTAAAGATTTGGTTTGTAAATCCAATGAAGTATACAGTGAGTGGACGCCTATCTGTTACTATACCTGTCAAAGACCGTCGGGAGTCATATGTTTTGGTGAAATACATAAGCCGTCGTGTCTTTGTATAAATGGTTATCTTAGGGATGAAAAGTCTAAAAATTGTGTACCAAAAGCTAACTGTCCACCAAAATAATAATCATTTGTTTGCTTGTTATTAAACAATTTGCAATTTATTACACTATAGATTATTAATTTTTATTTAATTTACTATAAATGTATAAATTATGTTATGATATAATTTGAAATAAAACTTGTAATGTAATATGATTTTGTTTTTTATTTAAAATAGAGTTATAATAATATAATTAATTTATGTTTCACATTTATTTTATTATATGTGCTTTCATAATATTATAGAAACTTGTAATGTAAAATATCTGAAAGGTAAGTAATTTTCAATAATATATTTGATTTAAAAACATATATTTTTAAATTTTAGTTAATTTATTTATTAACACATTTAATAAAATATTAAATAATTAGTAAACATTACTATTTTTATATCAAAATTATAGTTATATTGAAGTGTTACTTATAAACTACAAAAATAAACATATTAAATTATATTTATAATTAATATTTTAAGTGTAAATTATAAAACTAATAATTTTGTTCATTAAAATTATTGCATAAATTAATATTCTATATTTTTAAAGAATCTATTGAATATATATTAATAAAATTATAAAGTTAATAAAATATTAATATCTTTTAAATATATGTATATACAAGTTTATTTATTATTATTATTTGTACAAACTTTATAATAATTAAATATAAAAAATATAATATTTATTAATTTTCTAAGAAGTGTTTAGAAATAATATAGTTTTGTAATTCTTAGTAAATTACTTAACTTTACTAATTGTTATTTGATTAAAATGCAAAATTTAGTTTATATTGTAATAATTTATAATATAAATATAAAAAAATACAAAATAATACTTCATATAGTAAACTGTATTGCAATTTTGTTTAGATAAATAAGTTGGCAATTAATAAAAATATATTGAATTTTAATTTATTTTATTATTTTATAAAAAATACAATCTTATGTTTAGAAATAATAATTGTTTTCTTAGTTGATTATAATTTATTTTAAACTTAAATAGATTGTGTAAGATTAGTAACTATTTAATATTCAATATAAATTAAGTACAAAATATTGATTTATGATTGTAATTAAGATTTCTATTAAATATGACAAATAATTATTATATTTAATAAATATCATACACCAGTTTATTGTTAACTCATTATTAGTTAATAACTAAGTTTGCAATCTGTTTAAGACAAACAATAGTTATTTATAAATATAATGCAATTTAATATCAAACAATTGACTTTAAAAAGAAGTTTATTAATTAATGTAAAATATATTTTTACTTTAGTATAGTATTTATTCCTTTAAAGAGTTATAGAAAATATCGTTTTTAAAAATAAATATGAAAATTATCATGATCAATTTACTGATTAGTTTAGTTGGCATTTGTAAATCAGGTATTTATTAAATTTACTAATAATAAAAATTAAAAAATTAAGTTATTTTGATGTATGAATAATTATAAAATATTTATTTTAAAGATTTGGTTTGCAAACAAAATGAGGAATTTAAGGAATCGAGATCTGCTTGTCCTCCAAGTTGTCCATATTTAACGCCAAGAACTTGTTTAGCAATAATAGAGGAACCGTCGTGTGTTTGCATCAAAGGCACGGTTAGAGATAAAGTCAACAATAGATGTATACCTCAAACTTGATGTCCGCCACAGTAATCATATGTTTACTACTTTATAAATTGTTTATTTCTATATACTATTTGTTTTTAAAAAATATTTACTAATCATTAATCTAATTGTTATATAATATAACAGTATAAAAGAAAACTTTTTGTATAATGTATTTTTTGATTACAGGTGCAAACAACCCAATGAAAAATATTCACCGATAACACCGGTATGTTTACAAACCTGTCAAAAGCCAAACGGAGGTCTGTGTAAGTCAATAAAAGATGAGCCGTCATGTCTTTGCATAAATGGTTATTTACGGGATAAGGTATCCGGAAATTGTGTGCCAAAAGCTGACTGTCCTCCTAAATAAATGTTTTCTATTTAAAAATAAAATTTGATAACTATAAGTAATAAAAGTTAAATATTATTTGAGTTTTTCTAATTATAATTTTATAAGTTTTTTAACTGAATTTAAAGTAAATTTTTAAAAGTTAAGTTCAATTTTGTTTTTAAGTAATATTTAATTAATATTATATGATACATGTATATTTTGTTTTAATAAATTAATGCTGGCAAATTTATAATTAAAATGTTACTTTATAAATATAATTTATTATTTTATTAAATAAATACATTTACAAATTAATAATTGCAAATTTTAAAAAATGATTTTCTTTCAAAGGTCTAAAATATTAATATTTATGATTTTATATTATAAAATGTTTACTTTTTAAAATTGCTAAACTGTTAGAATTATTATTTTAATAAATTAAATCATTATTATATGACATGTTTACTAAAATATTTGCCAAATTTCCTAAATTAATTTATTATGTTTAATATTTGTTAATAATAAATAGCAAATTAAGATAAAATATATAATTTTATTAAAATAAAAGTAATTTAGATAATATAATATTTCACTATCAATAATTTTAAATTATTTACGTAAATTAAAATATAAACATGAAATAATTGCAGTATAAATTGTACATTTACAAAAATTAATTATCATTTATAAAAATTATTATACATTTAACAATTTAATATTTAAATACTTTTGTAAAAGTTAAATATGAAAATATTTCTAATTATTTTCATTACTAATTTGATAATTTTATGTAAATCAGGTAATTACTGCTAATATTTAAATGTTATATATAAAAGTTGTCTTTTTGAAATAGTTTATATTATAATTTTACAAAAATTATTATTATAAATAATATTAATTTTATTTAAATTTTATTAACTTTAAAATTTTAAAATTATGTTTTTTTGCAATTTGATTTTAGAATAATTTATTTTAAGTATTTAACAATTAATTATTAAAAATATTATAATGTATTAAATTATTATTATTAATTATTCAAATTATTAATTAACTTATACTGTATATAAAATATTTTTAAATAAATATATTGTTTAAAGATTTAATGTGCAAACATAGTCATAATGAAATACTATCGGACACAACACCTGTCTGTTATCATACGTGTCAAAACCCTACCGGACCTCTATGTCAGACATTTAAAGAGGAACCGACATGTCTTTGCAAGACTGGATATCTCAGAGATGAATGGTCTGGAAATTGTGTCCTATTTAACGACTGTCCACCAAAATTAATGATCAGAAAAATTTGTAGTTAATTTTGTTAAAATATAAAAATCAGTTAAATTAATTAATTATACAAAACCTAATATTTTGTACTAAAATTATTATTATTTTATTACTTATCTATTTATATTAAACTAAAATACAGTATACACTATAAAAGAAATATAATTAAAATTTTGCTAATTTTATATTTAATATTATTAAATTTTAAATAAGTATTTATAAATGTAGTTAAATTTATTATAATAATTAAATGTTTGCAGTTATTTATGATCATATATTAATATTTATTATTTATTTATTTTTAATATATCAATATATTGTCATATTAACATTAAGTTTTGAAAAACAATACAAATTAATTGCACTTTTATCTAAAATTACTAAAGTCTTACATAATATCTTGTATTAGTATTGCTGTCTGTTTTTAATAATCTATTATTTTTATAACTTTAATTTTCAACATTATAATTAAATTATAATTAAATTATTATTAAATTATTATTAAATTTCAATATCATTAGAGTTTCTGTTCTAAATTAGGTTAAAATATTTTTTTGTTGACAATTAATTTTACATTACATCTAAAAATATTTTTAAAAATACAGAACATCTACTTCTAAATTGTAATTTGTAATACAATACATCACATAATTTATATCAACATTTTAATCATATGATATCAATAATTTACAATTTTACAAAAATTAAATACCAGAATAATATACATTTACGTATAATATATAATAGATCAACAGTAAAGTATTAAAATGTAGTCTATTATTAATATAGTAATAATTAACTATTATTTGATTATAATTAATTAAAAATTAAAAAATAATTTGATATATTTAGATAGATATTTTCTTTTACTAATAAATTGTTGGCAATAAATATCAAACGAATTATATTTGTGTAATACTGTGTAAAAACATAATTTATATGAAAATAGATAAAAAAACTAATTATACACTAAATTTACACATAAATCGATATTAACAACAATATTAACAATATTAACAATATTAACAATATTAACAATATTAACAATATTAACAATATTAACAATATTAACAATATTAACAATATTAACAATATTAACAATATTAACAATATTAACAATATTAACAATATTAACAATATTAACAATATTAACAATATTAACAATATTAACAATATTAACAATATTAACAATATTAACAATATTAACAAATGGTAAGTACAGTACTTCTCATAATAATTACAAAAACATTTTAATATTAAGTAATTTTTAGTTATTTGTTGTAATAATTATAAATATGTTATGTAATGTATATTGAAATTAAAAAAAAATTATGTCAAAATGTAATTACGTTAAGTGTATAAAGTTTATACTATAAACATATTATAGTGTAAATTTATGAACTGTATAATAAAAAATATCAAAAAAGCGAGCATCCCAGCGGGGATTCGAACCCCGGACCTTTGGATTAGAAGTCCAACGCGCTATCCACTGCGCTACAGGGACTCACGGTTAGTAAACTTTTGTTAATTAACATATTTATTAGTAAATCACTGTAAATGTAGTCAGAAATTCATTTAGAAAACACGTGTTATTTGTTTTGACTTTTAAATCATTGGATTACTCTTTGAATAATAATTTCAATTATAATAAGTGTTAGTTTTTACTATAAATTTAATTGTTTTGTCTATAAATAAATAACTAGTAATTGGTTAAAATGGTCCGCAAATTGCGATATCACGAGAGGAAACTGTTAAAGAAAGTAGATTTCATCAATTGGTCGACAAATTCAGTGAAAGAGACGGCTATTATGAGAAAATATCACATCAATAGACAGGACTATACTAAGTATTATAACTATTATTGTCATTATTATACCATTTGTGGTCATATTTGATGATAATATGATATATTGATTGATTTGATGACACCTATTGACAGGTATAACAAGTTATGTCATGAGATCTGGCAGTTATGTGACCGCATATCCCGGCTCTCACCGGACGACACCTTCCGTAACGGGTGTTCCCAACAATTGATTGAAAAGTTGTATTCAAACGGTTTAATCAAAACAAAACGTCTTAAGAAATGTAATTCAGTAAATGTCAAGTCATTTTGTCGCCGAAGACTTGCGGTATATATGATTCAATCGGCAATGTTTTCGGGACCGCTATCTACGGCCGGTAATCAACTTTTTCAATACATTTATTCAATGGTATATTAATTGATTAATTTTTTTAATTAAATCTATAGTAAAATATGTAAAACACGGACACGTGAGAGTTGGACCTAATGTGGTGACAGATCCGGCATTTTTGGTGACCCGAACTCATGAGGACTTTATTTCATGGACTGAAAGCTTTAAGACTAAAATCGATACCTATAATGAAATCAGAGACGACTATAAAGACTAAAAATATCTATATTTTCCAAAATTATAATTTTTTATTGCAATAGTCATAAAAAATGTTTGTAATAATAAATACAAATATTAAATAAATTATTTATATCATTATAAAATTCATTGACATTGTATTGTCAATAATAACAGTACTTTTAAACTATAATCAATTACATATTACAGTAATATTTAGATTTAGGTATTTTAAATGAATATGAAGTCATAAATTGATAGTATATATATGTTATTCACTGATATATATGGTATGTATACTTACTATATATATATACACATGTTTATGAAAAAATAAAAATGTTTTTTAATACATTGATTGGATGCCACAGTAATTAACAAAATAATGTTTTTAAATAAAATTTAAAAAACCGATTTTTTATGCTTTAAAATTCAGGTCAAAATAATTATGATATTAATGGCTTGCGATTAAAAAAACATTACCTAAACATATGATCCGCAAGTGTTAGCAACAAATTATTACTCTCAAAATTGTCACTAAAAATATTTAATTATTTCTCTATTTTCTCACATTTTGTTTGTTTCTCTTTCTTATTAATCTTATCTCTCCTATCCTTATGTCTATCAACTCTTAGTTTGTCTCTATCTTTATCCTTATCCCTAATAACTATATCTTTATCTCTCCGACACTTATCAGTCATCTCTCTATTATTATCATTAGTTGTCGCTTTGCTACCACTTCTTCTACTACTACTACTGCTGCGCTCATTATTATTATTATTAAGCGTTTTATTACAACTACTTTTAGTGTCTTTAATTTTATCTTTATTTGTGTTTTTATTTCTATCTTTGTCTCTCTCGTTGTTGTTGTTGCGTTCATCAGCAGTTCGGTGTCTTTTACGGTCATGTCCTCCTCTATCATGACTTCGGTCCCGATTTCTATGTCGTGGCGAAGGACTTCTATTACGTCGCTCAAGGCTTCGCCGACGGGAATGACTACGACTTTTGCTTCGCTTTGGATTACTGTTTGACTCTTTTGCCGACAACCTATCATTTGGTCTATCACTTGACTATCAAAAAAAAAAGCATTTAAAAGACAATAATCAATTGTATGAAGAAATACATTATGACTTCGATGGTGATCTGAACGGTGATGATGACTGAAATCATGTGATGTCAGATCTCTACAAGTGTTGGTACTCTTGTCGCTGTAGAACTTCTTTTGTCGATCATTGATATACTTATTAATGTCATGACTTGAGTTGACACCATTGCTCTTCAATCGGTTGAAGATCAATGAATCCAATTCACTTCTTAAGCTATCGATATCAAACTTTTTGCGATCGATTTCCGCTTTAGCCGTCTTATAGAGTGACGATATGTTTGTCTTCAAAATGATTAACTGTTTGTCTTTGTCGGCCAACTCTTTGCGCAGCTCTTCGTTTTGTTGGACAAGACTTTTGTTGGTCTCTTCAGTAGTGTTGAGCGTCTTCTCCAAAATGGTTAACTCGCTTAAGATCATATCATTTTGCGAGTGATCATCACATTTGATGGCCGCCATAGCCATAGGCCGAGTGGTGTCACTCTTCAAGCATGTCTTTGAGGTGACAGTTAGATCCCGACCTTTCTTGTCGTTATCGTCGAGATCGGCATAGATGTCAAAGTCGTCGTCCATCATATTGTTTGGTCACAAATACATCGGTAATACTTGTTTTCAACGGACGTATGACTGACTCGATTGCAACCAAATAATTGTTTTATTAAAAAATTTGTCACAAAAATGATTAACAGTTTTAATTAAATTTTAATTTTGTTATTAATTTTGTCATAAATTTATTTACACTTTCATTGTGTTAGTCATCATATGATTTGACTATTATATTAAATTCATTGACAAATCGCAAACAACGTTACGTTTAGAAACAGTGTTTATGACAACAATTTGTTACAGTGTTTGGCATTTGTTTTAATATATAAATTACACAACTTTTAAACACATTATTTAGTGTAACAGTTGTTGTGTTTTGATATTAATATTTAAATTTTACTACAATATTAAAAAAAAACCTTATTTTTCAATTAGTTATTAAAAATTAAGCTGTAATTTGCCAAATGTATGACAAATGTAACATATGATCAAACTTTATTTTTTTTAAATTAATAAAAACATTTTAAATACTATAAAATTAAAACTAACAGTATATCTATATAATTAGAATTTTTAATTAAATTATTATTTTTTTTCATATTTTATATAAAATAATTTTATTGCACTACTTGTGTACAGAATATTAATTATAAAATATATACTTTTAAAAAATATATTATACAAATGTTTTTACAAATTTTTAAAAAAATTTTATACATTTTTTTTGTTTAGAATTATTTGCTACTTGAATATTAATTTTAAAAATTGTACAAGTTAATTTTATAATTTTATATTATTTACAAACATATTGTTAACAAAATTATTGATAAAAATCAGAAATATTAATACAGTATTAACTCATTGATGCATATATTATGATGACATATGAAATAATATATGAAAATTATTGTGACATTCATTGAGCACACAATTCATTGCAGCAAAAGATGGTCTCAAAGAACTCAGAAATTCCGTCCAAACAATCGCAACAATACTGACCACAACAACAACTGTTATTATCACCGCTCGGTGTCTGTCCATCGGTGGACAAACTAGTTGTTACTAAAATATTATCTTCCGGTGCATTCACTAAAGTTTTTGGTTGATCTCTTACAACACTATTACTTACAGACATTTTTGTGACACTTATTGATTATATTTATTAATTTTAATAATTTATATTTTTTTGAAATAAATAAACATTTGTAAACATTTTTATATTATTATTAAGTTATTATAAATAAAAAATAATTTTCAAATGAATCATTACAAAACTTGTTGCTATTGAATATAAAATTTTAAGCATTTCATGGACAGTTGGATTTTTAATTTACAATGAGAACCGCCAGTGATCAATGATCATATAAACATTGACCTTGGGCATCCACCTATTTTCAGATATATACCATATATTGTATATTAATATAATATTATTTTATATTATATGAAAAAAATTTAAACTGTTAAGTTAATGTGTGAAGTTTTTAATTATTTATTTATCATATTAAAATTAATTTTAATTATTATAAATAGTAAATATTCATATACTTTGATTGCTATTTCTACTCTATATTACTCTCTAATAAAATATTTAATTATAAATATTTAATTATAAATATTTAATTATAAATATTTAATTATAAATATTTAATTATAAATATTTAATTATAAATATTTAATTATAAATATTTAATTATAAATATTTAATTATAAATATTTAATTATAAATATTTAATTATAAATATTTAATTATAAATATTTAATTATAAATATTTAATTTTAATCACCAATTGTGTGACTATGATCTTTGTTGTGCTCATTAATTGCTGTTGTATTGCTAATAATTGAATCATTACTAAAGAAAATAAATTAATATAATTATAATTTTAAATAAGATATTTAATAATAAGTTTGAAAACCTGTTAAAACGTGGACAAAGACACTGACATGAATTGATGGTTACGGTGTATGCATCGTATTGGTGATGATCCGTATGTATGTGCGATGATGTCTCTGTTTCATTGTGATGACTATTTGAATATATATTCACAAATTGGACAAACAGTACCAGACATATGACAAACACAGAGACCGACACAAAAATAAATATTGTACTCTTTCTGTATTATATTTAATTGATATGATTTAAAAAAAATAATTAATTAATCGCATTCAAAAAATAAGGATTATAATTTTTTTAGATAATCTATTTGAATTTAAAGTATTTATAATTTACCTACACTTCATCGTTTTATAAAATAAAATAATAATCAAATTATTATTAATTTAAAAAATATTTATTTCTATCTGAGATATTGTCTACCGTTTACTATGAAATAATTTTTTTTTAAATATTTAATTTATAATAATATTAAATAATAATTAATTTATAAATTTTTATTCAAGTCATGAATATTTTAAGGGCCATTAATTTTGATAATAAAAAATAGATCAATTTTGTTGTGTATAATATAAATTAGACTGGAATATTAATATAAATAATATTTATTATTTAAATAAAAAAATAAGTATAATTATTAGCTTTATAAATGTTAAGTAAAAAGTTTATGCATTGAAAATGACAACTTAATACAATAATATTTGTAAATAAAATAGTAAGTTATCAATAATATAATATATATATATATATATATATATATATAGATTAGAAATTATTAAAACTAAATGACTTTAATATAAAAAACAATATTAAAATTACAAATAAAAGTATATAAAAATTAAAAGTGAATGTATTATAACAGACCAAAGCCAATGACATTAATAAGACGACTGATATTTTAAGATAAAAAATTGTTATGAAAGGCATCGACTTTTTAAAAAACATTAATAGCTATTAAATATGAAATACAAATATAAATAAACTTTCTTAAACTCAAAATACAAAGATAATAAAAAAATAATAATAGACTTAGTATTTAGTGTATAAATATTTTGTGTGATTGGCTTATCATCTATATATGAATGAAATTATTACTTATAATAATTATAAATATCATAATAAAGTGTTTGATATTTGTTTTGTTCAGTAAATTATCAAAAAAATTAGTTAGTATTAGTAACTAATATTTATCAATAATCTATGTTTACATAATGCTGTAAAAAGTTATTATATAGTTATCTAACGCTTTTGTCGCTTTCATTATGTTTATAATTATTATGATTATTATTAATATAAAAATTATTTATATGATTATTATTATATTATTATTATTATTATTATTATTATTATTATTATTATTATTATTATTATTATTATTATTATTATTATTATTATTATTATTATTATTATTATTATTATTATAGCTTTGATGAATGTATAGTCAGCCCCGTTGAGAGTCAATTGGAGAGTCTGTATTAGAGGCCAATCCCTCAATAAGTTCAGTAACTCTTGAAATGCTTTTGGATTTTTGTATGCGTTTAGAGATGCGCTGCAACTTCTTATGCAAAACCTTATCGTTCAATAGTTTGTCAATACTGGACAACAGTTGCGATTCGGTGCAGTCGTATGGATCTAATCGGATGCCTAAACCTTTTTCCTGTAATCGTTGGGCGTTATCGAACTGATCGCAAAATATGGGCAAAACTATCATCGGTTTGCCGTAGAAGAAGGTTTCTGTAAATGTATTGTTACCGCCGTGAGTGATGACCAGATCGACCTTTTGTAGTACTTTGATCTGCGGAACGGTCTGATCGCCCCACATATTATCGGCCAATTCGTACTGTTCGTGAAGCGGACCTTTCGATATAATAAATCTGTGTTTACTCTTAGCTAATATGGAGACCAAACGTTTCATCAGTTGGACATCAGTTCCGGCCATAGATCCCATTGAGAAATAGATCAATTTACCCGGTTTGCTCTTCAATTTGTCGGGTATTTCAAACATATCATTACAACACGACCGCATAAAATAGTCAAATCGATACCAATTGGACGGAAACTTTGTGATATCAGTGTAGTCAAGTTCTTCCGGTACCATATATATGTTCAGATAGGGTGACGGTGTGATCAGTTTCTGTGTCGGAAGAGTCGGGAAATTATTACTAATGAGCCAATTGTTGAAATTTTCAATAGTCGGAGTCAATGCAGCATTTTTCTCGTCTCTCAATTTTTTCCACAATTTCTTATCACTGTTTGCCGGAAGTCCTGAACATAATAATAATAATAAAGTTGTTATTAATTGTTATACAATTTGTTTATGACTTTTTATTTGTAAATAAAATTATTTTATATTATCAACTAATTGAAAATATTTTGTTTACTACTATAAAATACAGTAATAAGTACTATATATTATTTGCTACTTTCATTAGTATCATTACTTTAACTTAATTCTGTATTATCTAATCATTTATAATATGTATGTGTAATATACTGTTTATACAATTTCAATGACATATTTTATAGACAGTTTGCCGCCATTCAGTCATTTCATAAATTATTAATTGAAATTTATTTACAAAAATTAAGAAATAAAGTTTTGATTGCTTACCCAAACCTCCCGGTGGTATTTCTTCGTCATCGAAAGCGTGATCGATGGACAACAAGTTTGTACTTATGGACCAAACCCAGGGTATACCGGAGTTCATTAGCGACGGCATCCAAACAAAGCCATCGATGACAATGATGTCTGGTTTGACTCTATCGACACACTCTTTGACTCTTTCATCCGACGCCTGGATTTGTTTGATGAGTCCATTGGCAGTCAAATTGTTAAAGTTCTTCATTTTCTCCATCGGTGGCTTCGAGCCAAACATACCACCCTTTGAGAACAATTCTGCCCAATAGGTTCCCGGATCGGCATCACTATCACTCTCTCGAATGATCTCTTCTTCGAAGCCATATTTGGTTAACTTATTCCTCCAGATATCGCAAACCGCAAACACAATTCGGTGGCCGCGATCCCGAAGTACTTCTCCAATACCTATACACGCGTTGACGTGTCCGACACCATCGGGCGGAGCGAACAGTATTGTTAACTTTCTTCTCATTTTAGGCTTGGATTTGAGTTTTGATTTTTCAATCAAATAATAAAATATATTCAAAAATTGTTTTAGAGAAGTAATTTTGAAAACTTTGTTGTTATATAACTTTTTTTTATATAAAAAACAATGAAAACACTAAAAATATTTGATTTATTATAAGTTGAGACCAAAGCTTTTTATAACTTTTTTTGGCGATCACTTAGACAATGAATGATACAATTAGTTAAATAATTGTTGTATTTGTTTAATAAATCAAATCAAATCACTTGAATATAGATTTATTTTCTTATTATATTATTAGTAACTCAATGGTCTGTTTGCAAGAGATGATTGACTTAAGAGTCGAGAGTTGAACCAACTTTTATACCCAAGTTTTTAGACATTCAAAAACAAAAAACGGATTCTTTTTGGCAAATATTAGAATCAACTGAGGAGTTGACTATCAATTTATTTGTTTATTTTGATCAAAGGTTAACATTTTTTGACGCCCTTATCATCACTTATTATAACATCTATATATATATATATATACATGTTTTAGTACATATAAATACATAATATTATATATAAAATTATTTATTATTTTTTTTGCCTCAAATTGTAGCTCAAAAATGCAATCTTCCGGCCTCAGCACTGGTAGCATTTGGTTCGGCCTACCTTACAATCATTTCATTAGTTATTTTATTGGCAAATGTTGTGGTGGTTTTTTCTGCCTGATAACTGTGAGGTTAATGGTATTTAATTTATTCAAATGATGATAACAGATATCTATATGTACTGTAGTTTTCTATATACACACACAGTTATGTTGAATAGTTAGTAAATTTACTGTAAATACCCGGAGTATGTGTATGTCTGTCATGTAATTTCCAAATACCTTAGAGAACCGGGAGGTGCGTCCTAATGCTAACCAATAGGACCCATATTTTTGGTATTATTAAAATAAGTTAATTAGTAGTATTGATGCCATAGATTGAAATAATTTATACCATTTAATATATAGCACGTGAATTTGTTTTTTATCTAAAAAAATAATTACATATATTTTTAATAAAATTTTTTATTGTTATTAGTTATAAATAATTTTTAAAATATAAATTAGTATATATATATAAATCTAACACAAAATTGGTTTATTTGTTACCCTATTTAATACATTAATATATACTGTAACTATAATAAAATTAATAGCAAAATTTTGCCACTTTATGACCGGTTTGGACCTGTCGACCACCAGTTCCACTCAGTTTTAATGGTAATTGGTTTTGGATTTGTATGCTTTAAATTTTTTGTTTTAATATCATTTTAATTTTGAATTTATTATAAAAAATAATTTTAATTTACAGTACAGTATATAAATTACATATATATTTGATATATTAAATGTAGACTTCAAAAGGGGTGATTGATTTACAAGTTAAAGTTGATTGATCTTAAACATTACTTTATATTAAAAGTTATTACCCTGTTAAGTTAATGAGTTATTAAACTTATTTTATTGTGAAATAAATTGTTTTGATAAACAATTTTTTTCTTGTTAAAATACATATTACATTTACACTACTATATAATTACATATACATTTGATGTTTCTAATATATATACTGTATATTAGTACAGTAGGTAAGAGAGTATATTTTGATTGGAAATTTTATGAATCAAAATAGGAAAACAACAATATATAGTAATAAAATATTATAAATACATTTCCTTTTGTTGTTATTATTTTTTATGTATGTATGTGTATGTGTTTAAAGGTTTATTACCAAAATATTTTATGAATTAAACTGAATTATATTATGCGATAATCAATAAGCACTGTATAGTGTTTACTGTAAAGAGAAAAAGTTTATACACTTGTTATCAGTGAAAATGAAATATTAGATAATTATTTGTTTGATTCCCAAGCAGTCTAATAAAAATTTGTTGTTATTTTTCCGGCTTATGGATGTAAACATAACTTTTTCCATAAAATTCACTTAATATAAGAAATTTATCAACAATTATTTAGTTTAATAACATAGTTATTAATTAATTTATAGTAAAGTTAAAAATTTTATCAATTAAATATTTTTAGTTTAGTTATAGCAAACAAACTGTTTTGACTTAATTTAATATAAATTACAGAATAGTTTGATCTTTGGACCGGAAGATGAAGTGATTAGACATCAATTAAATGAGTCCATCATTTGATTTGATCCACACTCTCATTCATACTCTTTTTTATTGTAAAGATATCCGCAAAAAATAGTAAATCATACGAAGTAAACGTGATTTTTATTTATCTCTTTAAGTGGTTTTTTCTGCTTAAACACAAAAGTAAACAATAATTATTTTATTAAAAACAATATGATATTAATATATATATATATATATATATATATAAATTGTATTGAGTCCATTGAAAGTAATTATTGAATTGAAACTAAAAAAATTGGCCTATTTTAATATATTATTATTATTATTATATATTAATTATCATTTATAAAAATTAATTTTACTGATTGATTTAATTCAAAAATTTCTATTTTAGATAAAACAATTTAGTTTATAATTTGTTATTTTTTAGGAAATTTACTAAAAAAATATCTCTAAGTATATGTGTTTTAAGGTTTCCGTTGACGTCAAATAATTTAATCATTTACTAATTTACTAATATTTATTAATTAATTAACTCACTAACTTATATTTTTAATCACTGCACGTGTCTATTATTTATTATTTAGTAATTATTAATTTTTATTTAATTTTCAGAAATTTATCTTTTATTAAAAAATTCTAGTAATTTTTTAATTTAAATTTAATTCCTTATTAACAATATCATAAGTATGGACACAAAAATTTATATTATTAATAAATAGTGACCATTTATCAGTTAAACAAGTTTTTAGATTTCATGAAAAATTTAAACACATTTTTCAATAGTTTTTAAATGTATTTTCTAAATAGACATACAGTTTGACATAAAAAAATATTTTTGTTGTAAACATAAACATATATCAAACTAATGTTTGGATTTTCCCAATAGGTTTATTTGTAAAATTTGTCAAAATTTAGCTAAAAGTTATTTGTAAATTAGTGATGAAAATAGTTGCATATTTGCACAAATATTTTAAAATGAAAGTCATATTATAGTACAGTATTAAAGTAATAACAAATAAGATTATACTGTAATAGGATAGTAAAAATTATATGATATGTATAGAAAAAGTAGAGTAAATATTTTAAATAGATATTTGCATTTATAATATATTGTGAGACAATTTAAACAAACAAATGGTGAAGAATTGGGATCAGTTGTTGTCGATTATTGATGTGATTAGTTGTCCGGGGAATACCAGTGCTTAATCTCTAACACAACTAGAAGTACTGTATTTTTCTAACTTATATTATAATACCAATGACTGGCCCTATGGATAGCCAAAAGGCATATATAATATATGATATATTTTTTGTGAGTTTTTCTATTTGATTGACGCATTCATATTAATATTTTAATATATCAATGACAATGACATTTAATTTGTCAATTTGTTTGTTAATAAAAAAAAGTTTATCATTAGTTTTATTTGTATTTAATTATCCAAATATTGTAGTACACAGATTATATGTTTTTAATGTAATGCCTTAAATAATTTTAATATAAAAAATGACAATTTATTTCAATTTATTAATATCAATTTTTGAAACTAAAAATTAAAAAATTAATAGATTTAAAAGTTATTTAATATACTAAAAATGTGTGTATAGATTGTTAATCTAAAAAACAACAAAAATAGTAACAAAAGATACTATAGTTTATAGGATACGTTAGTTGATGTGTTGTGTGAGACTCTAATTTAAAGGTCTCTCCTATTTAGGTCCCGTTCCAACCGGATCGTACAGGTCTTACCATTTCATATATAAATATTGACACAAAGCAACACTAAAAAGATGATTAGATATTTGAAAAAAATGCTTTTTTTTATATAACACATGTTTTAATGTTTTATTTTCGCAAAAGTTTTATTACAACAAAAATAATTGTTTAAATAATAGTTTTATTTTATTTGGTTATACATATTTTTTTATCTACAAATTAAAATTATAAATTAATCAATAAATATAAAGAATTAAAGCACAATAGTACGCCTAGACTTTAATTTTAAAAAATAAACATTAAGTTATTATATCTATTATTAAAATAAACTACAAATAGTAAACAGTTTTATCTGTCCTCTTATACCAACTTTTTTAAAAATTTGTTGACAATTATTATCATTTTTTTCACTTAAGAATAGGACTTCGGTTTTAAAAACTATTTTATTCTGTTTTTTCATCAAATATTCGAATATGGAGTCAAAAAAATCAAACAAACAGTGAATTCAGTTAAGTATTTCATAAAATTTAATTTAATTACTAAAATAAATTACATTTTTTATTATAAATATAAAAAACTATATAGTATTTTATTAGTAAATATATTTATAATTGAAATGTTGCATTAATTATATGTTTTCCAGCTTTAATATCTTACATTTTACACTAATTTTTAAATTATAAAAAAAACATTAAAATTATTTTATGAATTAAATAAATACACTACTTATCAAATGTTTATATAATAACTATGAATTATCATAAAAGTAATAATAAATTGTATAATAATTTAGTAAATTTCTATGGATACCATTTACTTTATATCACTTTAATCAATCAATGATGATCAAGGTGTTTGTGATTTTATGTATAAATTTAATTATAATTAATTATATTTATATTTTTTAAATGCGATAATGAATTAGAAAATTTATTTGAATTTTCAATAATTTTAACAATTATAAAACATTTTTAAATTGTCTCTCTTTAAAATTATATCGATAAAATATTTTATGTTAAATAATTATAATTTATAAACATTATTTAAAAATATTTATATAAATTGAATATAAATATTTGTTAACTTCTAGAATAGTTAGTAATATTTTATTAATACAAAAAATAATGTAAAAATATACTTCCGAAAATTTGTCATATATATAAACAATTTTATCAAAATTTATAACTAATATTTTATATCTTATTCAATGAATCAATAAAATTTTATAAATATTAAATATAATAATTAAAAACATTTTTTTATTTTTAGAAAAATAACTTATAATTCACAAAATTTAGTAGATCCAGATTTAATTAAAATTAAATTTTATGTAATAAAATAGTAGAAAAGTTAATTAAAAAAAATTATAATAAAATAAAACAATAAATATTATTTATATTAATTATTTCTATAATTAATTATTATATATTTTTTTGTATCCTAATTTACTTATAATGACATTGGATGCAATTGTGTTATTTATTTGCATTGTACAGTATAAGTAAAACTGTGTATATTGTTTAATTGCATTATGTTTTTAAATAAACTAACTATATTTATCACAAAATATCAAATAATAAATGATCTAATTTTAAAAAAAAATTAATTAGCCTTAATTATAATAAATAAAGGCTATATTTTTAAATTATTATTTAATGTATTTTAATTATGTAAGAATCATTTAAATTTTTTTTATTGAATATTTTAAGTTTTATTGAATACTAATAAAGATGTTTTCAAGATTTCAAAAATGTCATAATGAATGTCAAATATTTGCAAATAATAGTAATTGTGATGAGTTTATCAAACATAATGAATACAATATATAATGTTTATCGACAAACATCTTGTAATACATGTATACGTCCGCCTCTCGGTTCATACATACGTCCACCGATACCACCAATAGGCCTACCAATTGCTCCGCCGTTCGGTATATTTCCGCCATTTAGGCCAAGATTTAGTGGATTTGGTGGACAAAGAGGATTGGGTGGTGGTGGAGGTGTTATTGGTAATAATCGTCAGAGACTTGCACGTGGTGTACGTGAAGTGATTTTTGCTGTCAATGCATTTTGTGGTAAGTTTTATTTAAAATTACTCAACACAACGATGATTATCATTTTTATCATCTGCTTGAAGACGATTCATGTACTTCCGATCAACAACAGGATGCAGTTACCAATTGTGTGCAAAATGGTATCATCAGAAACTCACAAATGATTACTATATTGCGCTCCTGTAGTTCAAATCCAAACGGTGACCTACAATGTAGTAGACAAAGACGTAATCGATTGAATCAATGTCTGATTAGGCGTGCAGTCAATAGACGAGGTTTAGTTAATCGTCGTTTACAACGTTGTTTTCGGTCTACACTAACACTGGCCACTATTGACTGTCTGGTCAGACGCTATCGCATACTCAACTCATTGCTACCTTTGACTCCCGGACCATATGGTCCTGTAGTCAACCAAAGGATACAACAACCTGTGGGTCGATAACAATAAAAATAGTTTTCAATACATTTAATGAGATAATTGATAATAGTTTTTAATGAATATCTATTAATCTTACTTTAGAAACTAATTCATTGTATTTTTTAGTTAACTGTATATAATAATAATTTGTATAAATATAAAATAATATATTATTTAATTATATTAATATTTAAATTCGATAAAATGTTCATCTAGATATTTTTTCCAATATCTGCAATTATTTATGATAATTTTTATATCATAATTAATACTGTATTTGTAAAATAAAATTATAGAGTTAACAATTAATTATTAATTGGATTAAGTCTTACTTTAGTTATATAAATATTTTTATTAATAAATAATAAAATTTAAAAAATAATTTAAATATTTATGCACATTTAATTTAATTAAATTTGATTTTTTACATGCAATATATGTTAATTACTTTGCACTCTATAAATACTTATAGAATTTTAAATATAATTGTACTAAAAATTTCCAGCATTTGTTAATTAATTTTAGTTTAAAATTATTAGTATTAGAGGCAATAATTTAAATTAAAAAAACTAAGCTTAGCTAATAATTAATTTGTATTCAAAATACTTAAATAAAATATACAAATAAACTAGAATTTTGTGAAAAAATTGTTATTTTTATAAATTTTTCCAGACTTTCCGGTCAAAAAATCAAACATTTTTAGTTATAATATTTTGTAATTTATATTTTCTAAATGTATTATAAAGTAAATGTTGTAAAGTAGATAATCATAATTAATTTGTTCAATGTATGAAACATTCAATAAAAAACATTTGAAAAAATATTAAATTTATTTTATTTATGACAATGAGTTATTAGTACTCTATGTTTACAATTAGTGACATTGAAATAAATCCTTTATATTATTGATCTTTTTTATATTATAAATTAATTGTAATTAATATATAAAATATAATATTTAAATGAATATTTAATTAAAGTAGTTTAATTTAAAATAGCGTGTTTACAATAATATTAATTAAAGTTGTTTTGATTATTAATTAAATTTAATAATTTGGTATAAAGTAATTATTATAAATATATAGAAAACTATTAGATATATTTTTCAATATTTTTTTTCAACAATTTATTAGTGTTTTTTAAATTCATTAAAATTGTCAATTGATGCTTCAAATATTAAATTATATTATCATAAGTTTATGCAACGATGCTATTTATACTAATATATAATAAATTTAAAGATGAATTTAAAAGATTTATTAATAATATTATATTTAATAAGTTCGTCAAACATATTGAATTTGACATTAATAGTTTTTTCAATTATATTGAGACAAACCTGTATATTATGTTCAAACATAACCCAAACACCAGTGGCCTCACCGGTAACCCCGTCGATCACTGGTCCGCTCCATGTATTTCCACTAATTAGAAGAAGCATTGGCCGACTCGGCGGTGCAGCAGTACGTCCCCGATTGGCACGTGGCGTACGTGAAACTATTTTAGCAATCAATGCATTTTGTGGTTAGTTTTGTTGTTGTAGGCGTGTGTGTGTGTGTGTGTGTGTGTGTTATTTTAAAAATAAAAAAACTAGTATCAAAAAATTGTAATTACATTTAATTTAGACGACCGGTGCTCTACAGATCAACAACAGGATCAGGTGGCAAATTGTATACAAAACGGTATTAATAGAAACTCCCAAATGATTACATTAATCCGTTCGTGTGGTGTCAGCGGTGGTAATGCCCTGTCGTGTAATCGCCGAAGAAGTGGTCAATTAAATCGTTGTCTAATCGGTCGATCAATTAATAGAAGAAATTTAGTTAATCCAAGACTTCAGCGCTGTTTTCGTAACTCTATAACAGTGGCCACACTTGACTGTCTTGTCAGAAGAAATCGTATACTAAATTCATTGTTACCATTACCTCCCGGACCTTATGGTCCAGTTGTAACTGCAGGTCGAGCACCAGCAACTCAAAGAAAAGCTACCAATAATATAAATAAAACCGTCACCAATAAAAATACCAGTTCTCTGAAAAAACCAATTAAAACTAAATCTAATGAAATGAAAGCTTTTGGTTCTCAGAAAAAGAAAGTCAAGACTTAACATCCGTTTACTACCAGTTGTTAATTGTTTTATAATAATTATAAATTATTGTTTGTATTTTTTATTTGATTTTTATTTATGTACATATAATATCTATATAAAATATAGTAGTAATTGAATTATTATAGATTAATACCATTGAATAACATTTGATAAAATATTTGTAAATGAATCAAATGAAATAAATGTTAAAATCTGATAAAATATTAACATTAATAATGACTTGTATTACAGTAATTAAGATATTGTATAATTAGTTTGATTTTAATTACTGATAAACAATTATTTAATTAAATTTGTATTTTAAAATAATTACACAATAAGATAATCAATAATGAAATGAATTTTTTAAATAGAAATTAAAAAAAATAATTATATCATTAATCTTAATAAGATTTGCATTTGGTTTTGTGAATCATTTCAATTAGAAAAATTATAATTCATAATAACTAATAATATTATCGTATATAAAGTTATAATATTTATTTTTATTAAAAAATTAAGCATTTATTTAATGTTTTTATCCCTCCTCTTATTCTTGAATTAATGTTAGTTTTGATAGTTAGTCTTCAATAAAAGTTTAGTTTTTATTTAAGCACAAAAATATTTCTAAAATTATTATAACATTATAACTAATGATTACTTTTAAAAAAAGTTATCTTATTTAGTTATTTGCAATCGTTTATCAAAAAAATAAAAAAAGATTAAAAACTACATTTTAAAAGTGACAATTCCTATAAATCATTTGTATAGTACATTGAAAATACAGTACTACTGATATTCAAGGTTATAATTATCGATCACACCTGGATGTCTGAGCCCAAAAGCACATGGATTCTGGTATTTATTTAGAAATAGTATTACTGTAATACTGTATTAGTACACAATTCACACAACATTGAGTATCATTTCATATTGATGTGTACTACAAGCTATATATTAATACTACTATATATTATATATTATATATATAATTCAATATACAATTCAATATAATGTTGTAGTTTAACATAATATAAATTTACAGTAATATTATAATAAGTAATATCCCATATAGTTTGCATCAGACAATACTGTATTGGAGTTTTTGTGTTGGCATATACTGTATATTTAATAGTTATAAATAAATTTTTATATATTAATTAAATATATTAAATTTAAACCGACTGCTATCATATTACTATTAAATAAGCATATTTTTCATTTAATTAAAAAAAATTTGTCTATTCATTTATATTGTAAATTTGCTATCATATTGTCACATATGTATAATATTTAATCAGCACTTTACTTCATATTGTATAGTATTGGTATTAATATTATAAATAAATAATAATTATTATTCATATATTTTTTGTAAAGTTGAATAAATAAATAAATAAAATTTTCAAAATATATAATTGAATTGAAAACATGTGCGGAATATTTGCTGTTTATAATTATGCGGGAGAAGTCACGGCATTTAGACCCCGAGCTCTATATCTATCGAAAAAGTAAGTTATATATTGAATATTTGTATTTTAATATATTTATTTTTAATTATATTTGAAAAAATTAATTAATTTTTAACATATTGTAGATGTATTATATACCTTTTATATATTAAGTACTAATTATTTATTAAATACCAGAATTAGACACCGGGGACCCGATTGGTCGGGATGTATAACAACGGGAAATCATATTTTTTGTCACGAAAGACTGGCCATCGTTGGTGTCGATTCTGGCGCTCAGCCCATCACTAACGCCGACAATAGTATCATACTTACGGTAAACGGAGAGATCTATAACTACTTGAGCCTCAAGAAACTGTTGAACGATCCGCAACCATATGTCACACAATCGGACTGCGAAATCATTTTGCATTTGTATCGAGAGATTGGCGATAAAGTAGTTCATCATTTGGACGGACAGTTTGCGTTTGTTTTATACGATAAAGCAGCCGATCGGTTGATTGCGGCCAGGGATCCAATCGGTATAACTACACTTTATTATGGCTACAACAGTACCGCTCCTCAAGAAATCTATTTTGCATCTGAGATGAAATGTCTGAATGAGACCTGCGATCGCATACTATCATTCCCGCCGGGACATCTCTACGATTCAACTACTGGCCAATTTAAACGCTGGTTTGACCCGGACTGGTGGTCAGAGGAGCTCATTCCCAGCGCACCCGTAGATTATACAATACTGAAGCGCAAACTCGAGCATTCAGTACGAAAACGATTGATGTCTGAAGTGCCGTACGGAGTACTGCTGTCCGGTGGTCTCGACTCGAGTCTTATTGCGTCGATAGCTGTGAGAGAGACCCGAAAGATAGTGAAGAAACATGAGGTTCAGGTGCGCACAGGTAGTGTCGACGATGGGAATAGCAGTAGTGATGAAGTAACTAACATAGAGTGGGGGCGCCTCCACTCTTTCTCTATAGGATTGCCAGATATGTATTATTTAAATATTTTGTCATAATTCAACTTTGATTGTTATATATCTAATTTTATCTTCTCTTTATACGATCTCCCGATTTGTTGGCCGCCCGAGAAGTGTCTAAATTTTTGAAGACTAGACACCATGAATACAACTTTACAATACAAGAAGGTTTGGACTCCATCTCCGATGTCATCTATCATTTGGAGACCTACGACGTGACAACAGTGAGGGCCAGTACTCCGATGTATTTATTGTCGCGAAAGATCAAAGCAATTGGCGTTAAAATGGTATTGAGTGGCGAGGGATCAGATGAAATATTTGGCGGTTATCTATACTTTCATAACGCACCCAATGCTGAGGCATTACATCAGGAAACTGTGAAACGAGTGAAAAACTTGCACACATCTGACTGTCTTCGGGCCAACAAATCTACTCTGGCCTGGGGTCTGGAAGCTAGAGTACCATTTCTCGATACCAACTTCTTAAAGTTAGCCATGAATGTTGATCCACAGTCTAAACTTTGTTCATCGGATAAGATTGAAAAGTTTATATTGAGAAAGTAAGATATTATTTTAATATTGATAGCAATTATTGTTATATAAGATAATTCAGTAGATATTAAATGCTAATAATAGTTATAATAAATGTTTTTCATTAAACTTGAAGGGCTTTTGACACGAGTCATGACCCAACACTTGAGCCCTATTTACCGGATAATATACTTTGGCGACAAAAAGAGCAATTCTCCGACGGTGTGGGCTATTCGTGGATTGATTCGCTCAGAGATGAAGCTGAAAGAAAGGTTACGGACGAAGACTTTGCTAAAAGTCATGATCGTTGGCCAGAAGACACACCGCAAACAAAGGAGGCGTATTGGTATCGATCGGAGTTTGAGAAATGGTTTCCAGAAAAGGCATGTTTGGAAAGTGTGGTCCGTTGGGTGCCGAGGACTGACTGGGGCTGTTCTGCTGATCCGTCTGGTCGGTCACAGAAAATACATAACGTAGCCTATAATAGTATCTAAATTTAAGGATCGGGATATTAAGGACGGTTTTATTATTAGGAAAATTATTATTATTATTATTTGGTTTATGACCCATTTATTTTTAATTATTATTAGTGTTTAGTTTTAATTAAAACATTTATCGGTGATTTGTTTTTTGTTTTGTGTGTATTTTTTATTTATTTAGTACAAGTAATTTTGTATTATAATTGTTTAATGATGATGTGTGTAAATGATAATGCTTAATTCATTATTTTACATAAATTACTTTAATATAATAATAAAAATCATTAAATATCTTTATTATTAGCATTATATAATACTTTTGGTTTGATTATTAGGTTTTAAGACATTGTTATTTTTTAAAATTTCAAACAATGTTAATACAATAAAATCGTTATTTGAAAAACAATAACACATAAAATTTTTACAGCAAAAATTAATTAAAACATTAAATGTTTATAGTATTATATTAATATGTGAAGTAACTATAATTTAAATTACATAAAAAATTAACAATTGTTAGTACAATATATGTTTATGAAGCGCAATGATAGTAAGTCAATATGTGTGAAATTTTTAATACAAAAAATAAAATACAATTAGAAATTATTATTAAAACAAATATATTTAAAATCCATATCTATATTCTCTAATTTTAGGGACAGTTGTCCTCTTATTATTGCTACTGTATTTCAATGGTGTCTGTGATGAACTCCAACCCCTATTAAACATATCGAAAGGCAATTCAATAAACTTTTTGTTGATCTGATCCCTCATCGATGATATATACCGATCGCCATCATTGCCTAAACCTTCTTCATTATCACCATTAAAGTCGTAACGACTTGTTTTATCTTTTGGGCTCTTATACGACGTTTGGGGAGAAACCTGTTTCTCGTAGTGATAGCGTCTGGATTTGGGTCGGCCTTTAGTAGCAATAGTAGAGCTATATTTGTCAGTCATATCTTTAAATAACTGTCTATTAAAACCAAAGTCAGCATCGGATTGAAATTGTTTATAATTCATATAATTATTATTATTATATTGTTTTTTCATTTTGCTACTTAAATCAGTAAGCATTTTAGGTTTATAATTATTATATTTGTCATCGAGATTGCCATCATCACTGTTGCCGGTGTGCATACCGGTGCCAAACTTCCCAAAACCACTAATTTTGTTGCCCCCACTTTCATGATTATTATCAATTTTATTATTATTATTATAAAGCGATTTCATTTCATAGTTTTGATAGTCATTATCCTCGTTATCAATCAATAATTTACTCCAAGGCTTAAATTTTTGAAAGTTTACAAGAAATTTTGGTGAATCATAATTATTGTAATTGTCCTCATCTTTGATATTATTGTCACTACTGCTGTCATTATCCTCTAAATTGACAAACCATTTGGATTTATCCGGTCTCCGCTGATTATAATCGTCGGCTTTATTATTATCGTATGTACCGGTGCTGTCAAACATGTATTTTCTTTTATAATTGTTTTTACTGTTACCACCGGTAGTGTCATAACTCGTGTACATATGATTGTTGTTGTCGTTGTTGTGGTTAATAAAACTATTGTATTTCATTTGATTCCGGTTCTCAGTCTCACTATTTTTATAGTTATTTTTGTTATTATAATTACTATTCCGGTTGTCATTTCTAAAATTGTAGTCAAATGGGACATCCCTTTCGCTATCGTCCCATGTTTTCACTTCAAATTTATGATCTATAATGTCATAATTGTTTCCATAATTGTTGTTATTATTATTATTTTCTTTATTATATAAATCTTTTTTTACTTTCTTTGATGTAACCTCTTTGTCATAATCTATAAATAATAATCTTATTTATTAACATCAAAGTAAATATTTAAAGAAAATATTAATATTTGATTTTAACAATTTTTTAGAAACTAAAATTTTATATTAATATTATATATATTAAAAATATTTTTTTTATAAAAATTAATAAACACTTACCGGGAGTCCAATGAATATCCTTTTCATAGCCAACCTTTCGGTCGTGAAAATAATGAACTTCTCGGAGAAAACTTTTGTTATTATCTTTATTTTCATAATTATTATCATAAAAATTGTCTTTTTGTTTAACAAAATCATAGGTCTGTCCACTGGCTAACAGATCGCCACTATTTGTTAAATTTCTATTAATTTTGTTAGTTGTCTGAATCACTTTACTTTTATCACTAATAAAGTCTTTAGACTTTTTAGATGAAAAGTCCGAAAACTTTTCACAATTTATTTCGGATAAAACTATAAAAATTATGATTACTTTTGTAAATATTTCCATATTTTTGATGATACCATAAATTAATTCAATGAAAAACAAATATAAATACCAAATTGATACCAATATTAATATTAAATTATTAAAACTATTTACTTAAATGTTAAATATATATATAAGTTGTATTAATAATTATTAAAATTCATGTTAACATTGAAATGTCAAATATTCATAATACAAAATAAAATGTAATTTTATTTTATTTCATTTCATTTAGATATTCAATACAGAAGAAAACAAATATAAATAAAACTATTAAAAATATATAAATATATTGAAACTCAATATAAAAGAAGAAACAAATGATTTTGAAGACAAATAAATGAAGAAATAATAAAAAAAACTTTTATTTATTAGTCACTCAACACAAACACAATGACCGCAACAATGGGTTTGTTTGAACAATATTTGTAACACAAAGTTGTTGACAATGTTATCAAAAATATTTATTTTGATGTCACCAAACAAGTGATCTATTTTGAACTTAATATCAATAATAAAAAATGTTATGCAATGTGTGTGTAATATAAGCGAAAAAAGACAACCAAACAAACAAAACAAAATAATAAAAACCATTAATTGACAAATAAAATATTTCAGTTATTATCGTTAAATTGAATCAGTAAACAAAAAACTAATTTAATTGTCAATAAAAATTAAATGTTAAGACAAATGGGATCTATTTTTTGTTAGAAAAGAAATAAATTTTTGTTAGAAAATTAAATTATGTTTGAATTGTAAATTTCTATCACACACATCATGTTATAGACGAAACAAAATTAAATTATATATATATCACAAACTTTTATATAAATTATGAATTAAATAATAAATCTTTTGATTTTGATTATAAAACTTAAAGCCATAGAATTTAAGTACTAAATGGCTATAACTGTACAGAAGTGCAACACATTTCTCAGCTCTAAAACAATGATAACAACTTGTTTTCCACAATAAATGTTTGAAAGAAAAAAGAGTTTTTTAAATATAACGATAACTAATATTTAGTTTGTTATACACAAGTAAAATATAAACCCTATATAAATATTATATACTGTATTATTATTGTTATTATTATTATTATGTTTGTTTAGCTTAATTGCATAATGAGTTAAATAAAATTTTGTGTGAATTATTATTTTTACATTTAGCTATCATATATTGATAATTTACCTGTAATGTTATATAATAATTTAATACTAGAGATAAAATGTTTTTTATAATATTGTAAATTATAATTATTAAATATACCGTATAAATGTTTTTATTTTTTAAAATCATGCACACAAAAAGCTTTAGAGAAAATATATTTATATTTACGATAAAGTTATTAAAAATGTAGTTTATTTTATGTAAAGATTACTTTCTTATCTCTTATTTTAAATTACGAGTATTGACCTTAAAATCTATTTAGATCTGTCTGTTATAATAATGTTATAATTTAAAATAATATGAATGTTATATTGTTATTATAGTTATTTATTTGTTTAAAAATTCAATAGTATATTTTATTTTTTACTACTCAAACAAATTATGATTTAACTTTTCTAAAGTAATAAATTATTATTAGAAGAATAAAGCAATCGATATATGAATTTTATGAATATTTTTATTAAAACAAAACAATATTTTTTCATTAATCACAAATGATTTTTCTGCGAACAATGGCTTTAATAAGTTTAAAATACAAAAATACAATATATATACAGATTTAATCCTAGAAACTATTATAAATAAAAAAATTTAAAAACATATAAAACTTTAAAATTTAAATTAACTTTTAATATAATATTATACATATATGGTAAATCTTGTAGATTATAATTTCAATTTAAATATACAAATAAAATTATACAAAAATTTTATTTATATTTTCTAACTATAAATACAATAATTATTAATACAAAAAAATAATTTATTTATTATTTTAGTGTTAGGTATATATTAATATAAAATATAGGATGTTTATAAATCCTATTGTTTTTTTACTATTTGATTATAAAATAATATACATAAAAGTAAAATTTCTGTCAATTATAATTACTTTATTTTATTACTCGCTTTTTAAAAAATACATAATAACCCAATTTTGAAACTTATTTATGGTTAATTATAAAACATAAAAATGCTTTTTTGCAGTTTTAATACATTATATTTTGACATAATGTCTTTTAAATAGTGATTAAACTTTACTAGAAATGCAATATATTTTAATCAAAAAATGAAAATATTATTGATAGTAAAACAATATTTTAAAATTATTTCCTCAACAAAAAATAATAATGAAAACTAATTATTGATTACATTTTCGTCACTTTCCTTTGTTTTTTGCTATAATTTAATTAAAGATTTATTATATGATTAAGATGTAACACTATTTTATATATTTATATAATAAAATTATACTCAAAAAATATTATTGTAATTGTATTGAATATAATTGTTTATAAAAATTTATGCCACGAAATAAAGATAATTTCCTAAATATTTTTTCCATTTAAATAAATTTTTAATAATCATTTATTAAACCTTATTGGTAATAGTAATTAAATTAAATTTTTAAAAAATAATTATATTTAATTGATTTAAAAGTAATTAATAAAATTTTGTAATTACAAAATAAAATAACATAAATAGAAAATCTTATCCTAAATAAAATAAGATTATACGTGATCATAATTTTAAAAATAATTTTTAATATATTGATAATAAATGTGTAGTTATACTACAATACTATATTATATAGTCTATATATTTAATAATTTTCTATTTAATTATAATTAATATATAGTTCATTAGTTTAGTTAACTTTTTTAGTTGAATTTTGTTGATTAATATTTTTCTTGTTTGTGGCAAACTTTGAATCGGTTTGCTGTCGGGAGTCTTTAATATCAGTAATGTTTAACAAAATTTTGACAATAAATATAAACCAATAGATGTTAAGTGATAACAGTAACCAATGTAAGAGAAATAGTAAGAATATTGCCGGATGTGGACCTGATTTTGTCACTTCATTGAGTATTGTTATCGGAAATAGATAGAGACGAAACACTATCCATGAAATAAAAAATAGCAAAAACATTACGACAGTCAATAAACCGGTCACTTGACCCCATGTGCCGGACAAACGTCGAAAACAATTGAGACATTTGGATGTTTCCATCAGGATATCGGTGCCGTCGTGAAACATTAAGATAACTGATCCAATTGTTCCGATCTGTATGGCATAGGCCACAGTCATTATGGTTATAGCCATCAGATGATGTGTAAGCATTGCATTGAAATCTTTTAGGTTTTCATCCAATATCAACAGTGCATACAATGCGTGCATATAATAACCCAATTCAAGCATATAAATTGACCATTCAATAGAGGTTAGTGAGTGTATACTACCGGTGCTACTTTGGTTCATATAGTCTTCAAATAGGTTTGTATTGTTGTCAAAGAAATGACCGGACATTTCAATGAATACATGTGTGAATAATAAACTAAACGATAGGCTATAGTATAGTAAACGCCACATACACTCAACAAATGTTTGACTGTCCCGTGGATTCAATGCCATAAACTGAGAGAACTTTTTAAAAATATTTTCCGACAATAATTTTCTTAATACGGTTAATATAATGGCCAACAATAGGATTGTTATAATATCCAACTGCTTAATGTTAGCCATATATTTAGATATATTGATTGAGACATTTTTGTCCATTAAATGTCTAATATTATCAATAGTATAATAATATGAATTTTTAATAAAATCATAGTAACAAATAATATAATTAGTTAAAAACATTTTAATAAATATTGTGTGTTGTTTGTAATGTGAATGAATAGACTATATGAGTTAAAACTTGAATGTAATAAAATTAAACACCAGTTTATAGTTTTACGAAATAATCATTTATTGCATATTCATATATAAATATAATAATGGAAATCATGAAAATAATTTTTAAAAGAAAACATTTATTCATAATCATTATTAAAGTTGATATAATTAAAATATATAATAATCCAATAATATGTATAGATATATTGTAATATATTCTGTATATTTTATAACTATATAAAAATAATTAATTAATTAATATTAAAACTAAAAAATTAAACATAACAAATATAAACAAAAAAATATTGTATTTTAAATATCAATAGCATAGAAAAATATCATAATTAATATATAAAAATGAATTAACATAATTAAAAGTTTATGTATGTTATGTTAAATCTTGAATGTAGTTATATGTAGATACCGGTCATAATTAAATTTAAAACTTAATCTTTATCTAATTTATCTTTTATTAAACTAATAAATTAAATAAAAAATTATAATCATCTAATTAATTATATATTATTAATTTCTTTTAATTAAAGTTCTTTTAGGCCATTATAGTAATGGACAGCCAGCTGTATACATATTAATGTTATTTTTAATATTATTGCTATAACTGTTATGTTATTAATGTGATTAACTGTGTTATATATTGATATATAATTAATGATTAATTAATAATTAAACTTAATGAAAATAGTGACCAAACTATTAATAGTATTAATATACAGTTTATTATACAGTATTTATTGACAATTTGCTGTAAATTATTAATTATAATTGTTAATGGTAATGTAAACATTATGAAAATAATTGATATTTTTATATTCATTTAATATCAAATATATATATATATATAAAGTTAGTTTTAAATAAATTTTTATAATTGTACTTATTTAATGTTATATATGTAATGTATAATATTTTTATGATTGTATTTTTTATGTAGTTTATTAATATGTATTGTCTGTATTTATTATGTACTGTATATTATATACAGTATTTTATGTATTAATGTCATATATTATATTTATTGGATTTTGTTTATAAAACTAGAGTATTAATATCATGTATTATCTGTATTTATTATGAACTGTTAATTATATACTGTATTTTATTATATTTGAGTTTTATATATATTTTAATAAATACAATTATATTTTACTTATAGTTTCAAATTTATTTTGAATATTTTACTCAAATTATAAATTATGTAAAATTTGAACGTTAGCTTTACAATATTGAAAATATTACTTAACAATTTAAAATATATGGTAGAGAATTACGCTTGAATTACAATAAATAATGAAAATTTTCAAAACTGTTTTTCGTTTTTGCAAATATTTTACAAATGTGTTTTCATAAAAAATTTAAAATTTTACTTTTACCAAAAATAATTAAATTTTACTAAGGTTTGTTTGAGTGTACACTCGACATAAAAATTAATAATTCATTACAAATTATTTCTCAAAATTACTAATAATACGAATATATATTACAATAATTATTATACAGTTATTTAATTTGAAATAAAGTGTATAAATGTGGCGACAAATTGTGTTGAAAAATGTTATTATAATTTATAATACAGTAGAGTAATGATAATAATTAGCTCTATATTTATAGCTCTCTCTCTCTCTCTCTCTCTCTTTCTCTCTCTCTTTCTTTCTCTCTCTCTCTCTCTCTCTCTCTCTCTCTCTCTCTCTTTCTCTCTCTATTACTAAATTTTTTTTATAATCATTGTTTGTTTTAGCGAACAAACTCATTGCACTGAACATTAAAAAAAACATTTAACAAAAATATTAATATAAATAATATTATAACAAAACATTGTCTTCAAAATAATAGAAGATTCAAAAACTTTTAATCCATATTTGGATATCATATGAATGTTTCATTTAATAAGATTCTAATCGATATGTGTTTTGAATGAATGAATTCTATGCCAAACACGAGTACATGAATTCAAATTTAATTATTATATTATCCAAACATATTAAAAAAAAGTTTTATTAATTTTTAATTAATTATAATATTTTTATAAACTCTTTAATTGTTTTTTAACTAAATTATTTGTTGAATTTTTGCTATAATGTAATAAAAAAATAATAATATAGGATTTAGATGTAACAGTATTTTATATATAGAAAAATATTAATATGTAATAATAATAATTGTAAATAAAAAATCTTATCTTAAATAAAATAATTATTAAATAAAATTAGAATATAAGTGAACATAATTTTAAAAATATTTTTTCATATACAGGTATTAATAATAAGTATCTATATATTGTACAGTAGTAATTAATTTAATAAATTAATTTATTATTATTATTATTATTAACAAGTGGTTAAACATTATTTTAGTTGAATTTTGTTATTATATTTGTTTCTTGTTTTTGATGACTATTGAATCGATGTGCTGTCGGACATCTTTAGGATCAGAAATGTTTAATAAAATTTTGACAATAAATATAAACCAATAGATGTTAAGTGATAACAGTAACCAATGTAAGAGAAATAGTAAGAATATTGCCGGATGTGGACCTGATTTTGTCACTTCATTGAGTATTGTTATCGGAAATAGATAGAGACGAAACACTATCCATGAAATAAAAAATAGCAAAAACATTACGACAGTCAATAAACCGGTCACTTGACCCCATGTGCCGGACAAACGTCGAAAACAATTGAGACATTTGGATGTTTCCATCAGGATATCGGTGCCGTCGTGAAACATTAAGATAACTGATCCAATTGTTCCGATCTGTATGGCATAGGCCACAGTCATTATGGTTATAGCCATCAGATGATGTGTAAGCATTGCATTGAAATCTTTTAGGTTTTCATCCAATATCAACAGTGCATACAATGCGTGCATATAATAACCCAATTCAAGCATATAAATTGACCATTCAATAGAGGTTAGTGAGTGTATACTACCGGTGCTACTTTGGTTCATATAGTCTTCAAATAGGTTTGTATTGTTGTCAAAGAAATGACCGGACATTTCAATGAATACATGTGTGAATAATAAACTAAACGATAGGCTATAGTATAGTAAACGCCACATACACTCAACAAATGTTTGACTGTCCCGTGGATTCAATGCCATAAACTGAGAGAACTTTTTAAAAATATTTTCCGACAATAATTTTCTTAATACGGTTAATATAATGGCCAACAATAGGATTGTTATAATGTCCAACTGCTTAATGTTAGCCATATATTTAGATATATTGATTGAGACATTTTTGTCCATTAAATGTCTAATATTATCAATAGTATAATAATATGAATTTTTAATAAAATCATAGTAACAAATAATATAATTAGTTAAAAACATTTTAATAAATATTGTGTGTTGTTTGTAATGTGAATGAATAGACTATATGAGTTAAAACTGGATGTAATAAAATTGAACACCAGTTTATATTTTTACTAAATAATCATTTATTGTATATTCCTATATAAATATATTAATGGAAATCATTTTAAATAATTGCAAAATTGAATTATAATATGTTTACTGTTTATTCATAAGTCATTATTTTATTTAATATGATTAAACTAATTATATACAAATACATGTGTAATATATACTTTATATTTAGTAGTCTATTGTATAAGTATATAAAAACGATTAATTAGATAATATAAATTTAGTAAATAAATAAAAAATATGTTTCATAAATAATATACTATCATAATATTGTTTAAAATTAAACATAACAAAGATTAATAATTAATATATAAAAATGAATTAAATGTAAATTAAAAAACAATATATCTAATGTTAAATTTTCAATGTAATTATACTTATTATAATTAAATTTAGATACTCTAATCTTTATCTACTCTATGTATTATTTATTAATATTTTTTGTTTGATTATTTTGTTATTTTTGTATATAATATTAAAACTAATAGGATTGAAAAAATATTCATTTAATTAATTAATATATATATATATTATTAATAATTAGTGATTATAAAGATTTTTAAAAAAAATTATTATATATACTGTAATAATAATGATTACACGACTTTTGTATTTAAATGTTAAGTAAAATTTAAATTTACAGATAATTTTTTAATAAGTCTTAATTTAATAATGGTATTTATGATTTTAAATAGAAATTTAAATTAAATTTTTAAAAATTATTAATTTTATAATTTATTCCTAAAATTTTATTTTGTATTAATTATTTCTTAATTATGATAAAAGAAAAATTACAATAATTATAATATTATCATAATTCATAACTCATTCAAATATCATAATTATTTTACGTGTTTTATTGGGTACTTTATAATTGTTTTCAAAAATATTTAATAATTTAATTTAAGTAAAAACTTACTGTAATTGAAAACATTTATTAGCACTAAACTAGTAAATTGGTCTATAATATCGATATTGAACACCAATTGACTATTTAGTACAATACTATAGTGTAATATACTGTATTAATAATCAGTGTTTTCAATAAAAGTAAGTTTTTTATTTAAATTATTTAATTTACAGTACAATACATGTGTTAGAAATGTGCAAAAGTGGCGCCAATTTGTGTTGAAAAATGTTATAATAGGATACAAACCGCTATAAACAATGTTATGTTTGGTTTTTTCGGTACAAAACTCATTGCACTCAATATTACACAAAACAATAACAAACTTAAGTATTAATATTAATATTAATAATATCATAACAAAACATTGTCTTCAAAATAATAGATAATATTAACTCATGTTTTAATATCACATAACTGTTTCATTTAATATCATTTAAAATCTAATGTTGTTTTCATATATGATATTCAAATTGATATGTGTTTTGAATGAATGATTAATAGTAGTCATGCTTTCAATGGATTCAACATTTTTTAAGTCAAATTTAATTATCAATATTAGCCAAACATATCATTAATAAAAAAGTTTTATTGATTTTTAATGAATTATAATGTTTTATAAATTGATTTTTGTTTCAGTAAATTGTTTGTTGAGTTTTATAGTCAAACAAATTAAATAATAATAAAATGATTGTCTTATAAGTGATAAATAATAAAAATAAAAAAATTATTGCTTTTATTATAATTATAGTTAATTTCTAATTATAATTATTATTATAAATAATTATCAATTAATAAAATGTTAAAAACACTGTCAATGAAGCCGTCGATCAATGCGACCAAAGCCCTGATTATCGGCACTTCGGTAACAGTTTCGGTGGTTGTAATCTACAAGAGGTTAGTATTGACACAAATATTATTATTAATGCTTTTATCGGTGACTTTAATATTCAAACTTTTTGTTGTTTTCCCCGATTTGTTTGCCAACAGTTACCGATATTTTCAATCAAAACGGGTGTCACAGTCGTCGGTAATGACCAGATGTGCCGAAACACAGACTGACGGGTGTATGATTTCAACGCTGTCGTCGGTACTTAAAGTTAACGGCACTTCGAGTCCGACCAAAAACAACAAAACGATAGACGCGGTCACGTTTGGCGGCTGCGGTGATATAGTGGCTCAAAGCGGCGGCGGTAGTCAACGACAGAGGACACACTCGTTTAGGAATAGTCTGTCGCGAAACACATTTGATGATGTGATGAACAGTCCGTACTATAAGTTTGGTGTAAGTTTAATGTCGTGTCTTATTGTATGACAACTATTGTTTAATCGGTGAAAATTTATGACTCAATTGATTGTTTGTAGGACTCGGAAGACTTTATGGAGAGCTCGTCAATCATCTCAAACGCCACGACAACAACATTGGGTTATTGGGAATGTGAGGAAAATCTGCACTTCTTTGTCCTCTATCAGATGTCTTTGGCCGACTTGGACTCAATAGTCAGTCCACGTGTTGACCGCAGCGTACAAATGTGTTGTAACGACTACAACGAATTCAAAGCCAAAGTCGATTGTCTTCGGCGAGCATTTGACCAAATTTTGAGCGAATCGGCCGACAATCGGAACTTCTTGAAAGACATGGGCAAAGAAATATTGGAAATACTTCTCAATCATTCACTTCGGGTAACTCTTTATGTAAATAAAAATCACATATATTTAACATTTTTGTGGTGAAAACTTTTTTTAGTTTCTGCTATTTTTATGTTAATTATGTACTAATCATTTGATTGTTTGATTGATTGGTTATTTCAGTTTATTATTATTTGTTTAAATGTGTTTTGTGTATGAATATTAAAAACTTGACGATTAATACAAATTTAATTATTTTGTTTGTTTGTTGACCACAGGATCCGACAGATTGTATATCAGCGTACTATTCATTCATCGATTACGTGTCCGATACGTCCGGTCACAAAGATATCCAAAAAGAGATAGCTTTACGGTCCATACCCTGTCTGTCCTTTTACGACGTGGTCTTAGATTATATAATACTCGACTCATTCGACGACTTGGAGAACCCGCCGTCCGCCGTCTCGTCTGTAGCCAACAACCGATGGCTTTCGGCCGGTTTTCGAGAGTTGGCTCTCCAGACAGCTGTTTCGGCTGTCATGCGCCGAAAGAGGTCAAAACTAGCCATTCCTGACGGCTTTTTCGCCCACTTCTACTCGATTTTAGATCACGTCTCACCAGTCCTTGCCTGGGGTTTTCTCGGCTCTGATCAAGACTTGAAATTTAAATGCTTTTTAGTTAAAGAGTCGCTTCAGTCGGTGATCAGAGACTTCTTTTCATTTGATCGGTGCAGGTATACAAACCTCAATGATCTCTGTGAAGACATACTGAGGACAACACGCGAAAGATATTGGGAATTGAATAATAAATTAAGTATATTAAACACATAGATCTTGTATTATATATATATATATATATATATATATATATATATATATAAGTTATAAAATCAAACAAATTATTATTAAAATTAAAAGCACTTAATTTTTACAAAATGCCTTTTTAGATATATAGTAGTAATAATTATAAATTAAATTATAATAATATATTTGTTGTTAATATAATATATTACAAAATATCTGTATTTATTTTCAAAATACTATATATCTAATTTATGGTTTATTGTGTTTATTGTTAATATTGTATTTAACTTTATTTTTTAATTTTGCAAACATTAGATAGGTTTTACATATATAAATATAATCATCGAATTATTGTATTAAATTTAGTTAAGCAATTATTTTTTTTAATAGTCATGTTATTATATTATAATCAATATATGTTATAATTATTTTATAGAAAATTTTAATTAATAGAATATACAAATTGAAAATTAAATGATAATAAATTTTTGTCATCTTAATTATGCCATAATTTTTTAATATTTTATTTAATAATATATTAATATATTATAAAATAATTGTTGACTATTAGTAATTAGTATTGTAAAATAACGGTATACTGTAATTGAATTTCGAAATATATTACTTATATTTTAAATTGAGAAAATAAATTTAAAATTAAATATATTTAGCAAATATAATGTATAATAATTGTTTTTTTTTAATGAATAAGACGAAAAAATAAGAAATATGCATTTCAATTGTTTTTATTATAAACATAACTTAAATTATGTAAAGTGATAATGATTTTATAATTTTTAAAATAAAACAGTTGAGAATGCTACAAAGCATTTACAGATAAAAACATGAATAACATAAATATTTTGATAACCATTAGTTTGTAGTAATAACGTCTAAATCGTAACATAAAAATTAGACTCAAAATGACTGAAAATCATTTGTCACCAAATCTATGATATTTAAAAAAATAATTAATTCAATAATAGTTGTTTAAAAACATTTCGATCAATAGTGAAATTTTTGTACAGTTATGATAAATAAAACTGAAAATATCGATATTTAGATAGTTATGTTTCGCACATTAAAAGTAAGCTATCATCAGTTTAAGTAAAATGTTACCTAGTATTATTTTATACATTATCAACTCTTCTATCTTATAAGTGACTAAAAAATATTGATTTGTTTACTAAATACGGTTTACGATTTTTAAAAATCGGGTTACAAAATCTGGTCAATTTCAGCTCAGAATCAAGTTGGTTAAACATCATTATTAATTGACTAGTAATATGATTTTTCACGTTAGATTTTGGTCAGGACATTCATTAGATACCAAGAGTTAAAAATTTCATTTTTAAAAAATATTAAAATTACCATAATTTGTCATATACTATATCCTGAGCTAATGTAAATTTATAAATCTTTTTGGCTGCGATAAACATTTTTCAATTTTTTGGTTTATTAGAAAGTAGGTTTATCGGATATTTACAATAAGATACAAAGTTGTTATTATATTTTTTACTCTATATTAGTATATTTATTATAAGAAAGATTTTATATTTGTATCTAAAACAATAAAAAGATGATTTTATGAAAATTTTAGTCCATTTTGATCATGGTTAGGATGAGCTGGATCATTTTTGATGTAACTTTTTAATACATTATTAGAAGTTCTCTAACCGAATCTGAAGTCAGAATTTCAAATTTTGCAAATAAATGCTACAGACAGACACAGACACAGACACAGACACAGACACAGACACAGACACAGACACAGACACAGACACAGACACAGACACAGACAGACTCAAAAAGTATAGATTTCAGAAAACAAAACTTCAAGTTTTTTTTGATCAAAACTTCAATTTTTTTTTTGAAAATGAATTTAAAATATATATATATAAAGAATGTTTTTTTAGATATGTTATAAATTATAATGTAATGTATATCTTGTCATTTAAAAAATATTTAATATTATCAAAATGTTGAAAATTATTGTCTATTTATTTATAATTACACTAAAAGTTTATTGTAATCAAAATGAAAATTATTTTAATAATTTAAACGAATTTGAAGAAAACATTTTTAACTCATTGAATAAATTAAATTATAAATTGAGTGAATTAGAGATAACAATCAAATCTGATGATGAAAATGGCAAACAATTGAATCACAAAATGATTGATGAATTTCAAGATCATGTCATCAAAGTTTCAGATGTAGTCGACGTTCATTCGGTATTAAATATGTATTAATTTTGTATATATTTGTAATGATTTTATTGTAAATTTATTTAGCTATTAACTGTTCCGCGAAAAGCTAGACCCGCGCCGCTGTCGTGTATGGCTTGCAATACATTTGTAGGGATCGTAAAGTCTTTATGGATACCAATTGATTTTATGGCAAATTTAATGATCAAAATATGTTCATCAAAGTACAACACTGTTGTATGCAATGGGATAATCAACTTAATCAAAGTGATTAAACATTAGTAATGATATATAATGAATAAACAGTATAATTAATGAAACTATTTTATAGGAACCTATTGATGAAATCAGACATAAATCTCGAGTATCACCGAAGGAAATCTGTGCCATAGTATTGGGCGACCAATGTTTGGGTGGAGAACTGTCGGACAATGTTTACTGGAAATTGAATGTCACTGAAAAACGCAAGAAATTAAAAATTACTGACAATAGGTCTAAGAAGAAGACATTATACAGGATATTGCATATAACAGATATACATCTCGACACTTATTATGTGCCATTGACTCCCGATTGTGGTACACCCTATTGTTGTCGAAAATATAATATTAGTAATAGAGTCGGTAATGAAAGCGTAGACTTGAAAGAAATTGCTGGTCATTGGGGATCATACTATTGCGATCCGCCATTGAATTTGATGGACAATCTGTTTAAGAGTATTGATTGGCAGTCATTTGATTGGATCTATTGGACGGGAGATGTGACACCACATGACATTTGGGCCGATAATAAAAACGAAACGATTGGAAACTCGCGAATCATTACAGACTATCTGAAAAAGTTTACCAATAAGACAGTTATCGGCGCTTTTGGTAATCATATATCACTACCCGTCGGAACGTATGAACAGTTTTATAATAATTATTAATCAATTCATAAAATACAATATAACTTATAAATGATTTATATATATATATAATAGTTTTTCACCGCAAGATATAACTGGAAAGTTATCCACAAGATATCTCTACGAAGAAACTGCCAAAGAATGGTCACAATGGTTGCCAACTAAGGCTTTGCCAACATTTCTTAAGTAAGCAGTGTTTTAAAGATATAATTTACAATTAATAATAATAATAAATTTATTTACTTAAAGCTATTTAATAGATAACAAATTTATATTTTTGATTTTTTAAAACTAATTACCGGTATTTTTAATGTTTACACGACTTATATTTATAGCGGTGGTTACTATTCATTAACTATTAGACCCGGATTTAAGATAATAGTTGTGAACACCAATTATTGCTCCCGATTTAACTTATGGACATACTATGAACCAATAGATTTGGGTAATCAACTCAAATGGTTAATGAATGAGTTAGAATTGGCCGAAAATGCCGGTGAAAAAGTCCATATTGTTGGACATATACCACCAGATAATGAGGAGTGCACTCAGGGATGGCTTTATAATTATATGGCAATTGTTGAGAGATTTAGCGACACAATTGTCGGTCAATTCTATGGCCACACACATGTCGATGAGTTTCGGACATATTATTCAAACAATGATAGTAAGAAAGTTATTGGATTTGCAGTTATATCTCCCAGTGTTGCACCTTATGATCAAAAAATGAAGCTTAATCCGGCTTATCGTATAATAAAGTGTAATCAAAACGGTATTTAATTATAAAAAAAAGTTGAATAAGTTTTCTTTCAATAGTTTAATTTTTTGTTGTTGTTTTGTTTACAGGTGTTATACAAGACATGGAAACTTACTCTACAGATCTGGGACGAGCCAATAGTGAACCTAAGCGGACACCCGACTGGCCATTTGAATACTCGATGGCTAAAGACTACTCAATGGGTTTTACAAACAATGATTTTGATCGACTCGTTTATAAAATTAAACGTAACGACAAATATTTACAATTATATTACGCCAGATATACCCGATTCCCAGTAAATGCCAATCAGTTTTGCAATAATGATTGTAAAAACAAACTGATCGGCAATATTATAGCCACTAATGCTTTTGAATCGGATCCTAAACCTCTAAGTTTTGGATAATTAAAACTCTTTTGTTTTTAAAAATCTATTTCCTGTATTTATAATTTCATATAATTATTAGGATTTATTTCTAATTTACAGATATTTGAGTTTAATTTTAATTTATTAATAATTATTATATTAGATTTATAGATAACTAATTGAATACTGTAGATTTCTATAATAATTTTTATGAATTATTTATAACCATTATAATAATAATATTTTTGTTATTATTGGAAATTATTATTTTTTTTATTAAAAAAGATTAATAATAACAATATGTGGAAAATAGTTGTTTATATGTTTGCTGTTAATTATTTAAGTGTTAATAGTCTACAATATAAAAACTTTTCAAATAATTTTATTGAAAAGTTTGAAATCGTTGTTATTAATAAAAATGAAATAAAATCAATTGAATCATTATTTAAATTAAATGATAAATTAACTGATTTGAATAAATTGTTTAAATTATTTGTCAATAATGACAATAAATTAGATCCCAAAGTAGGTCACGAAAAACTCACGAAAATGATTTCACATCATATTTTCAAAGTCTTGGATTTGGTTGACATTCAAACAGTAATTTTTTTTAATGATTTAAAAAAACTTTTTATTAAATATTGAATTATTTATTACTAAATTTTAAAAAGATATTAAATGGCGCTCAAAAAGGTGTGTCCACATCGGTTAGCTGTAAGGCCTGTACGACATTAATCGGTGTTATATTTAGCAAATGGATACCCATAACAATTATTGCAAACATTATCACACAGATATGCACTTTGATTTACGCTAAATATGTTTGTGAGGGTTATCTTAATCTTTTTAAGGTAACTAATAATAATAAGTCAAACATATAAATAATACTACATTAGAAGTTATATACAATAATGATATTTAAAAATTAATTACTTTATAGGCACCATTAGATGAGGTTCGGCATAAAACTCGACTAACAGCCTCAGAAATATGTGCCATATTATTGGGCAATCAGTGTTTAGCTGGAGAAGCGTCAAACAATGTGTACTGGAAATTGGATTTCATTAAAAACAATAAAAAATCTACAAATTCTGTGGACAAGAAAAAGATTGCGATTTTAAATAAAAATACAAAGAATACTAAAAATACTAATAATAGTAAAACTGTATACAGAATATTACATCTAACAGATATACATCTCGATACTGATTATGTGCCACTAACTGATCCAAATTGTGGTGCACCCTATTGTTGTCGACATAATAATAATAATAAAGTTGAAAACCAAAGTCAAGTTAATGACAAATATGCCGGTCTCTGGGGATCATACCATTGTGATGGACCCAAAAAGTTAATGGATAATCTGTTTGCTAGTATAGACTGGCAGTCAATCGATTGGATCTATTGGACGGGAGATGTGACGCCACACAACACATGGGAAGACACCAGAGATGGGACAATAAGAAACTCACAAATAATCATTGATTATTTGAAAATGTTTACAAATAAAACAGTTATCAGTGTCTTTGGAAATCATATATCGGTTCCCGTCGGGACGTATGGCTTATATACTAAAAATAAAAACGTTTTTCATATATTAAATAATTGTTATATTTTTATTGAATGAAATAGTTTTTCCCCTAAAAAAATAACTGGAAAATTGTCGACCACTTATCTCTACGAAGAAATGACAAAACAATGGTCTCAATGGTTGCCAACTGAAGCGTTGTCAACATTTCTCATGTAATCAACGTTTTCGTAAATATATTATTAGATTATATTTATTTACTTATACTATTTAAATATTTTTTATTAAGTATTTTATTTATTATAAATTTTATATACATTTAAGTGGTGGTTACTATACAATGATCATTAAACCCGGATTTAAGATAATTGTTTTAAACACTAATTATTGTTCCCGACTAAACATATGGACATACTATGATCCCATAGATCCTGATAATCAACTAAATTGGTTGTATAATGAGCTTGAATTAGCCGAAACTGCCGGTCAATTAGTCCACATTGTGGGACACATTCCTCCCGACAATCGTGAGTGCACTCAGTCCTGGCTTTACAACTATATGGCAATTGTCGAGAGATTTAGCGATACAATTGTCGGTCAATTCTTTGGTCACACACATTACGATGAGTTTCGGATCTACTATTCAAACAATGACTGCAATAAAGTTATTGGATTTGCTATATTGAGTCCAAGTGTTACATCATTTGATGCTTTATTAAATCTTAATCCGGCTTATCGTATAATAAAGTGTTATGAAAACGGTATTTAATGAATATATTAATATCTATTGTATTTTAAATATATATATTAAATTGGTTACAAAATATTGCAGGTGTTATACAAGACATTGATACTTATGCTATGGATCTGAGACGTGCCAATAGTGAACCCGATCGGACACCCGACTGGCCATTTGAGTACTCGATGGCAAATGACTACTCAATGAGATTTACAAATCGTGACTTTGATCGACACATTGAAAATATAAAACGAGACAACTATTATCTGCAACTATTTTACTCAAGATATACCCGATTTTCAATCAATGAAAACCAGTATTGCAATACTGATTGTAAAACTAAAATAATATCCGATATTATGACATGTAATGCTTTCACAAATTATCCAAAACCAATTACAAGTGTCGGATAATTTTGAATTATTTATTTATTTATATATATTATATAAATTATATTATATATAACTATTATTTCAACAATTATTATAAAAATTATTTAAATAAAGAATAAAATTATCATTTTTATAGTTAATTATGTATTAATCTATATGAAATAATTGCATAATTATGAATCAAACATTTCTTATATTTACCTTTTATTATAAAATATTAATATAATTGTTTAATTTAACAATTTAATCTAATTTATAAATAATTTTTTATCAATGTCTTATAAAAATAATAATCTAAAAATAATAATATAAAAATAATTATGGACAATTATGTTCATTACTATAATTAACTTTAAATATTATTTTATTATATTTATAAAAATCACATGAGTCTATTGATTTATAGATTATTTAATTAATTATAAAGTTTTAAACAATAAATTATGCTTTTTGTTCAATCATTTCAAGGACTAATTTAATGATCGACTAAAAGGTTTTCAAATATATTTTCAAAAAAAACTTGAAAAGTTTTGTTTACTGAAATCTATAATGGCTTTTTGTGTCTGTCTGTCTGTAGCATTTCATTTTGCGAATTTTGAAATTCTGACTTCAGATTCGCTTAGAGGACTAATAATAATGTATTGAAAAGTTGCATCAAAATTTCGATATCTCTTCGGTAACATAGAGAAAATGGCGGCCAAAGTAAAGAAAATTTTAAGAAAATTTTTGTTAAGTATAGATTTGAATAAAGCATCAAAAACAAGCATAAAAATATGCATTAAAATTTTGATATCTCTTCGGGAACATAAAGAAAATGGCGGCCAAAGTAAAAAAAATTAGGTAAAAATTTTAACGTTTAGAATTGTAAAGAGCATCAAAAATATGATATAATATATCAACATAATTTTTTTTAAAATGGCGGCAAAAGTATAAGAAAATTTTAGAAATTTTTTTAATTATAGATTTGAATAAAGCATCAAAAACAAGAATAAAAAATATGCATTAAAATTTTGATATTACGGGAACAAAGAATAAGTATAAGCGGCAAAAGTATAATTATAGATGATTATTTTGTTATACTAAATCATTTGATAACACACATGAGTAGTTGTTTATTTTGTCATACCGAGTAATTTGATGCCCCACATGACTATAGTTAAGTTTATTTTGTGATACCGAGTCAATTGATACTCTACATGACTAAAGTTGTGTTTATTTTATAATATTGAGTCATTTGATAACTTGCATGACTAAAATTGAGAATATTTTGTCATACTGAATCATTTGATACCATACATGATAATATTTATATTATGTATATTTAACCAATTTTTAAATTTTTATGTTACTTTATAGCCGCTATAATTATACAAACTAATGGTTTTCAATGCTATTCAAGTTTTTTTTCTGAAAATGCTTTCTAGCATTCTTAACTGGTTTAAAATAAAATTAATTAAATATAATTTTACACATTTAAGTGAGAGAGAGGGTGAGTGAATGAGACACCCAAATATTGATGATTAACATAATTGAAGGACAACCAGGGGTTCAAGTTTATAAAACTAATGACTTAAAAAAACAATATAACAAAATTATAGCATAATCATCAAGGTTGAATATGAATTTTAATAAATAATAAAAATACATAATATGAATTAATGACATAGATGAAATATATTTATTGTTGTCATTTTTTACAATAAAAATGTTACATGAATTATTTTATTAAACAAATTTAGGTTATATTTATATTTATTTATTTTGTTTGTTTATTGAAATCCTTTAAACTGTTATTTATTATATTAGACATTATACTACTGTACAATTTAAAACATTGGTTTTGAAGTTTCAGGGATTATTAGTAGTATTATATGTATATTAATATGTCCCGATATATACAAGTATTAATATAATACAGCTATAATTACTTAGTAGACATACTGTATAATAAATCATATGTTAACATTAATTACAAAATATTGTATAATAGTTTTTTTGTGTACAATTAAGTAGTTATATTATGTTAATTTTGTAATTGATTTTTGTTTTTGTTAAGAAAAAATGATGAGATATTGCTTTTGTAATAATATGAAAATATTATGTCATTTCTAGCATTGAAAACTTTATGTAATTAATTTTAATATCAATTTAACACAAAAACAACTAAAAATTTACTTAAAAAAACAAAAACTTGTATATATATATAAATTCTAAAATAAATACTGTATATTAATATAAATATTTTAATCATATTAATTGTAACAATCGTGACACTATAGCACATTTTGCTCCATAAACATTAGACATATATAATTTTTTTATTTATATAAATGACCTGGATATATTTTATCACAAACATTTTATTATTAAAGTATAATATTTTTGTCATTTAAATTTTTAAAAAATTTATAATTTTAAAAAATTTATAATTTTCACAAAATTTTCTAATGAAATATTCAAAATTAGCAATATTTATAGTAGTTTTAATTCATTATTTTTATTTAATAAAATGTCTAAATAATGGTAAACTCGATGCGGAAGTTGTAATGAAAAATTTATTTCAAAAATTTCAAAATGAAAGTAATAAAAATGAAACCGAGTTAAAGGCTATTAACAAGTTTCAAGAAATTTTTGCTGATTTCAAACATTTTGAACATCAATTGACTAAAAAATTTGGCATTAATTATTTGAACACTAATAATAATAATAATAATAATAATAATAATAATAATAATAATAATAATAATAATAATAATAATAATAATAATACTGATAATAAACTATTAATAGTTGACGAAACTATTTGTAATTTTGTTACTAAAAGTGTGACCAAAATTTTGAATATTGTCGACCCAACGACAGTTAGTTTTATTTATTTTTTTCTATAGTTAGTACATATATGTATATTAGAGTTATACTAATGATAAGTAGACTTATTTTACAATTATATTTTATTTGGATAAATAACTAATCATTAATTTATTTATAGTTATTTTATTCAGTAAAAGAGGGTCTGTCCAGTACTCTGACATGCCTGGCATGCAATGCATTGGTGGACATCATATTTAACAGATGGCTTTCCGCCGATTTATTATCAGTGGCTTTCATTAACATCTGTTCTGGACTAAGATTGACCACATATGAAGTCTGTGAGGGATATATCAGTTTATTTAAGGTGTGTTTGAATTTTTAATAAAAATAATTAGTAATGAAAAAATGTATAAAAAATCTGAAAATTTATGTTAGAGTCAAGTAGATTATATAAGAGGTAACACCAATTTGGATACAACTGAAATATGTGGTCTACTAATGGGTGATCAGTGTTATAGCGGTACATCCAATAACTTGTATTGGAAACTAGATATACCACAAAATCGTCAATCAGATTATGATACAACTTCAAGAAAACGTGTCGTCAAAAATAAAAAAAATTACAAAATATTGCATTTAACTGATATACACCTGGATTTAGAGTATATACCATTCAAGGGAAGCCATTGCGGAACACCCTATTGCTGTCGGAAATCCACATATAATGGTGTTTCTGTGCCCAACGCAAGTGTAAACTATTGGGGTTCATATCCATGCGATACACCCCTGCAAACACTAGACAATACATTCAGACATATTGATTGGTCATCCATTGACTGGACCTATTGGACGGGAGACGTAACACCACACGACACGTGGCGCGACTCTAAACAAATATCACTGAAAACAACCGAAATCATTGTCGGTTACTTCAAGGCGTTCAGCAAAAACAAATTGGTTGTGCCGGCCATCGGAAATCATGTAACCATTCCTGTAGGCAGGTATTAGGGGAATGTCATACTAGAAATGATTATTTCTAACTCTTGGTTATTATAGTTTTCCTCCGCCAACTCTACAAAATAATTTGTCGATTTCATGGCTTTATGACAATCTGGTTAATCATTGGTCTCAATGGTTGCCAAAGGAATCTCTGCAAACGTTTCAATAGTTAGTGATTTTATAAATCATATATATATTAATAATAAAATTTTAATTTTTTTATATTAATAATATACTGGACAGCGCCGGATATTATTCATTAAAACTAAGACCGGGATTTAAGATAATAGTTGTCAACACTAATTATTGCGCCCGACTTAACATATGGACATATTATCGATCGATAGATCCGGCAGATCAACTAAAATGGTTGATATATGAGTTGGAATTGGCTGAAAAAGCTGACGAATCGGTTCATATTGTCGGACATATACCGACCGACAATCGTGAGTGCACTCAGTCCTGGCTTTACAACTATATGGCAATAGTCGAGAGATTTAGCGATACAATTGTCGGCCAATTTTTTGGTCACACACATTACGATGAGTTTCGGATACTATATTCAGTTAATAATTATTCAAAACCAATTGGATTAGAGATAATCAGTCCGAGTTTGACCACTTATGCCGAGTCTAATCCGGCCTATAGGATCATCAGCTGCAAAAGCAATGGTCAGTAACTTTTATTTCAATTTATAATAATATTTAATTTTAATTTTTAAATTTCTTGTAAATTAATTATGTTAACAGTTTTTGTTTAACTTATTAATATAAGTGTATATATTGTTTTATATATTTTCTAAACATTTATCAAACAATTGTTTTTAAAATTTTATTGACTTAGTTTACCTAAAAAATAAGTAATTTATTGTTATAATAAATGTTATAAAACATTGAATACTTGTTATAATAATGATTAATTACTTTATAATAATGATTAATTACTATTTTTTTATCATAATTACAAAATAAATAAGTTATTGTTTTACTTTATTATGTCATTAAATGATAGGTCAGATCACAGATATGGAGACGTATGCGTTTGATTTGATTGACGCCAATGAAGACAACCGGTCGACACCAAACTGGTATTACGAGTATTCAATGGCTAAGTCGTACTCATTGTCGGCATTCAATGCCCAAGAGTTTGATGATCTGATCCGTACCGTTGCCACTGACAACAACTACTTGCAAATGTATCACTCGCACAGTCACCGGTACAGTACGTTTGCAGCCAACAGTTGCGATGACGGGTGTCGACAGAGGATAATGTCGGAAACAATGATCGGTAATCCATATAATCAAAAGTTAAAACCGATTCTTGAAACTGTTGTCCAAAATCAAAGAATAATCTATAATTTTACAAAATATTTACCGGAATCTTGATATCTCTTAATAATTGTCATCAACTTTGATGTCAAACCATTTTTTAAAAACACATTTATTGTATTCAAATAACAAATCAAAAATAAAATGTTTTTTAAGCTTTTAGTTTAATACATGGTTTGTGTAATTGTGTAACACTTAAATAGGAAATCAATTCTTGTGGTAAATTGTTATAAATTTGTTGCAGTGTTTTAACACAATTATTTCGCAGCAAACACTGTCGGCTCAGTTGTTTCAAAGTAAAAGTGCCGATAAATGACTTGAATTGATAGAGATTGAGCGGATCGGCACCCGATTCAAGCAGTTTTAATATTATTTGTCGTTTGATTTTCTCGCAAACATTAAACTCATTGAAAACACAGAACAGTGGCGTCCGATTCAATCGGTCTCTAGCATTGGGATCACACCCACTGTCCAACAGTAGGTCAATCAATACTAACATAACCGGTGCGGTAAACCCGATGTTTACCACAGCGTAATGAAGTGCTGTTTTGCCAAATTTGTTTTGTTTATTCAATATATTGATATTTTGAGACTTTAGTATTAAAAAATCAGTGTATTATTATAAGATATATCCAATATATACTATTAATAGTTGTAAAATAATTGCTTACCTTACAGTAATAAAGCAATAGTTTTAATATAACAATTAAACAGTGATTATTGACACCAAAATCAGGATATGGCTTATTGTTAATTGTTATCAAATGAGGTGATGTCGGCTGAAATAATATATGCAATGGTGTGTTGCCATTGATATCAACTACATTGATGTTCACCTCTAATATATATATATAGTATAAATATGAATCATATTTGCAAAAATACAAATAAATTATAATTATATAATCATAAATAACAAAAAAAACAACTGACCATATTTAATAAGCAAAACTATTAAATCAATATCTTTCGTGTAGACAGCCTTATGAATGGCAGTCCATCCGTATTGATTAATAACTTCATTGATATCAATGAGACTATTGACTAACAGATAATTGATAACATCGTAGGCCTGACCATCGATACAGTGGCTTATAACTAATGATGACTTATATGCCATAGATTCAGGCCATACCTGTTTGTGCAAATATAAAATATGTGTGTGTTTTATGTTGATTAATTATAATTTAAATTGATTATTATTAATCTATAAATGTTGATTATGTCTATTAATATTACATTTCCTAAATGGTTATCCTTAATGTATGATTTTATGTTGTGCTAAATTTTGTTAAACTAATTTATCAAACGTTTACTATATTATTAAATTATAATTAGTATATTATATTTTATAAAAAACTAAAATTTTGTTATTTTTTATTATTATTACAAATTAATTGCAAGTGTTTATATAAAATTTATATCATATTAAATATTTAGGTTAAAATTATAATACATGATTTTTATAAATTAATATTATATATAATAAATAATTTTGCATGAATTTAATACTACATTATATAAAAGTATAAATGTTATTTTTTAGCAAAGTTTCATAAGCTAAAATAAACAAAATAAAATTAAGAAATTAATAGTTTATGCAAAATTTTTATAAAATTAAAATAATTAATATTTAAATTAATAAATCCTTCAAAATTTTGTATAATAAACATATTTTATGCAAAAAATAATATCTTAAAAATATATTTGTAATAAAAATATAAATTAATTATTTATACATAATTTTCCTTTTAATAAACAGAGTTTATAAATAATAAAAAATTATCTTTAATAAAAAAAGTTTTTAAAAATATTGATAGTCAATTGATAGAAATATAGTAAATTATAAAACAATATAATTATATATATATATATTAATCCATAATTGTTAATAATGCAAATATTATATAGCAATGTAATAAGATAAAAATTATTTTTGTTTTACTAAAAGTTAAAATATTTATAAATAACTTAAAAAACTTTTTCAAACCTGAATGAGACGTTTGATATCATTATAATTTTTGGATTCAATAGCTTTAAATAAATCTTTTAATATATTGTCATTTTGTATTAAATATATCCTTAAATCGCAAAACATTGATATGATGTCTATTTTACAAATAAACAGTTTCTTGAGCTTGTAATAGGATTTCATTTGATATTATTGTTTGTAAATCACAAAAAACACTGAAATCATATAATATTAAATATAATCATTAATATTACAAAATGTCAAATAAACTTTTAATATAAAATAATTACATTAATAAACTAATGCATAATCACTGACAATATAATCACAGTATAAACACTTAGAATTATAAACACATTTAAATGAAATTAATTGTGAATTAACTGTTAAAATCAAGTTATTTTTTATATTGATTTGAAACCGAAAGCCATATACCATGTGATCAGATATATTCAACAACAACTACAACAACAACAGCATTATAATCAAAAACAATAACAAAATAAAAGATAACTAATAAAAAAAACTTAAGTCCCGTAACCTGTTTAGCGTTTGCCAACAAAATTTGCTCTCAATTAGTACCTAAACACACATTTTTAAAAATAAATTAAATATCATTGAATTTAATAATTAAGAAAACAAATAACAAAACAAAAATAAAAAAAAGTGAAAGTAAAATTATAAACCAAACAAAAAAATATATCACTTCAAAGTTCACATGAAATTATATACATAAAACATTTGACCGAAATTGTCGACAAATAATATAGTATTATCTTATTTTATAATTTCATTATTTTACCAATAAATTTTGTAAACACAATAAGTATTTATAATAATAATATTACATATAATTTAACTTTATTAATTATATATACAGTATATATATATTTAGTGATAAAAAATAATTAATTTAAAATTAGTTAACAATACTAATAATAGGATATATTGCAGGTTTCTTGTCAGTTAATTCTGAGTTACCATTTGTATACTAAATAACTATCCCTTTGACACATAAAAATAGCTTTTGTGATAAAAACAAAACAATATTTTTACTTTTATCACTATTAACGTTGAGATACAATATAAATTAGCGTAAAAATTGCATATAATAATGAATCAAGAATTTTTAAAAATAATAATAATAATAAAGTCCTTCAAAAAATAAATAGGGAAAAGACACACAAAATATTATAGTTATACTCAATGTTATATAAAAAGGGAGACACGTTTCGCAAGTTTTTATTATTATTATTATTGTTATTATTGTATAATTGTATTCATTCATTGCTTTACAGTAAAAATTAAAAAAAAAATCTATTGATTGCCAACTATTTATAAAGTGATAATAATTAGTATTTTGTTTTTAAATATAATTGAAACTTAAAATAGTAATCCATTACTAATTAGTAATATAATCTAGGTAATAATCAGTAAAGAAAAAATATGGTAATAAAATCGATTTATCATTAGTTTATTTAAAAATAAACTATTAATTATATTTTTTCAAGTAGTAATAGTAACTAAATCACATAAAAACATTTATTAATTTGAAAGTTGATATTAAAAATAAAAAATATAATTTAATAATATAAATAATATTATCATAATTTAAATTAAAAACATCAAAATTTGCTAATTTCCTTAATTTTTATACAAAACAAACACTTTTACTGATAAAATATTTTTTATAATGAGTTATATTTTAATAAATATTAGTTTTTACATAATTTTTCTTTTATAATTTATTAACTTTAACTGTTTACATTGCATGATTTAAGTCAATTAATCCACAAAAAAGGTTTTATGCAAAACACATATAAATATAAAGTTTATGGTATTTAAAAAAAAAACAAGAAAAACTAAAATAAAAGATTTATTTTATGTTTGCTTTAAACTTTTCAATCAAAATTACAACTAAATGTTATGTTTAATAAAATTTGTATATTAAGTTCAGATATTCATAAATGGATATAAAAGTTTAAGTATTAAAAACCACTTAAAAACAACAATTGAAAGTATTATAAAATACTTTATTTTGTTAAATGTCAATCAATTTGTACAAATTATTAAATACCATAATCAATAATTATGGTATTTGTGTTATATAACATAAGATTACATATAACATATAAATTACATATCATATCAACATTATCTTTATTTATTGTAATTGAAATATAATTTATAAAAATCTAATCTAAAAACTAAAAGTCTAAATATGTTAATAATATATTATATTAACTAAATTTTTTTATATAATAATGTCTACCGATTGATTAGCTATTGATTCATCAATGACATAATATTTTAATTAAAAATGATAAAGGTCAAATCATAAAACGCTATGTAGTAATTAATTGTAAGTTTTATAATCTTGAAATATATTCAAACTTTTTTAATTTTATTAAACTCAAATCAATAATTTATCTTTTGTTAACATTGAGAGTTGTTTATTGAAATAGTTAATGACTGATCATCAAAAGGATTTTTAATATAAAAGACAAAAAAAGTTAGAATTTTAATTTAAAAAAAAAAGATTTTACAATTTTAAATGATCTTTCACAGCAATTAAATAGTAAAAGTAGATAAATTAAAATAAAAGTCACAATAAGTTTATGTTAAATAAAACAATATATTTTTTTAAATATTATTTTATAGTATAAAATATAGGTTAAGATTTTATAATTTTATAAGTTATGACAAATTTTATGATTGATTTGCTAATTCATTGTAATGTTTTAATATACAACATATAAAAATTGATATACAATACAAAATAAATTAAAATTTATTATATTACTGCTTTGTATACTTATTTGTTAGACTTAATTATGAATTATAATTTTATTTCATAAAAAATAATAATTTATATATCTTTAAGCATATTTGTAGAAAATTATAGCATTTTATTACCATGTCATATAACATTTTTTTAATTGTAATTGTAAATATAAAATATTTAAAAAATAAATTATTTATAAAATTTAAACAATTTAATATTCAATTTTACTATATTGTATTACTCAGTACTACTAAATAAAAAAAGATAACATAACTCAATATTAAATTATATTATGAGTAAGTTAAACAATTGATAATTAATTTGTGTATATTTTTAGTATAGAATTAGTGACAAATAAAATGTCATAATATAAGTACAAACTGTTCAAAAATATTAGTCTCAAAAAATAATAATTAGAATAAAAAAATATATGTAACTATTAATCAATTTATTAGTATGACATAGTAAATAATGTATAATTTAAATAAAGTCACTACAAAATAATTAGTAATGTTATCATATAATCCCAGATGAGTAGTACAATATTTTTTATATTATAATTTATATATATATCTTAAAACATTATTGATATTTATTATAAAAATATATATTTAATGATATTTGAATGTTTAGTGATTTATATATATATACGGTATATAGTATATACTGTATATATTATGTAATATATATAAATGTTTTTTGTGGAAGTCGTCTAATAACATAAAAATCACTGGTTTATGGATATGTGGTTTGTTTTACCCAATAAAATGATTGTCACGTTTTTCAATGTATTGTTTGTTACATAAAAAATTATATACATATTTATATTCTGCAGATTATATAACGAGTGCCATAATTAGTATCACTAGTGTCTACTGTCACGTAATATTTCCATTTGGCATATGTTTACATTATGATTACAATATATATTAGTAGTAATCATAATATTATTATTATTACCAAAAGTTTTAATGAACTTATTTAAAGAGTCCGATGAACTAAATTAACTTTACATTTGTTATAAATTTTAATATATTTGCAAAAAAATATTGTTTCAATCTTTTTTCTATTGTTTGTTTACTTCGATAATAATTTTTATTTAATATAATAATTTTATATTTCAAGTATTTCTATAATTATGTATTTCTATAATTTTGAAAATATTTTATTAAAAATGTTTTACATACAGTGTTGGTGAATATTTTTGTTGAAGTACTATACTATATATACAGTACTTTTTATTAAAATTAAGGGTAAAGTATCCAAAAATTAATAAATATTAAAATAGTAACTAAAAATTAAAAGTTCTAACATAAATCAGATTTTAAAACATAAATAATAATAATTACTATTATAAAAATGTTTATAAAATAAGTAGTTATAAAATTAATTCATTTATAAATCTAATACAAAATAAATTACAATATTTTTTTGTTACAATAGAGTGTATAAAATTCAAAGATTATTTTGTATAGTACTGTATATACTAAACTGACAAGTTATCAAAATTTTTTGAATTATAGTGAAAAATGCGTGATTTAAAATATAAAAAACTAATTTATTTATTATTAAAATAAAAATAAATTATAAAACAAATTATTAACAACTATTTGTTTAATAACTTTATTTTATATTTTATAATTATATATATATATTAAAAATGTCCATTTTATACAAATATAAAATTGTTATTATCAAAGTTTTACTGTATAGTATTATAATTATTAAAAAGAAAACATTTCTATTAACAAACATTATTACTAGAAATTTTTAGTAAATTTACAGTATTTTTAAAATTTCAATAAAAGTATAAAAATAATTTTTATTAATTAGTTTACATAAAAGTAAGTAATTTATGTTTTATTATTATTATATATAATATATTTATTAATTTATTTAAAAAGGTAAAAATAAATAATCTTTACACTAAATCTTGAATTATAATTAAATAATATAATTAAATAAAAATAATATATATATATAATGAATATATTACATATATTAAATATAAGATTATTTATTTTATAATACAATATTATTATTATTACTATAAAATACTGTATACACACACACTTTACAAACAAAAAAAACATAAGCCGTTTGTATAAATGAAAGGTCCGATCAATTTGTTTATACATCCAATCGATTGTACCTAAAATTACATCTTTTAGATAGTCTTATGGGGAAAAAGTCTTGTTTTTTCTATAATCAATAACAAAGTTGAAGGCATAACCTCAATGTCTTTGATGGTAATGATGATGTTGATGTATTCACACACTTATTTACCCACTAAACTCAATCATATACTCACCCACTCACCCGCATAATGTGTGTGTATGTATGTATGTATGTATATACAGTATAAAGTATAGCCAACACACTATAGAGTCTATAGCTAAATATACAGTGAAAATACTACTATTAATCCAATAATAAAATTACCGAAAGCTGTGATTGTGTTTAACATAACAACAAAATATATTTATAATATAATATAAGCGAATAAAAACATTATTTTCAGTGTTCATTGATTTGTATAACACTTTCTATTTATTTTTCACTATTTTTTCTATATTTATAAACATATTTTTCTATTTTCTACTATATTTTTAAAAATATAAACACGACATTTAATATATTTTATTATATTTGATTTACAAATCACGTTAGCATTTAATGCAGTTTTATTATTTTATCATTACATAACATTGAATGAAAAAATACATTACATAGTAATGCAATACTAAATTTCATAAGGTATTAAGTAAATAATAATTTTTGTTTTGATTATTTATTATATTATAATAATCAGTTTGTCAAATGAATGAAAAAATAAAAATTAATAAACACTAAAAACATTTTTGTCATTCACTTACAATTTATTATACAAAAAAAAACATTATTATTCAACATATAGTTCAGTATAATAACAGTATTGTATTACATATAATGTTTGTTTTTTGTATGTATTAATATATTAAAATTATATATTTATTGTAACAAATAATATTTGCTTACAAATCATTTAATCAAATAATATTTATTATGATTATTACTTTAGCCACAATAGTTATTAAATTATTTTAATCAATAAAATATGATAAATTATATATTGTTTATTATATACTACCGATATATACAATATATAAAAACTATACTGTAATTAATAAACAAATTATTACCATTTAATTTTTATAAAAATGTTTATTTCTTGTATAACTACACATTATATAAAAACCTAAATATACAGTATCTACATATTAAATCATAGATTACATTTTAAAAAATTATTAACATTATCTATAATATAAATATTTCTAATTATTAGATTTTGCTGATTAATAATGAGAGTCAACGATATTTTGTAAAAATTCTTTTACATTATTATTATTATGATTTTATGGGTTTTTTATTAGTTTTATTCTGTAATAGAAATACTGTGTAATAAAATTCTTAAATAATTGTAATATTATTTTACTAATGAATGCATTGGTGTTCAGGTATTGTCGCAAACTATTCCAACTATTAAGTACTTATAATAAAATATTACTATAATATAAATATCATTGTTATATATCCATATATATGATAATTTGCAATATAAGCTGTTTCTAATAATGTAAATGACATTTTGTTCATTAATGAGAAAATAAATGCCATTTTAATGACTGCACCTAAAAAAATATAAATTATATAAACAAATGACCGACAATTGTGTGTATTTTATACACAAAAAAAATATACAGTACTTATTATCATAGATTAATGTATGAATTAACATTTATTAAGCCTGAAATTATCAATCAAATGTAAATATCTTTTTTCTATTGCTTTAAAATAAAATAATTTATTATTAACTTTGACATCAATATTTGTAAGTTAATTTATATACCTTTTTACAATAATTTTGCTTTTTTCATTACTATAATAATATTCTAATAATAGTATATAATTTTACAATTCAATAATAAAGATTTAAAATTATTTAAATTTAACAGATGCTTTGTTAATAATAACATTAGATTAAAAACCTAATTTTAAGATATTAAATTTGTGTAATATTAGATTTTTATAATTTTAGTAAATTTTATAAACATTTTTAAACATGTCGTGACTATAATTTTGTTTTGTATGCATTGATAAATGATTTATGTATTTTAAAAATAAGTTATACATACATTATATTTAGCTATTTTTGTTAAATTTAATTCTTATATTGTTAACAAATATTTAAATCTTAAATTAATAATAATAATACATTTCTATACTAAATAATTTATGTACAAAAAACATTTAGAAATTATATATCATAATAAGTAACATCAAGCTAATACTTAAACTAAAATTATGTTAAATTTAAACTTAATTAAATATGCTAATGTTTTTCAAAACAATTTGCATATTACGGAACTAAATATCAAAAATTAAAAAAATCTATTTCCCAGGACACCATATCTATAGAAGAAAAAATTTATAAATAATTATAAATAACTTTATTAAATACACTAATAATTATATGATTTCTCAAAATAATGAAAAATATAAATAAAAATCAAATTAAATAAATTTCATGTACTTTTTGAAGCTCATGTATTTACTGTATTATTAACAGTGATATCACGTTAACTTATTATACATGTTTGCTTGATAAATGTTGTACATTTTTATCAATATAATTTTTAATATGACTTCAATTAATCATTAATATTTGCATTAAATACTATGACTCCGATATTAAAATTTAACGTTAAAAAATAGTACTAATACTTAATTATTGAGTGAACTCATGTATGGATAAGGCGTTTCATATGACTTTTTCAGTGATGCTTTTGTGCAAATACTTATATATATATAACTTTACATATGTATTGGTATATATTTAGTAATTATCATTGTATTTCATATTAATATAAATGACAATATTATTATTAACATTTCAAAATTACATAATAGGACTATTA